>NC_134696.1:23160722-23471347 GCF_050947455.1 Rhinoderma darwinii
AATGAGAACATCTCTTGCAGTCTGCAGCAGATAAGGGATTAATGGTAACATCCCTGGTGGGCTAGTGCAGTGAAAGGGTTAATATCATCATCCTAAGGGCTTATTCAGATGAACGGGATATACGTCCGTGCAACGCGCGTGATTTTCACACGCCTCGCACGGACCAATATTAGTCTATGGGGCCGTGCAGACAGTTGCGTGATTTTTACGCAGCGTGAGTCCGCTGCGAAAAACTCACGACATGTCCGTTCTTTGTGCGTATTTCTGTTTACAAACATCCAAACGGAGTGTCATAATGATGGCGGCTGCGCGAAAATCACGCAGCCGCGCATCATACGGGGCTGACACACTGAGCTGTTAAGTGCCTTTTGTGAATCCGGCCTTAGTGGTCTAGGGCAGTAAAGGGGGTTATCATAGTCTCTGTGATTGGAAAACTAAGATAATGCGTCATAAGCAGGGGAGGGGCCAGAGAAGCAAGATACTTGTTGAAATCCCTTGTGGCCGGATTGGGTCACCGATCCCTCATTGATGGATTTTTACTTCGGATGGACCATTAGTGTTTGTTTCCCAGAAACCTTTTTAATCGTGGAGTCAAATTTTTCCAACCATATTCTTTAAGAATCAGCAGGTTCTTTGCTTCCCCTTTGACTTGCTTTTTGTAGCCATGTTGCCCAAGAGGTTTGGCGTGTCTTCTTGTTATTGCATGGGAAAATACTTATCCCACCCTTCTAAATACTCACCACTTTCTTTAATCCTTTTTTCCTCGCAGGCTTATTTTCACAGCACTCTCGCCATTTGTGGGTATCTCACATAGAAATGTCAGCTCATTGTTTGCGCAGTGTACGAATTTCTCTACAAACGCATTTTTCCTGGCTTGTAAAAACGTATGTTTAGATTACACCTGCACAGAACCGTACGTCCATGACTAAGCTCCAAACATGAGCCGTGTGTTTTCATAAATGCTTATCTACATCTTCAGATGCAGGGTTATATTTTTATTCCAGGCTTAACCTCAAGAATCACTATGACTTGAAAGGGAAAAGGGACATATTACTGAAATCAGGTTTTAATTCTAAAAATATTACATTTTTATTTTTTCCGTGATTTCATGGAAAAAAAAACACCTTCAAAAGTAGCTGTCCACTTTGGACAGTCCCTACATGTTAGGAGAGTCTCTTGACAATAAGCAGATAAAGTTTCCCTCTGCTGTGATGCCCAGGGATTAGTTATAATCTGTGATAGAAGTAAGTGATCAATTTCTATGCAGCGCCACCACAGGGGAAATTAAGTATTACACAGTGCCCATTTAAGGCAATGGGTTGTCTGTATAGGACAGGACAAGTCCTGTTGTTCGAGAGACGCTTTTTGTGACATCGCTTTGCTCATGGCAAGAGAGGAGGATCCCGAACAGAAGACCACCCTCTATTTACCCATAATTCCCCAGTAGGCATTCATGTGTTGAACACTTCCGTATCCGCAATACATACAGTAGAGAGAGCTTTAGGCACACACACACACACACACACACACACACACACACACACACACACACACACACACACACACACACACTTCAAAAGAAGAATGTATTTCCAAAATGTAACCTTATTATACTGGCATTCTAGATTTCGTTATGACCCTCCCAGTTGTGATACATAAATTTAATAACGGGAATGTGCAAATGTGTTACTGGTATATTGACCATAATGAAACATATCATGGAACATTTCCAGTAGGAAAAAAAGGACTTTAAATATTGGTCAATCACTTCTTTTTTAAAGAAACACTCCATGGAACGCTGCAGGGGTGGTGCATTAAACAGGGTTTCTCTTTTTCGTGCTATTTGAATCTCTGTGTCATGCTCCACCCCCTACACTAGGCATAACAGTATCATTTTTGCATAGAGTGTTTCTTTAAAGGGAGTCTGTCACCAGGAATTGGTCTATCAACGCAGCAGCACAGTAATATAGTGTAGCCTCACCTGAATCTAACAAGGTTTTTATTTTTCAGCTGAGTGGCTCCGTTGCAGCGATAATCACTTTATTCCTTACATGAAAATTACCTTTTTGGAGCAACGAGGGCGTCACCGTTGCTCCAAACTGATCTACCTTCTATCCCCAGTCCGTCCCTCCCTTCTTTGATTGACTGGGCCAGGCAGTGTAGAAGACGTGATCACGTCTGGCCCTGTATTTACCATGAGCACACCCGCGCCTCTGCCTCCGAATCGGCGCAAGCGCATTACAGCAGTGAAGCTTCACCGGTCTAATCGGCTGTACTGTACATGTGTCATTTCCGAAGCCCAGGCGCGGGTGCGTTCATGGAGAATAAGGTAGAGCTGTTTGAAGCAACGGTGACGCCCTCGTTGCTCCAAAAAGTTAATTTGCATATAAGGAATAAAGTGATTATCGCTGCAACGGAGCCACTCAGCTGAAAAATAAAAAACGCGTTATATTCAGGTGAGGCTACACTATATTACTGTGCTGCTGGTTTAATTTCTGGTGACAGACTCCCTTTAAGTATTTATAGGACCAAACAGCATTCCAGTTGAAAAAAAACAAAGTGATCTGGCCTGCGGAGCAAGAAAGTCAGATTAAGAAAAACACTGCATATCTATTTGAAGATATGATCTTCACACTAATTAAAGCCAAAGTTATTGTAACATGAGAAAAGTTTGATAATTTTCCATTCATTGTGATAAGAACAAAAGTGCTATAGGGTCATGTGATCATCTAAGTAGTAAGTTGCTGTCGACAGGGAGGCTGTACGCCCCCCAATGGGACCCTATCTCACGAGGGAGCTCCCAATAAACTGTATCTTCACTCCATATCCTATTGCTTGCTGAATCTTTTTGGTTAAAGTGTAACTAAACCATTAAAAAACTTTTGATATGTCATAGTGACATGTCAGAAGTTCAGATCGGTGGGGGTCCGAATACGGAGACCCCCACTGAGCGCTATAATGAAGCGGCTGAAGCGCTTGGGTGAGCTCTGTGTCACTTTGTTTCTGATCGGCTTTTCTTGGAGCGGTGTACGGGCTCAATAGAAAAGTCTATGAGTTTGTACACCACTCGCTCGGCTTTCCGAGGAAAGCTGATCGGAAATTATTGGTGAGGGACTCCAACCCGATCAAAACTTCTAACATGTCAAAGGTTTTTTAAAAGTTTAGTTACCCTTTAAGGACAACCTAGCCAGCTAAACTGTGAATAAGCTTCTTAGTAAATGGTATTATTCTCGGATTCCTTGTGCCCACCAGAAGAAATGATCCCACCCTCCTTCTATAGAGATCATAGGCACTTCAATTTTTAATTACATACTAAATTATTCCGTTAATATAATCAATAAGGTCTAATAGGCTATTTATGAAACATCTCATAAGAAATAGACCCTAGTGGCAAAATGATTGGCTCCAAAGTCTCCTCCAAATAGGGTTGTCTTCTACTGGACCTTTGGGGCCCATCCTTATGTTAGATCCTGAGCCCAACGGAGGATCCTCTGGTGCTTATCTGGGCCAGTCTAACCTTGCTAATATAGTAGAAAGTGACACCCACTTAAGAACGTCTGGCAGACGCTGATCCATTTCATCAGGTCTTCATAGCACACACATATCGGACGATTATGACAAAGGCCTCGGACAGGCCGAGACGTCAGAGAGAAAAGATTGCATTATTCTAAAATAATTTACTACATTTATGAAGTACTTGAATCTATGTACGAATAAAAAAATGAAAATCAAGGACTTACTCATGCTTCATATTTGAGGACTGGGGTTTTATTCTTTAGTTAACCGTGTTAATATATATTGTAGATCTTTCAACAGTCTTCATGCACAGAGTGCCCCCTCCTGAATGTCTTTACATCTGATCCCGGATTGGGCGCAGGCATACACTAAAATTATCCTGGCACTTGACATATAAGGTAAGAGTAGATACAAAGTAAACTACCAGCAGACAAACCCCCACCGTATTGTGCCCTTAATAAAATAAACCATTTAATCCAACTTCGTACTTGAAGAGGGCGCGGAGTGATCAGAGACGGAGAATTGCCTAAAGATTTGCAAAACAAAGGACTAATGTTTCAAGCTTATCTCTGTAACGTGATAGGAGGCTTCATAGGAATAGCTAAGACTTTCAGATTTCACCACATTTTCTACTGTTTGCTTTTTGTGAAATATTTACTCCAATATTTCTTCTAGAGTTTTTCATGGTCACTGGACCATTAAAAAAAAACCTTAAAGAGTCTCTGTCACCACATTATAAGTGCCATATCTCCTACATAATGTGATCGGCGCTGTAATGTAGATAACAACAGTGTTTTTTATTTAGAAAAACGATCTATTTTCACCAAGTTAAGGCCTCATTCACACGGCAGGGTTTCCCGGCCGGGTGCCGGCCGTTCATAAATCGGCCGGCACCCGGCTGCATTAGGAATAATAGACCCCTAATGGGGCTATTCACACGACCGATTTTTTTGATGGCCGGGAAAACCGGTCGTCAAAAAATAGGACATGCTCTATCTTCGCCCGGGTACCCGGCCGCCCGGCTCCCATAGAAGTCTATGGGGCCGGGTAATACACGGCCATCACCGGGATGTGTCCCGAGTGATGGCCGGGTTTTCCGGAGCTTGCGCTCTATCTCCTCCTCCTCACAGCGCAGAGTGCATGTGAGGAGGAGGAGTTGATGCCATTCTGACGAATGGCATCGCTGTACACTGTGTGGCAGGGCCGGGGTGTACAGCAGGTGGAAGGGAGCGCTGCGCTGGCTCCCTTCCCCTGCTTGAAAAGCACCCTGGCCCGGCGACACCTTTGATGGCGCCGCTAGTAGCTGCAGCAGCTGCTGCTGCTGCTGCTACTACTGTAGCGACGCCACTATAGCAGAGCAGGGAGGTATCTCCCCGCTCTGCTATGTGCTAGCCGCACTTTAGCTCCTTGAAGGAGCGGAATCCCCGTGTTTTCGGGGATTCCGCTCCTGGACAGAGCGCTTGATGTCTCTGTCCATATCTGGGCAGTGACATTAGGGGAAACTCCTGAAGCGGAATCCCCGAACACATGGGGATTCCCCTTCAGGAGTTGCCGCTGATGTCACTGTCCGGATCTGCCCGGCCCGCACGGATGCAAAACTAATGCAAACCGGCCGGGCAAAATGGCCGATTTTACCGGCCGACACTCGGGCTCGGGAACGACCCGGTCGTGTGAATCCCGCCTTACACGCTTCTCTCCACAACGCCCACTTGGTCAAAAGTAAAGACTCGCCCAGTTGGGCATTAAGAAACTAATTATCATAAAGCTAAAATCGCTAATAACGTGGTGAAAATTGATTGTTTTTCTAAATAAAAAGCACTGCTGTTACCTACATTATAGCGCCCATCTCCTTATGTAGGAGATAGGGCACTTATAGATAAATAACCATTTAAAGAGGCTCTGTCACCACATTATAACGGGTAAACTACAGATCATTGTTTTCATAGGGCTCCAAGTCAAGCCAAGGGAAAGAATACAAACGTAAAGGGGTATTCACACTTTAGACATTTATGGCATATCCACAGGAAGAACCCCATGAATTGGAAGAACGGGGGTTCCCTGAATGTTATTTCATAAACCAAGATGGCTAACGGCAGTCAAATATAGGAGAGACTTTTTGGAGAGGTGGACATCTGCGTCTTGACTTTTTCCGACTCAATGGGACTTCAATAGAGAGACAGTCACCACTTCAGCAAGCCGCCCATTTGCGGATACCATGGGTTGTCTTGTTTAATGAATATCACTTTGGGGACCCCTGTTCTCTCTCCGCTCTCTCTCAAGCCCATAAAGTATTGAAAAGCTTGAGGATTAGATTGCAGTGATATTGATAGATAGATAGATAGATAGATAGATAGATAGATAGATAGATAGATAGATAGATAGATAGATAGATAGATAGATAGATAGATAGATAGATAGATAGATAGATAGATAGATAGATAGATAGATAGATAGATAGATAGAGAGATAGATAGATAGATATGGAATAGGATAGATAGATAGATAGATAGATAGATAGATAGATAGATAGATAGATAGATAGATAGATAGATAGATAGATAGATAGATAGATAGATAGATAGATAGATAGATATATTTTTAAAGCAGGTTTTACACAGTAGCTTTTATTATATGTGGATTATTTAGTAAATCAATGCTCATCATGCGCTGTGTGCTCGCTCTGGCCTGCTCAGCTGCAGGAGGGTTAATACAGGCCAATCAGTTATGGTCGCACTCGAACAATTTGTGTCTGTTTTCGCCATCAATACTTTCCCACAATCCTCTCTTTCTTTTCATGCAATAATCTAATTATAGAGTCCTTGGTATATAATAGATATAAAAGGTGGTGTGAAGGCAAGACGAGGGAAGGGGGGCTGGACACAAAAGGGACTAACTTTTAAGAAGTCACTTGAGAATAGCGCTGGCCTTAGAAGTCTAGAGAGTTCTGGGCATCCTGCTGTTATTTCATGACAGGCAATGAATCAATTTAACGTGCGGCTACCGCACACAAAAAACAATTCTGCTTCAAGGACACTGAGAAACCAGGGAAGCATCACAGACCCACGGAGAAGTATTGTTAATTTCATTAGTACATTGAATCTCCTATAGAAAGGAGCGGGTCCCCATATAGAATTCCAAATGTGTAAAATGATGAGATGTATTTAATTGCCATACATCACATATGCAGGAGTTATTTTTGAGGGTATCTGGTCCAGGATGATGACCACTAATGACCACTCATCTGTGTGTGGTTCATAAATTCCCACTTCATCTAAAATATCCCATTAAATCTGGATTCCCAAGTGTGGGATTATAATCCTCTCTTCCCTTTTGAACTCAATCCCAATTTTGGCAAAAATAATTTGGCCAGAAGGCGAGCAACAACCACGCTGCCGATGCTGTGCGTGAAGTCAATCCAAAGCCTCATTCACATTAGCATGGTACTATTTCATTCTGCAAGTTCCCTAATATATTCGTGCCTTCTATAATACAAAAAAAATGACAACTATATAAAAAATATATATCTGCATATTCTTATTCAGTAGTGGCTGGTGTTTTGTTAATCCCATTGTTTACAATGCTCAGCAGCTGGATGTGGGTGGAACCGCTTTAAGGCTGACAGCTCAGTTCTAAAACTCGAGATCCTATTATACCACAGTCCTATGTTAGATGATTACTTCAAGGGGTTGTCTTTTGAAGACGATTTATGGACATCATAGAGTTGGGTCACCCTTCGGGCCCCCTGCTATTAGCTGGAATACACTTTGTTTTATTTTTGTCTCCACTCATAAGAACCTGTTCATTATGTCTCACGCATATGGCAGAACCGTATGTACATGGTCAGTATGGAAATATCTAGTATTAGGCCTTCTATGTGCATCTATGGGGCCCCCATTACCATATTACCTCTGTAATACAACATGCAATGGCGCATGCCACAATTAGCATCCTATAAGTAGGTACAGTTTGAGGTGGTGGAAACTGGGCAATTGCAAAGGGCCTCAGTTTCCAAAGCGGTCCCAGAAGACGGTATCCCAAGGAACAAACTAAAACCACCCAGCATTATTTAGTATTGTATGGTGACATTATTTGCGAGTTGAATTAAGTATTATGTGGGAACTACATGGCGGTATTAAATTGGCTCTTTAAGGAAGAATTTTTTGGGGTCTTATATGGTGGTATTATATGGGCTGTATATGGCAGTTTTGTCTTGGCACTATACGACTGTATGGGGTATCATGTGGGCAGAAATTCTTAGAAAAAGGGTCTTCAAATGGGCCTACTTTAGCCAGAGCCCCAAATTATAGAAAATCGGCTTTGATCTTGGGAGCTGTATTACAGCTCCATATAACTCAAAGGTCATAGGGCCTTGTGCATGTGGCCTAAAGGTACTTTTACACCGGCCCATTTTGGCCGGTGCAACGAGCGCCGATCAACAAGGCAGCTCGTTGATCGGCGCTGGTTTGCTCCTTTCACAAGGAGCTAGTATGGGGACGAGCGCGTCTCCCTGTTGTGCTGCCGATAACAATAATATTTTTCACATTTAAAACGATACAATCAGCAGATGATTGAGCGTTTGCTCGTTCATCTTCTGATCGCTACCCCGTTTACGCAGGACAATTATCGGGAACGAGTGTTCTTTGAACGCTCGTTTGCCCGATAATTGGCCAGTGTAACAGGGCCTTAAGACTGTTGTTGCTGTTCTGGCAACCCCAGAGCGAACAATAATGTAAAAGATCGGCGGATCAGAAGAGAGAGAAGGATAAAACAGGACGTATAATAGAACGTGTCATTATTCCCAATGCAAAACCTATTGAGCTACATATAAAATCCCTTTAAACCTGAACAGAAGTCTGATGATTTATTTTATTACTGAATAGATGCTCCTGGAACTTACTGGGTTAAATGAGGTCCTGTGAGGCCCAAATTGCTATTTTGTTTTACTTCAATCGTGCGTTCTCTAATATCCTTTCTTTCTATGTGATTGCATAAACTTTCCTGAATTATGGATCCGGGCCAAATACTGAATTATCGATGCCGGGGGTTTTATTGTCTGACTATAATGGAAAATCAGAACTTTAATATAAAAAATTATTTGTCTCAAGAGAAAAATTTTGCTACTATTATTTCAGCTTCCCCACTGAAACCGTGAGTAAGTTGGAAATTTATATATATAAATGAATGTTGTATGATGCGGACTGCAGGATGTTACGTGTTTTACTATGGTATTTGAATATTGTTAAATCTTTTTTTGGGCATTCTGGGTTAAAAGAGAGAAGTACTCCATTCATGACTCATCAAGGTGATTACAGAAAAGCATCTCTCGCTCTGGAGGATCTGTCAAATCCATGCAATACATGAGAACCGTGTAATGCATAATTTCTCCTGTGGTGGCGCTGCAGGAGAATTAAACACTTGCTGATTACAGCTGATCGCTGGAGGTTCTGGCAGACGGGCACTTGTGATAAGCTTGTTTTACTGGGGAGCCCTCCAACAAGAAGAGATTGTACAAAGTGGACAACCCCTTTAAGTGCTTACATGGTTATTTAGGGCAACTGCATGTCTACACTGTCTCATCTGTGCTTCAGAAGAGCTTCAAGTTAAAGAGTATTATTCACTAAATAACTTCGTCATCAACTTCTGTCAAGTTGTTAAAAATTCTACAGATAGGAGTTGTGATCTGTCTATGCTACCTGGAAACTATCATGAAGCTGCTGTTGACAGATCTACTAGTCTAATGTGCCACTATTTAGTGATTTGAGCAAATTATTGCTCCCCCAGTCTGATTGTTTCATTAAAACTTTAACACCACTTGCATCTCCTCTCATTAAAGGGGTTGTCTCATCACAGACAATCCCTTTAATCTGTGATCAGCTGCGGCGATCAGCTGATCACCATGGGGTTGGCTCCGGAGACCTTCAGAAAGCAGCTGATTTTTGGCGGCGAATTTGGCCAGCTTTCCTTTTCCTCTGCAACAGCAGATCTAGAGGGAATGCAGTATTACATGCATCGACCAGGTCAGTCAGAGCGGAAACTGCTGCTTGTTAGTGGCTTTCCATTCTGGTTAATAAAGGGGATTCCGAGCAAGTCCCTATAAGGTCCCTATGGCATGTTAGGGCATATAGAAAAGAATATGTAATATTAGACAACCCCTTTAACAGATTAATATCATGTCAGGGTTTTATTTTGATCAGAGATGTCCGGTTATTCACAAGTAAGAATCAGAAGAAAAAAAATATATTATTCAAGTTGTAGTAGATTATTTGTTAGGGTATCGATCGGGAAACGGTGATGGGGGTGCGTGTGTTACGAATAATTAACTAGCCTGAGCCTACTTGGGCCAATCAAGGTGGTGGTCCTTCGACTTATCTATACTCGCTCAAAATAAATCCACCATATGAGACCATTCTGGATATTAATTTGCATATAGTGCCCAGATGAGTGCAGATACCCAAGAGTCTGTCTGGTGGCAGGTCCCTTTAAGAAGCATAAAGCACCATCTGACCAGATGTACGGCATTGGTGCCGGAGTTCCTGCAGAGGGCACATGTATTAAATTACATTGTCTGTTAAATAAATACAGGCGATGTCACATGGATTTCATTGCGTGGGAGTCAGGGGACAATGGGGACTGTTTCAATATGACTTCTAGTGAAAAAAAGTGGTCTGATGCCAGATCCTGACAATGCTGTGTATTTTACATGATCTGAGCAGGAGGCTTTTTAACCCGTGCGAGCCCGCGCTAGATGCAACGCATCTGGTAACTGGATAACGTCATATCGCTGCAATAAATACTGAATCAGATCACCCTAGAAGGATTTACACGATGTATGTAAATACAATGTGATAGATATTTCCGTACAAAAAAATTTGGTTGGGATTTCTAGTGTTTACGCTACATGTGAATATAGCTTTAAGATTTATTAACCCTTTAAGTAACAAGCCTATTTTAGTTGTATTTTCTGATGGCACCATTTAATGTACCCTATGGAGGTACTAAGAAATCTTAGAATTTTATAGTATAGAATGGAAAAAAATACAGCAATTTCTCAATTTTTTTTGGGTATGGGTTAATTTTTATGCAGTTCATCTTGCACAAGAAATGACGTGTTAACTTTATTTTGCGGGTCAATACGATTACGGCAATATTACATTTATATATATATTTTTTTGTTTTACTACTTTTACAAATAAAAACTATTTTTAAAAAAATCAATATTTGTGTTGCCAGATTCTGAGACTCATACGTTTATTTGGGACCTGTGTAAGGGGTTATTGCCTGCGGGATGAGATACCGTTTTTATAGGTACCATTTTGGAGTAAATACGACTTTTTGATCACTTTTTATTCCATTTTTTTGGAAAGTGAGGTGACCAAAAAACTGCAATTCTGGTGTGTCGTTTTAACGTTTTTTTTTTTTACTTTTTACTTTTTTTTTGGTATATTCTTCAAAACTTTATTGTATTATTTTATTTTTTGTCTCCCTAGGTGACCAAAGGGAGACTACATGGCCCCCGACTGTCAGGACATCCCATCGGCATTCCGCGATCACATCGTAGGGGGGGGGCATTGAGATGACAGGAGACCCCCTCTTTCTAATGGCTTAGATATCACGGTCGCTGTTGACTGTGGTATCTAAGTGCTTAAAGAGGATCTGTCACTAGTTTAGTAATGCCCTATCTCCTAGCTAATCTAATAGGCGCTGCCACACTGATAATACTAGTGAAAATTGTGACCCAAAATCTTTATTATTTTAAATGTTATGCTTTTTTCTAAATTTGTAAATGAGGCTATACTAGCCAAGTGGGCGTCAACAGCAGCGATTCTCTTGAGGTGGAGCCTCCTGACAGGCTCTGACGCTGTCCTATCAGCATGAAGCTGCTTCACACAGTGTGAGAGACTGAGGCTGGAGGCTCCGATCCCGGCCATTAAAGCAGGAAGTCAGCAGTAATATACCGTTGACACCCACTCCGCTCCTGAGCACACTCCACACTACTCCTCACACATCATGACATATAGTTAAGTCATGATGGGTTAACAGGTTAAGAAATTAATCAGCACAGAACGATGGACCTATTAATATTTATTTATTTTTTAAATAAAAAAAAACGGTGATTGAGTGTGGACATTCCCTTTAACAAGAAGTGTACAGTAGGCTCAACAGTAAAGAAGAGGTTGATATTGGCAGGCGTGCATCTTTCTCATCACGGCTTCATAGCTGTTTCAACAAGTTCAACCAGGCAAAAAAAACTGGGTGTTGGAGGCAACATTAAAAAAAATAGTAGTTAACCCTTGTCGATTTAACATATACCCCAGGGGCTGCCTGTGCTCATGACGTCGTCGTTGGAGCAGTCACAAAGCATAATGCCTCTGCCCCTTTTTATCCAAAGCTCCAGGATTCTTACAATTTTAAAACTTTTTATACAAAATAATTGTTTGCAGCCTCTTTAAATAGTACAAAGTAAAAGCTCCTACAGGGCAAAGTTCAATTTTCCCAAAAAGGTAAAAAAATATATATTTTCTTTACGCTTTTTTTTTTATCCCTCTGTATTGTAAAGACAATATGGAAACATCTGGTGTCGGGGGTGCTGGGTGACGCTGTCTAGACTGAGTGGTAAGTACAAGAGCTGGACTGGTTTCCCAGGGAGAGGGGGGATGCAGGTGTGTGTGCGGAGCAGCTGATAGTTGTCATGGAGTGACACCTGCCACTGCCACTTCCGAGCTCTCGAATGGGAAATGTAAACAATTTACCCTTTCACTGCCACAAGTCAATGACACATGTAAGCCCCTGATAGGCATGTACCGTCTAATGTTTTTAGATGATTTTTTTAATTGTATAGAAGAATAAAAATGGTTTTCTTGCCATTTAAAGATGAAAACAAAAATATTCAACATATGTTTGAAATTAAAAAAATTACTTGTGCCCTGAGTCTTAAATTCATAAGGCTAAGTTAATACTGTAGGGTATAGTGCAAAAAAAAATATCAAAAAATGGGATACAACTTTATACATGGGGCTAAAAAAGTAGATCCTTTATTTTTATGTTTCAATAATTTTGTTTTTTTTAAAGGGGGGCTGCTTTTTTTTGCCTTTTCTATTTCTTCAGACTGATCCAGACGTGTACTGTGCAAACTTATACCTGTACATTTGGATCTGTCTGTCACTGACATTAATTAAGATGTAGGATAAGCTCTATTAGCGGCCAAGGCAAAGGTTTAAAAATGTGCCCCACACCCACCCTCAGTCCAGTGGCATAACTACCGCTATAGCAGCCGTAGCGGCTGCTACGGGGCCCGCAGCATGAGGGGTCCCGTGCCACCCGCCGGCACGGGCCCCCCCTCCCATGGCCGGAGGCTCCGCTACCAGCTGCTATGGCTGCTATGGCACGACGCCACTGAAGGGTTATTCCTACAAAAGACATGCATCCCCTATCCACAGGATAGGTGATACATGTGGGATCGCTGGGACGCCCAGCAATAAGGAGAACGGGGGACCGAAATTCCCCCGAAGTTCTCCATGACAAACCTCGGACTTCCGGGGTCTGTCTGCAGCTCCATAGAAATGACTTGCGCACCGGTCGCGCATGCGTGACCAGCGCTCCTTTTTATTGAACTACGCAGACGCCGGAAGTCCGAGGTTTGTCATGCCGTTATCTACAGGGGGGCTGTAAGGCGTTATCTACAGGGGTCTGTGTATGGCGCTATCTTCAGGGAGGCGCTGTGTGGTGGAATCTATAGGGAGGCACTATCTACAAGGGGGGGTTGTGTGATACCCAGCGGAGGGGGGGCCCCAGTCAAAAGTTTGCTATGGGGCCCAGTCTTTCCTAGTTACGCCCCTGCCTCAGTCCCTGAAAATAGCAGTCAGTTGTACAATCATTCATTTAATTGCCCCATGTTTAATTTCCTCCTTCTCCACCAGTCCTTAGCATTCAAATTTATAATTATAATTTTACATACGCCTAGTTTCCCTCCATCACTCCACATGTGCAAAGGGCCGGCTAACCAACCTAACGTAGGATCCATCGGCTCCTGCCGCGCCCCTCCTGCTTCAACCCTCACCACTACCAACAGAGGCTTGCTGACTTCAAGTACCCATATTCAAGCCCCCCCCCCCATTTTATTATTATATTGGGAAATTGCTCATAAAAATATCTTCGTTTTGTGTAAACATCTCCTATGCAAACCTATGTGTCTCCATGGTTACAGACTACAAACAACCCATGTAGACTGATCCTGCAGTCATACTCCCATCTGTCCTCTACATTCATTCTGTAGGTTACAAAAGAGAAAGGCCGGGTTCGCACGGGACGGATACGTTGTGTAAAAATTACACAGCGTGTCCGACCTGGAACCCGCAGGACATTCCGTCCCCAAAAATCCCACCACATTGTGGTGCAATTTTTGGAATGGAAATTCCACTGCGGAGGAAAGCCGTTCATACGTACCCCCTCCCTCCTCTGACGTCCGCTCCGGCCTCCCTGTATGATGTTTCAGGCCATGTGACACTGCAGCCTGTGATTGGCAACGTCATCCCAGGAGGCCGGACTGCAGGAAGGAGGAGGGTGTTCCGGGTAAGTACTATGATTTTTTTTTCTTTCGGCGTTGCGATCTTTGCAGCGTAAACGCTGTGATTACGGTCGCAATGCTTGGCTTTCTGTTACAGGTTTTGCAACTGCAACAGAAAATTAACAAAAACGCAACATAAATTGACATGCTGCGGAATTAAATTCCGCACCGCAGGTCAAGTTAGTAACGTTTACGCTGCAGGTTTTTTTCCACAGCACGGGCATGAGATTTTCTACATCTCATCCACTTTGCTGCTACTGTAAGTGCTACGGAATTTCCGCACAGAATTCCGTTGCGGAAATTCTGCAGCGTTTACGCTACGTGGGAACCCAGCCTAAGGGTACAGATAGAAGGGGATAGTACTGCACAAGGTTTTTATTTGTAGTCTGTAACCATGGAAACACATAAGTCTCCATAGGAGCTGTATACACAAAACGATGTGTTATCAAAAAGTTGTTCATTTTTTCATTTTAGATGCATTGAAGCATTGATAGAATAAGTGTAGATAAATGCCATAATGCGAGATCTTTAAAGGCTGCAAAACGCAACCTCACTATGAACGTTATATAGATTTGTATTTATTAAGTTGTTGCTCTTAGCACTTAACCGTCACTAGAGATGAATTTTATTCCTAGGGTTATAATGGGTGGTAAAAAAAACTGGTGCATTGTACAACTAGACCCTTCATTTCGAAGACAAAGTGCAGTAGATTGGCCAAAACTCAGAACATTTAGTACCGAATCCTATGTTATTTATACAGGCGGAGTATCTCCGGCTATCATTCCATGAATACTATCATTTCATCCAAGTCAATTACACATCAGTTATACTTTCATTTATTCCAGTGCCGGTTTTGCGTACTCATATAATTACAACTGTATAAAATTATAATCTCCATTCACAATACATCCTTGTCCTTAGTAGCTAACAATTTACTTACTCAATGGGACGGAAAGAGAATGTAACGTGGTTAAGGCCTTGTAGGTCGACGTGGACATTTTTTAACCCCTACCCGCACGAGTAAGTAACTGTACGTCGTTGCGGGAGGTTACTTCCCGTATGAGGACGTATAGTTACTGAGTTGTTTCTGGTGCACACTGTCGCCGACAGCTGACACTCCACTCTTGCCGGCCAGCGGTCCTTTGCCGCTGATTTTGGCGAATTAACCCCTTAAATTCGGCGATCAGTTGCAATCGCCGAATTTGAGGGGTTTCTAGCATATCGGCAGACCCCGGTCCGAAATCGCGGGGTTTGCTGATAGTTAGCATGGCAAACACGGAAGCCAAACAAGCCTTCGGCTGGTCCTGATAGGCTTCCTGTCAGAGTGACAGGAAGCCTCTGTGTCGTTCCCGATGCACACTGTCGGCGACAAGGTGTGCATCGGGAACTGGGAGATCAGCTGTCCCCGACAGCTGACACTCCAGTGTTGCCGATCAATGGCTCATCGCCGCTGATTTCGGCAATTAACCCATTAAATGTGGTGCTCGATTGCAATCACCACATTTAGGGGGTTTGTAGCACATCAGCAGCCCCCATGCAATTGTGGGGGCTGCTGATGCTTGTGATGGCATCTGGAGGTCAGGCAACGGCCCCCGGGTCTGCCATGTATGGAAGCCTATGAGGACCAGCCTCTGCTGGTCCTCGTAGACTTACTGTCAGTGTGACTGTGATGTCACACTGACAGTTGGAATACATTACACTACCTAGGTAGTGTAATGTATTCTAGCAGCGATCAGAGCTGCAGGTAAAAAAAAAATAAAGTGTAAAAAGTAAAAAAAAAGTTAACAAAAAAATAAAGTGTGAAAAGTAAAAAAAAGTTAATAAAAATGTTTTAGAAAGTGTAAAAATAAAAGTTTTTGTTTTATTATAATAAGTCATTTATTATAGGATAAAAATGAAAACGTTAAAAAAAGTACACATATTTGGTATCACCGTGTTCGTAACGACCCAAACTATGAGACTATAATGTTATTTTTTCCACACGGTGAACACCGCAAACAAAAGAAACGGAAAACTATGTCAGCATTGCTATTTTTTGGTCACCACCCCTCCCAAGATTTAGAATAAAAAGTGATCAAAATGTCGCATTTACCCCAAAATAGTAGCAATAAAAACGACAACCTGTCCCGCAAAAAACAAGACCTCCCACAGCTTTTTTGACAAAAAAAATTTAAAAGTTACGGCTCAGAAAAGCGTGTCTCAGAAAATAAATTATAAATTATAAATTATAAATTATAAAAACGTAATTTTATTGTGCAAACGCTGCAAAACTTAAAAAAAACTATACACATATGGTATCGCCGTAATCGTACCGACCGGCAGAATAAAGTAAAACGTAATTTATTGCGCTCGGTGAATGCTGTAAGAAATAAAGAACTTAAAGCGCCAAAATCACTGTTTTTTGGTCACCTTAGCTCTAAAAAAGATCATATGGGGTCAAAATGCTCACTATACCCCTAGAAAAATTCTGTGAGGGGTGTAGTTTCCAAAATAGGGTCACTATTGGGGGGTTTCCACTGTTCTGGTCCCTCCGAGGCATTGCAAACCTGACATGGCACTGAAAACCAATCCAGCAAAATCTGCGCTCCAAAATCCAAAAGGCGCTCCTTCCCTCCTGAGCCCTGCTGTGGGTCTAAACATCAGTTTATGAGCAGATATGGGGTATTGCCGTAATCGGGAGAAATTGCTTTACAAATGTTGGGGTGCTTTTTTGTCCTTTATGTCCTTTAAAAGATTCTATGTTTCCACAGAAAAATAGGTGATTTTCATCTTCACAGACTAATTCCACTAAATTCTGCAAAAAAACTGTGGGGTCAAAATGCTAACTATACCCCTAGAAAAATGCCTTGAGGGGTGTCGTTTCCAAAATGGGGTCACTTTTGCGGGGACTTCAACTGTTTAGGTATCACAAGACCTCTTCAAACCTGACATAGTGCCTAGAATATATTCCTAAAAAAAGGAGGCCCCAAAATCCACTAGGTGCTCCGTGGCTTCTGAGGCCTGTGTTTCAGTCCATTAGGACACTAGGGCCACATGTGGGATATTTCTAAAAACTGCAGAATCTGGGCACTAAATATTGAATTGCATTTCCCTGGTAAAACCTTCTGTGGTACAGATTTTTTTTTATTACAAATGAATTTCGGCAAAATAAATACATTGCCTTAATTCCTGTGAAACGCCTAAAGGGTTAAAATACTTTCTGAATGTGGTTTTGAATACCTTGAGGTGTGCAGTTTTCAAAATGGGGTGATTTATGGGGAGGCCCTCAAAGCCACTTCAGAACTGAACTAGTCCCTGAAAAAATGGCCTATTGAATTTTCTTGAAAATATGAGAAATTGCTGCTAAAGTTCTAAGCCTTGTAACGTCCTAGAAAAATAAGAGGACATGAAAAAATACGATGCAAACATAAAGTAGACATATGGGGGATGTTAACTAGTAACTATTTTGTGTGGTATTACTATCTGTTTTACAAGCAAATACATTTCAATTTAGAAAAATGCTAATTTTTGCTAAAATGTGAAGTTTTTCACAAATAAATATTGAATTTATCGACCAAATTTTTCCACTAACATAAAGTACAATATGTCACGAGAAAACAATCTCAGAATCGCTTGGATTGGCAAAAGCATTCCGGAGTTATTACCACATAAAGTAACACATGTCAGATTTGAAAAAATCATCTGTGTCCACAAGGCGAAAACAGGCTGTGTCCTAAAGGGGTTAAGGTGGAAGTAAATAAAAGCCATGAATATAGTGTATAAATATATGTATAGGATTATATTACATTATTGATATATCACCCATATATTCTGCTGCACATTGCATATAGTATATCCCACATCATTTAGAAGTCTGTGCTCCCATAAATGGAAAAAAAACCATATGTACATATATACCATATAACTATTAATAATTAATTTTTCTTAGTATTACCAGCTAAAAATTTGATTTTTGGATAGAAAGTGTGAGTTGTTTAAAAAGGTATGTAAACTTTTCCAACCATTTTTATTGCTCCAGTGCATCTAAAATGAAAGATGAAGACATTTTGTAAATTGCGTTGATTAAAAATATTGCACCGTTTTGTGTCAACAGCTCCTAAGCAGATCTAAGCGTCACTATGGTTACAGACTGCAAACACCCCCTGTATGTAGTCGGATTCTGCAATCATGCGTTACTCCACTCCCTCTGCCCTGTCTTCTTGCTAATCTATAGACAGTAGTTGAGGGGGGAGATGTAAGAGAGTAAAGGTACTTTTACACTGGACAAGTTTGGCTGGTGCAATGGGCGCCGATCAACAAGACCGCTCATAGACCGCTTGTACGCAAAAAAGGGTCTTAAGGGCCCTTTTACACCAGCCAATTATCAGGCAAACGAGCATTCACAGAACGCTAGTTCCGGATAAATGGCCTGTGTAAACAGCGCAGCGATCAGCCAATGAATGAGCAAACGCTCGCAAATCGGCTGATTGTATTTGTATTTTAAATGCCCTTAAATATTATCGTTGTCGGCAGCACATCTTGGTGTGTAAACAGGGAGACGCGCTGCCGACATGATAGCAATGTATGGGGACGAGCGATCAGAGTAACGAGCGCTCCTCCCCATCCATAGCTCCTTGTGACGGGAGCAAATGAGCGCTGAACGATGTCTCATTGATCGGCGCTCGTTTACACGGCCTGCGTCGGGCTATGTAAGAGGACCCTTACATGACTGGCAGGATCTGTTTGTGTTACTATGGGGGCACATAGAATTGCGTAGGAGCTGTTTGCACAAGACGGAAGGAGATTTTTATCATCATCAACACTATTTGCAAAGTTGCTTTATTTTTTTATTTTATTAAGATGCATTGGAGGAATGAAAAGTGTGCAAATTCTTTAAGAGATAGGCACCAATGAGGGGGTATTATGGGTTTCAGGTACAAGTTGGGCCAGGTAAATTAGTACACAATAGACACCTGTAATAAGTTTCACCTGTCACAATGGATGTAGCCTTTAACATCAAATAAACTTGTCAAACTTTTTCTTAGACTTAGGCTTCATGTACACGACCGTAGCCATATGCACGACCGTGATTTTTGGGTCGGACGGCCGCGGAGTGTCACCCGCGGGCCGCCTGCAAATCGCGGGTCGTGCACATAGCCGCGTGCATTCATTTCTATGACCCTGGACCGCAAAATACGAACGTAATAAGACATGTCCATTCTTTCTGTGGTCCAGGCTCCTGGGCCATGCACGGACCGTGGAAACCACGGTCGATTGCATGGGCCCATAGAAATGAATGGGGCTGCAATTCACCCGTGGATTTTCGGGGGAATTGCGGCTGCAAAAGCACGTTCGTGTGCATGGGGCCTAAGGGCTCATTCAGACGAGCGTGAATCTCGTCCGTGTGCTGTGCGTTGAAACAAGGTACAGCCCACAGCCCCATTGATTTCACACATGCGTGAGTTTTCATGCGTGAAACTAACTGCATGTCCTATATTGGTGCATTTTCACTGGACAGCACACGGATGCACATCGGTGGGCTGTCCGTCTTTTACGCATCAATTACATTGAAAAACAAGTGCTTGCGGGTGCGTGAAAAACATATGCCACACGCAAAGCACACTGATGCATAACGCAACGCACACAGACAGATTTTACTTGCGTTTTTTACGCGTGTAAATCTGTAACGCACGTGTGAATGTAGCCTAAGGGCATGACCACACATGGCGGAATTCCTCCGCAACTGTCCGCATCAATGCCGCACAGAATCTGCGTTGCAGATTCTGCAGCGGATCTGCACAAAATGTGCAGAAAATTGATGCGGACTGGCCGCTGCGGACTGCAGGAAAAGTGCTTCTCTTCTCCCTATTCAGTGCAGGATAGAGAGAAGGGACAGCACTTTCCCTAGTGAAAGTCAAAGAAATTCATACTTACCGCCCGTTGTCTTGGTGACGCGTCCCTCTTTCGGCATCCGGCCCGACCTCCCTGGATGACGCTCCAGTCCATGTGACCGCTGCAGCCTGTGCTTGGCCTGTGATTGGCTGCAGCCGTCACTTACACTGAAACGTCATCCTGGGAGGCCGGACTGGAGACAGACGCAGGGAGTTCTCGGTAAGTATGAACTTATATTTTTTTTTACAGATACATGTATATTGAGATCGGTAGTCACTGTCCCGGGTGCAGAAACAGTTACTGCCGATCGCGTAACTCTTTCAGCACCCTGGACAGTGACTATTTACAGACGTCTCCTAGCAACGCTCCCGTCATTACGGGAGCCCCATTGACTTCCTCAGTCTGGCTGTAGACCTAGAAACACATAGGTCCAGCCAGAATGAAGAAATGTCATGGTAGTAAAAACAATACGCTCCGCAGCACACATAAGATCTGCGGACTTCATTGCGGAATTTTGACTCTCCATTGAAGTCAATGGAGAAATTCCGCCATGAGTCCGCAACCAGTCCGCCACTGCTCCGCAACAGACAGAGCATGCTGCGGACACCAAATTCCGCTCCGCAGCCTATGCTCCGCAGCGGAATTGTACGCATCGTGTAAACGAACACTGCTAAATTAAAGTGAAAGTCAATGGAGAAACGGCTCCGCTGCGGATTAACGCTGCGGAGTGTCCGCAGCGGAATTTAAGTGAAATTCCGCCATGTGTGAACCCGCCCTAAGGGTATATTTACGCCGCCTATTTTCAGGTGCATTTCGAACCGTAAAATGCTTGTATTACGCGTCAAAATACACTTGAAATAAGCCTGCAAACCGTTTCCATTCAATGGTGGGAAGTACACTGCGTTGTTCATATGCGGCGTAAAATGCCTCGTAAAAATACACCTCAATTTAAAAAAATGGCATGCCACTTCTTGAGGCATTTTTGGAGCGAATTTTCCATTGACACTACAAAAAATGTCTCAAAATACGCTTGTAAACACCAAAAACGCTTTGAAAACCAGCTCAAAAGACGCCTGGATTCAGAGGTTGTATTCTCCTGAAATCAGCCTCGTATTTGTCATGACCTGCCTAGGTAGAGTCGTGTGTTAACCTTAAACCATACTATCCCCCACCCCCATTTAGTAACGACACATGACACCGAGGTTGGATGTGAAATGGCCACAGCAGCCGTTTATTAATTTCACAGTTTTATAAAAACAATTTAAATCCGAAACATTCGGATAACTAGTTAGGAATCCACCAGAGAATTCCTCCTAATAATTCACATGACCCAACATGGGTCAGAATCATAAATAACAATTAAACGTTAACATTAACCCGAGCAGAGGAAGTCCTTGAAGCCCCTTCAGATGTTCCTTTCAAGAACACACCGAATTAGCCATCTGCAAACCACTAATTACCTCCAGCCGTAAACCAGCTCGGAAGCACCGTTCACCTCTGCAGATGGCTCCAACCACTAGAAGTCCACTTCAAGGGGATAACACCCGATGAAGCCCTCAAGTGATATACCGACCACTAGAAGTCCACTTCAAAGGGATAACACCCGATGAAGCCTTCAAGTGACATACCTTCTACCAGAAGACCACTTCAAAGGGATAACACCCGATGAAGTCTTCAACCATGTACCTTTTTTGGGGGACGCATACCCCCGATGCGACCCCCCCACCATTTTGTACTGACTGGCCTCAAGGACTCCCCCCGCCACCGCGAAACAGGCCTTGACCACCTTAAGCCTGTGAGTTCCTCCACACCACCACCGCCCTTTCTATGCCTTCTGCTATAGCCAAGCTCCAAATATCAATGCCAACCTCGGTCAGATGAACCCCGTCACTCCTCCAGAAATTCCCCAATCCTGACTCCAAATCCCTATGCCTCACGCAAATGCCCCCGTTCTTTGCCACAAAACGGGACACCGCCCGGTTAACTTTTATCCGAGCCTTATTGACTCTCTCCACCGATCTAGCTAACCGCCAATGCTTCCTTGGGACTATGTCCGACCACACTACCACCAACTTGGGATAAGATACCCACAAACACAACAAATCATGTTTGATATCCCGCACCAACTCACGAAAAGGGCGGACTCCTAAGTCATTCCCACCCACGTGCAACACTAAAACCTCCGGAACCCTATCAAGCCGCACATATGTCTGGAATTCCGCCAACACCCTGTTCCACGACATACCTCTAAACCCCAGCCAATGCACAACCGCATCCTGTCGCGGAATGCGCAACTGGCGACCATCCGGGCGGACGTCCGCCCTCAAAGCCCCCCAGTGCACGTACGAATGACCCATCAACCACACCAGACAAGGAGGCGAATCTGAAACGGAAAACACAGTTAGGCACCACCATATAACATTTGCAAGCATAAACAACAAAATTACAACATATGGGGGCGGACATAGGACTTAAACCTTTTAGACTCCCAACGACCAATACGCCTCACCCCCTCATCATCCAACCCCCAGCGCCCTGCTTCCGTTGCTGCGCCAATCCGGAAGGAATGAGATGAATATGAGCCTGCCGCAACCCCAACCGCCGTCAAACATTTTTTAAAAACAGCTCCAAACTGAAACCTGGACAAGAACGACCCGTCCACATGACGTAACAAAGGCAAATCTGGAGACCCCCTGTTTTTTGTAAAACCCCGCATGCACTCTACTGGGCACATGACCGACCCCGGGAGAGCGAACAAAACTATCAGTTTTCCCTTCCCTAATTGGTCAGTTTTTGATCTACGCAACCATACCTCCAACCGATCTGCAAAAAGGCTCACCTCCCCAGATCTCAGCCCCCCTGCCTGTTTAGTACTTGGCGACACCAACTCACCTATTCTAAATGCTCCGAAGAACGCCAACGAGAAAGCCAACCGAAACAAATCCATTTCATCTGAAGAACGACATACCGATGCCAATGAACCGCCCAACAAGCCCAGCAAAGCAAACGACACCGGCCTTCTACTATCCGCATCCACCCTACCTCTGCGCAACCCCTTCAAAGCCTGCGATACCAGAAATTCCTTCGATACATCCCGCAAGCCCCGCAACTTAAGCCCAAACGCCACCGCGGATATAAACCGGTTCACCTTCGCTACTGAAAACCCCCCCTCCCAGGCATCCCCTAACCAATACAAAAGTGCCACCAACCTGTCTCTATCCGTATTGACATCACCCAACTCTCTTACCCACTCCTCCCACTGCCTCCAACAAGCAGCATAAGCCCTCCACGTCGTGCGCGCCAAATACCTTTGTAACAGCTGCTCTACGGGACCGATACCAGATCCCATAGATGATCCGGACACGCCAAACCGAGACGTTCCGCTCCCGGGGCCAATTGCCGAAACCGGTCCCACTGCGAGCGAGAAAGAGCATCAGCAACACAATTCCGTACACCCGGGACATGCACCGCCACCACCCACGCGTTCAGCGACAAACACACCAACACTAAATGTCGCAACAATTGAACTACCGGAGGAGAGGACGCCGTGATGTTATTAATGGCAAGCACCACCCCCATGTTGTCGCAGTAAAAACGGACCTTCTTATCCCTGAGCCTGTCCCCCCAAATGGTAGCCGCCACCACGATGGGAAACAGCTCGAGCAGGGCCAGATTCCGCGTCAATCCACTGGACACCCAGCTAGCCGGCCATTGACCTGCGCACCACGGACCTCCCCCGTAAGCTCCAAAGCCACCCGCCCCAGCCGCATCCGTGAAAATATTCAGATCACTCGTATCCTGCGCTGGGGCCATCCATAGCGAGCGACCATTGTACTGGCCCAAGAAGTCATCCCAAACCTGAAGATCAGCTCGGTGCTCCTCCTTGAGCCTCACAAAATGATGCGGCGCCCGCACTCCCGCCGTTGCCGCCGCCAACCTTCTACCAAACACCCTCCCCATCGGCATAATCCGGCAGGCGAAATTCAACTTCCCCAGCAGCGACTGAAGCTCCCTCAGCGACATTTTCTTCCTTCTACAAGCCCGTCGCACCTCCAGCCTCAAAGCACCCAACTTATCCGCCGGGAGCCGACACTCCATTGCCACCGAGTCAATTTCGATTCCCAAGAAAGAAATCGTCGCTACCGGGCCCTCCGTTTTTTCCGGCGCCAAAGGGATCCCAAAATCCCTCGCCACCTTCTGCAGGGCATGAAGCAAGTTACCGCAAACCGGCGAACCCCCCGGGCCAACGCACAAAAAATCATCTAAGTAATGGATCAACGAATCGACCCCGGATACTCCCCTCGTTACCCACTCCACGAAGCTACTAAACGCCTCGAAGTATGCACAAGAAAGAGAACACCCCATCGGAAGGCACCGATCCACGTAAAAGGCCCCATTCCAAAAACAACCCAACAGCCGTTGGCTTTCTGGATGGACCGGCAACAACCTGAACGCCGCCTCGATGTCGGTTTTTGCTAGCAGCGCCCCCGGACCCGCAGCCCGCACTAACCCCACCGCCTTATCGAATGAGGTATAAACTACGGAACACAACTCGTGATCAATCCCGTCATTTACCGACGAACCTTTGGGATACGATAAATGTTGAATCAAACGAAACTTTCCGGGCTCGCGTTTAGGGACAATACCCAAAGGGGACACAACTAAATCTTTCACCGGCGACTCCACAAATGGCCCCGACATGCGCCCCAACGAAACTTCTTTTAACAACTTTTCCGACACGACTTCCGCATGCAAGTAAGCCGATTTTAAATTTCTCCGCGTAACCGGAACCTCATAAGGAGGCGGAGGAATAACAAAACCAACGGATACTCATTTAGATAAGGGGCCATCCTTTCCACCCTCACCGGCGACACCCCCTTGACCAGCCCCGTGCTGGTTCCCGGACCTCTTTTTCCGCAGACATTTTGCCGCCCCGTGTGATGCACCATTACACTCGGAGCACACGTGCTTGAACTTGCACGTGGCCCCAAACTTGCACTGGCCTTCATTGAATTGCCAGCAAAACCCCGCCTTTCCCCCGCCGCTTGGTCCACTCTGACTAGTCTGGCCTCCCTGGCCACCGCTCCCGGGAAAGGGCTGCCTAACCGGAGCCGTAACCCGTAACCAGAGAGCAATATCCTTCTGGTCCCACCGAATCGCCGGCCGAACCGCCTTCCGCTGACGGAATTGCTCATCATATCGCAGCCACGCCTGACCCCCATACGCCCTATGAGCCTCCCCAATAGCATCAAAATAACAAAATAACGCCGAACAATTTTCCGGCGCCTTTTCCCCTATCACACTAGCCAATATGGCGAACGCCTGCGACCAATTAACGAACGTCTGCGGGATAAGCCTATACCGCCGCCGTTCCTCCTCGTCCTTTTTACTCTCATCCCGCTTGCTCTTATCCAAATTGAATTTAGCCAGCGGCAAGAGAGAAAAAATTTCAACATATTCATCTTTCCAGATCCGATCACGCACCTCCTGCTTTAAATGCGCCCCCAACGGACCCTCAAAACAAACATACACCTCCCCCCGAGCACGATCGTCCATGCGCACTCGATCGCCGTCCTTCTGTGCCTCAGTCTGCACCGACACCGCGACCGCCTCTCTAACCGCCACCACAGGACGCGCCTGCAACGATCCCACTTCCCTGGGGCCTTCCCAAACTACCGCAGGGGACACTTCCGTTACTACCGGCGCCGCGGCCCTATCCAGGCGCCCCACCAGCTCCCGTAAGCAACCCACTAAATCTGCCAAACCCGCTCCGTCGCGTCCGCCCGCGCCACTACCGGCCCCCGATGCTATGCTAGCAGCCCCCCCGCCGACACCCGACATAAAAATCGCTGGATAAGACAATAATGGAGTTATACACTCACCGGGCTGCACAGGCGCTGTGTTCCCGTCAGCCGGACCATCCTGACCTCGACGATAGACGTCCAGTTCACCTTCCTCCAGTTCTTCTCTCGCCGACGACTGTCCCTCCCAACGACCTCTTCGGAAAGGGGATGAGGACGCGCTGACCGATGGGCCGGCAACCTGCCGCCCGACCGCCGGGACCCAGACTTCCGACCGGACCTGTTGCCTCGACGCCGCTGCAGATCTAGTCGTCCGTCTAGACGATCCTGACGAAGCCTGCCCCCTGGCCGGAACATCACCATGCGGGGCGGCCGTACCTTGCTCTCGACATCTTCCATCTGATGGGGGAGGGGTGACAGGGAGCCCAGCCTGCGACTCCCTGCTTACCGCCGGACCCCGTCGCGGCCTGGGATTCCTGCCAGGACGCAGGGCCTGGGAAGGGGCGGTCCTCCCAGCTGCCTGGCCTGCAGCGTCCGGGATCGGGCTCCCTCTGCGACGCCGTGTCCGCGGGACTACCTCCGGACTCAGGCGCTCTGGAGGTCGGGACCGCCGAGAGGGACGGGTCGACACAGCCTGCATCGCCGTCACCCCTGCCACCGCTCTCTGCCTGCCCAGCGCAGGAGCGGTTGTTGCCGACTCCCCCCCCGCCGCCATAGCCATGCTCGTAGGGGGGCCGGGGGAGGGGAGCCTGTCCCTTACAACAGACCCCGAACGCCGTGCCCGACGTGGCGAAACGGCGTCCGGGATCCGCGTTAATGCAGCCACGGTCTCCTCCAGCCATCCGGGACCGTGGTGCACAGCAGCGGCGCGCAGCCGCTCTAAAATCAGGGCCTCTGCCATTACTAAAACACCGGGCAACGGGGAGCTTTGCTTAATGTGTGTTACTCCTCCCGCTGCTTCCGGCTCAATGCCGAGAAACAGCGGGAAGCGCAGTAACGGCCCCCCCGCCCCCCTTAACTCCTCCCCGTCCCTCCTTCAGCTCCTTCAACTTTCCCTGACCTCGTAACATTAACCCTTTCCCTACCAGGACGGTCATGTCGGCTTCCCTTAAGCCTGCAGCTGCGTCCAGCCTCTTCTATACGTGTGAAAAACCGGGAAACCAGAAAAGAGATAAAATCAAGTGAACTGAATCAATAAGTAATATTATTTCTAGTAGCAATTTATTCATTTATTTAAAATAGTACAAGTAATAATGTATAAATACCGACAATGATACAAATAACTAGAATAATAAAAATAAGTGTATATAACAATACAAACAATCAGACCTTAAATTTGTTATGATAAAATTGGAAATATAGTTTCATCAAACTTCTGTAGTATCCGCTTTAATATTACTACTACTTATTATAAGTATTATTAACCCCTTCCCGGCATATACTTACATCATAGCCGGGTAGGGGAAGTATGGAGCGGGCTCATCAGTGGCTGAGCCAGTTCCATACAACCCGGGTGTTGGCTGTATGTTACAGCCAACACTTCGCTGCAACCCCGCTCGTTTAACCCTTTAGATGCCGCTTTCAATAGAGACTGCGGCATTTCCAGAGGCTCTGTCACCAGTTTATCACTTCCCCGTCTCCTACCTAATCTAATAGGCGCTTTGATGCTGATAACGCCTGTAGTTAGTCGACTGCGCTATTGATTCCGTCAAAACAATGCAACCCTGTAGCAACATTTCCGTCAGCATTGAGATCAATGATGAGGGAAACGGAAGCTAAGGTTTCAGTTTGCCATTCCCTTGTGGGGTTAACCAGATGGAAACCTCAGAGGGAACCCCTAAAGGAAGGGCAAAGCTGATGTGAACATAGCCTAAAGATTTAGAAAGATGGGTCGACTCCCTCTGACATAAGAAGCTACAACTCGTCCCGCAAAAATCAAGCTCTCATAGGACTATGTCACTGGGAAAATAAAAATATAAAAAAAAGTTATGGCTTTTGGAAGGTGGGGGGGCGGGGGACTGAAAATTAAAATCTGAAAAATGGCTGTGGCAGGAAGGGGTTAACACTGTTGTTGTTATTATTACTACTACTCCTCTTATTAAGGGCTGATTCAGACGAACG
This sequence comes from Rhinoderma darwinii, assembly GCF_050947455.1. Taxonomy (NCBI): domain Eukaryota; kingdom Metazoa; phylum Chordata; class Amphibia; order Anura; family Rhinodermatidae; genus Rhinoderma; species Rhinoderma darwinii. Next base: position 23,188,596 of record NC_134696.1, read on the forward strand.
TGGCGTTTTTGCGCACGCAAAACACGCTGCGTTTTGCCTGCGCAAAAGCCACATGACAGCTCCGTGTGGCAGCAGCATATGATGCGCGGCTGCGTGGTGTTCACGCAGCCGCCATCATTATGACACTCCATTTGGATGTTTGTAAACAGAAAAGCACGTGGTGCTTTTCTGTTTACATTCATCCTTTTGACAGCTGTTGCGCGAAACAGGCAGTTCGCACGGAAGTGCTTCCGTGCGACATGTGTGGTTTTCACACACCCATTGACTTTATTAGGCCTGTCATTATTAGGCCTGATTCACACGAACGTGAATTGCGTCCGTGCAGGCCGCGTGTTTTTCACGCGGCTCGCATGGACCAATAGAAGTCTATGGGGCAGTACAGACAGTCCGTGCTTTTTGCGCAGCGTTTGTCCGCTCCGTAAAAAGTGCGACATGTTCAATATCTCGGCGTTTTTCGCCCATCACGCACCCATTGAAGTCAATGGGTGCGTGAAAACCACGCATGCCGCACGGAAGCACTTCCGTGCGAACTGCCTGTTTCGCGCAACAGCTGTCAAAAGGATGAATGTGCTTTTCTGTTTACAAACATCCAAATGGCGTGTCATAATGATGGCGGCTGCGCGAACACCACGCAGCCGCGCATCATATGCTGCTGCCACACGGAGCTGTCAAGTGGCTTTTGCGCAGGCAAAACGCTGCGTCTTTTGCGTGCGCAAAAACGCCACGTTCGTCTGAATCAGGCCTTATCCATTAATATTTTTATTATTATTATTACTATTACTAATAATAATACAAAATAATATTTAATAGTAGAACTTCTACTATATTATTATTACTACTATTATTACTACTGTATATTATTATTTATTCATATTGGTAATAAATTACTACTCATATTATATTTTGTACTACTATTACCACTACTATTAATTTATTATTATTACTACTATTATTCATTAATACTACTACTATTACTATATTATTAATACTGCAAAGAGGATACACGACAGTCTGATTGTGTAGGTGCATGAGTTGGATTCCACTCCGTAGTAACTATTAGGGCTTGTTTATACGAGCGTGATATACGTCCGTGCAACGCGCGTGATTTTCATGCGTGTCGTACGGACCTATGTTAGTCTATAGGGCCGTGCAGAGAGTCCATGATTTTTGCTCGTGAGTCAGTTGCATAAAACTCACGACATGTTCTATATTTGTGCGTTGTTCGCGCATCCGTTTGACGCGCGTGATTCCGCCAACAGCAGTAAAAACTATGAATGAAAACAGAAAAGCACCGCGTGCTTTTCTGTTTACAAACATCCAAACGGAGTGTCATAATGATGACGGCTGCGCGAAAATCACACATCATACGGGGCTGACACACGGAGCTGTCAAGTGCCTTTTGCGTGCGCAAAATGCCAAGTTTTTTGCGCGGTTAAAACGCACACGCTCGTGTGAATCCGGCCTTAAAGAGGCTTTGTCACCAGATTATCAAATCCCCATCTCCTATTGAATGTGATGGGCGCTGCAATGTAGATAACAGCAAAGTTGTTTTTTTTTTAAAACGATCATTTTTGCCCAAGTTATGAGCAATTTTATATTTATGCAAATGAGCTTTTCAATGGACAACTGGGCGTGTTTTCTCGTATTTCCAACTGGGAGTGTATTGTGTTTTTACCAACTGGGCGTTGTGAATAGAAGTGTATGACGCTGACAAATCAGCATCATACACTTCTCATCGTTCCCACCCAGCTTCTTTCACTGCAGACACACAGCGTGACATCACCCACAGGTCCTTCAACCTTGTCGTCGGACAAAGAAGATACATCGGCTCCAGGCGTCCAAAAGGTTAATATGCTCGTCTCTAGGGAGTTTGCTATGCTTACCTGCACATACCCTGCACTGTACTCTCTGACGCCTGGTGCTGATGTGTCTTCTTTCTTCCGACGCCAAGGTTGAAGGACCTGTGGGTGACGTCATCATTCCCAACCAGCTTCTTTCACTGCAGACACAGCGTGATGTCACCCACAGGTCCTTCAACCTTGGCGTCGGAAGAGAGAAGACACATCCGCTCCAGGCGTCCGAGTACAGTTGAATTTGCAGCAGCATCACCATGTGCAGGTAAGCATAGCAAACTCCCTAGAGATGAGCATATTAACCTTTTGGACGCCTGGAGCCGATTTATCTTTTTTCTCCGACGACAAGGTTGAAGGACCTGTGGGTGACGTCACGCTGTCTCTGCTGTGAAAGAAGCTGGGTGGGAACAATGAGAAGTGTATGATGCTGATTTGTCAGTGTCATACACTTCTATTCACAATGCGCACAACGGCGCTACTTCACATCTTGGGTCATACTAACATTCTCCTAAATATGGGTAAGTACATCAGCTAGGCTTAATCAGGTCTTATGTTATATATCTAATGCACTAGTCACTTTAAGTAAACACAAGCTTTTACACTGAGCTTCCTACACTAAGGCTGGGTTCACACGACCTATTTTCAGACGTAAGGGTATGTTCACACGCACTAATTACGGACGTAATTCGGGCGTTTTTCCCCCGAATTACGTCCGAAAATAGTGCCTCAATAGCGTTGACAAACATCTGCCCATTGAAAGCAATGGGCAGACGTTTGTCTGTTCACACGAGGCGTAGATTTACGCGCCGCTGTCAAATGACGGCGCGTAAATAGACGCCCGCGTCAAAGAAGTGACCTGTCACTTCTTTGGGCGTAATTGGAGCCGTTATTCATTGACTCCAATGAATAGCAGCGCCAATTACGTCCGTAATGGACGCGGCGTTCAAGCGCCTGCACATGCCGTTACGGCTGAAATTACGGGGATGTTTTCAGGCGGAAACATCCCCGTAATTTCAGCCGTTACGAACGCCCTCGTGTGAACATACCCTAAACGAGGCGTATTATGCCTCGTTTTACGTCTGAACATACGGCTGCAATATGTCGGCAAACATCTGCCCATTCATTTGAATATGTTTTTGCCACCGTACTGTGTCGACGACCTGTAATTTACGCGTTGTCGTTTGACATTGACTTCCTCAGTCTGGCTGTAGACCTAGAAATACATAGGTCCAGCCAGAATGAAGAAATGTCAAGTTAAAAAAGCAAGACGGATCCGCAGCACACATAACATGTGCATGACAGCTGCGGACTTCATTGCGGAAATTAGAATCTCCATTGAAGTCAATGGAGAAATTCCGCCATGAGTCCGCCACAACTCCGCAACAGACAGAGCATGCTGCGGACACCAAATTCCGCTCTGCAGCCTATGCTCCGCAGCGGAATTTTACGCCTCGTCTAAACGAACACTGCTAAATTAAAGTGTAAGTCAATGGACAAACGGCTCCGCTGCGGATTAACGCTGCGGAGTGTCCGCAGCGGAATTTAAGTGAAATTCCGCCACGTGTGAACCCAGCCTTAGGGGCCTCCGTTGCAGATCCGGCCGAGGTTACCGGACATAGCGCAACATGCTGCGCTATTGTTTCCGGTAAAACCACAGACACTCTGATATAAACCCCGAAAGAACCCATTAAAGTCAATGGGTTCCATCGGCCACCAGTTTTGTCCGTCGTGCAATAGAAACAGCGCTTCCGATTTTTCCCTCCACTGACGGAGTAGAAAAGCAAAAAGCGGAACGCTGGTGTGAACCCAGTCTAAAGCAATCCGATTGTCTAACGAAGACTGAAAACATTTACAACAAAATGCATCAAATTGTGGATTGCATAATAATAAATACAGTTACCAAAATATTTGAGTGCCGATTCTTACACGAACATATTATTAATACTACTATTACATTATTATTATTTTATTATTAGTAGATTACTATTATTAGATTATTATTATTACTAGTATAGAAAACCTGTTACATGGGTTTGCTAGCAAAAAGATAAGCATTTTTAAAAAATATTATAAAAAAATATAAGTGTATTTTAAATCCTAATTACCAAAATTTGAAACCTAAAAAAATGCCTTTTGAGATTGTTTCGCTCCTTAGAGGAGTTATGCCACTTAAGGTGGTTACGCCTCTTTGGGCGTTGTTTTGCCTCTTCTGGCTTTTATTAGCCTCTTCGGGCTTTCCCCCCTCCCGCTCTTATCCACCATTCGACCACTCCTACTCGAATATCCACCACTCCCACTCGAAAATCCTACACTCCACCTCGATTGTCCACCACGTCCAGTAAGGGTATGCTCACACATCCTATTTACGGACGTAATTCAGGCGTTTTACGCCTCGAATTACGGCTGAAAAAAACAGCTCAAAACCGTCTGCAAACATCTGCCCATTGAATTCAATGGGTCTTACGGCGTTCTGTGCAGACGATGTGTATTTTTACGCGCCGCTGTCAAAAGACGGCGCATAAAAAGACGCCTGCCTCAAAGAAGTGCCTGTCACTTCTTGTGGCGTAATTGGAGCCGTTTTTCATTGACTCCAAACAGCTCCAATTATGTCCGTAATGGACGCCGGGAAAAACGCATGCACTTGTCAAAATGTCTGAAATTCAGGAGCTGTTTTCGCCTAAAAAAAGCTCCGTCATTTCAGACGTATTTGGCGTTGCCGTGTGAACATACCCTAACACTTATTGTTGTTGCTTCTATTGTCGAAATTAAATAATAATAAGGAATTGGAAAGAAAGAGAGAAATTAAGTTTGGCGCGTATCATAGAGTTTGGTTTTATTTGGTAAGAGAGAGAAAAGCAGCGGAGTAAAAAAAAAAACGAAACTGTGCCTGGGACACCACGTCCTCGCCCAATATATATGATTATTATTAGTAGTATTACTATTATTATTAATACTCCTACATTTTTATTATTACATTAGATTTTTATTATTTTATTAATTTTTTTTATTATAACTTTTTTTTATTACTATTGTTATTTGACACTCCAGGAGGAATGTATTACACCAGTATATTGGGAGGTTCAGTGAGGTGTCTGACTACCTGTGTAGGGACAGTGCGTTTCCACATTATGTAAATAGGATAATTGACAGTAATATCTGGATCTCATCCAAAATACTTTACCTATAAACCAGTTCCAGCCAGAGAGACAGGATGTTCTGCAGCACAAAGGATCATACGATTAAACAAAATGCACAAACACTGGGTGTATCATTAACAAAACAAGGCTGTGTTCCTGAGGTTGGAATTTGGACTGACGCAGGCACTTCACATATTTCATACAAAATACTAAGTTGCAGAAAAAAAAATTTTTTTTTCCTATACACATGTGAGCAACCTGCACCCTGTGTATTTCTCAGAATATTATTTGACAGATTTTTTTTTTTACGTTATTAAAAAAAAAAATGAAAACACAAGCAACACTACTTTTAAATATAATGATGGCCTCGCTGGCGGTCACCAGTTTTTCCAGAGATAGAAGTTTGAAATAATGAATCAGAACTAAAATAAATAAATTATATTCGCTAGTGATTTGTTTTACTCCTAATTTTATTTTATCTTCTGCAGAAATCCACAGGGATATTAGTGCCCATTTCCAAATGTCTCCTGTTATTTCACATGATTACAGGATCAGAAACCTACCGGAGACAATTAAAAGAGACCATATGGTGTACTTTAACCCCTTAAAGGGTTTGTTTCATCAGAGAAATGCTGATCGTTTCTGACAGTGTCGGACTGGGGTACCTTAGGCCCCCCAGAGGAATTCATTTAAAGGTCCCACTCTCAATCTATTGCAGATTCAGTTTTATTCTAGCATAAAGATGGTCTTAAATCAAGGTGTCCCTGATGCTAAAAAATATTTCATTCATTCTCTCGGCTCCCTCTCCCTCCCTTCTTTCCCACACCCCTGATCCATTCCTTTTCTGGTTTTCCATGTATTTAAAGTTGTTGTATGAACAGTACCTTATGTTCGGTGCTGCCCTTTGCTATTATGGTAGATCTATTGTAAGATACATGTTTTCTATTATATAATTCCACTGTTACTGCATTTGTTTCTTCTTGAAACATTATCAATAAAAATCTAATGTTGAAAAATAAAATAAAAAAAGATTTCAAAAGGTGTACACAGCCTTTAGAGAGATTGTCCAGATTGTCACCCCCTACGTTGTAAGTTAGGCTGGGTTCACACGAGCATGTTCGGTCCGTAAAGGACGGAACGTATTTGGGCCGCAAGTCCCGGACCGAACACAGTGCAGGGAGCCGGGCTCCTAGCATCATAGTTATGTATGACTCTAGGAGTCCCTGGCTCTCCGTGGAACTACTGTCCCGTACTGAAAACATGATTACAGTACGGGACAGTTGTCCCGTAGAGAGGCAGGGACTCCTAGGATCGTGCATAGCTATGATGCTAGGAGCCCGGCTCCCTGCAGTGTGTTCGGTCCGGGACTTGCGGCCGAAATACGTTCCGTCCTTTACGGACGTAACATGCTCGTGTGATCCCAGCTTTAGTGTTTCTGTACAGCAGCCACATCACATAATCACATTGACACTTCCTCCAATAGACCTGCCGCTGTATTACGCTTCGTGGCCACGTGACTAGGACACTTGGCTGCTGTATGGAAACTTTCAAGTAACATCTTTATGAAAATAAAAAAACTATTTCAGACAACTCCTTTCAGGAAATGGGGGTGATTCCTGGAAATAAATACGTCACACAATATATTCTTTTTACTGTAATATATATCTTTATGCGTCACAATGGGTCCACTTATCTGCACTTTATCTTGATTTATGTGTATGTTTTAACTGTATATTATTTATACAGCCAGAATCAGCAATATCGTTTGGGGAGTGAATAGAAAGGGGTTAATAAAGGTAAAAACTGCTGAGCTATCTATTGGGTAAAAGAGTTAAAGATAAGGATATTAAAAAAGCTGTAGAGAGATAGGCCAAGGAAGTGGTTTAGAAGGAGCACTGGAAAACGACATCATGAGGGAAGTGAAGAAGGGGTTAAGTGGGGGTTAGGAGGAAGCAGTCGGAGGATGGTATACTGGAAAGCTGTATAACTGGGAGAGTAGAGGGGCCTGAATAGTTGTATACAGATGGAGGGGAGGAAGGAGGGAGGTTGGGGGCAATCTATATCTGGGAGCAGAGGTTCTAAGCATGTGAAGTGCAGTCCGGGAGGAGGTCTTGTTGCAGATTCTGTACCCTCCCCCACCAGTTGTCGATTTTTATACAGGTTCAGCCTCTGAGGAGCTGCAGTCCCTCCACATCTGCTATAGTTTTCGGGGATTTTTTTAATGACATGTCCCGATTTTTTATGTATTTTTTTTATTATTACACTTTATTTAACCCTTCGTTAGTCCCACTAGGGGACTTAAAGCGGTGATCTCTTGATCATTTATGTCGTCAGTGTTACACTGAGAGGCAATCTATTAGGCTTTGCATTGCCTTACAGACTTGTATCTACGGCAGACCTTGGGGGCTTTGTTAGGTCCTTGGCTGCAAGGTAACCAATTGGTACCCCACGTTAGCATTGCAGGGTGCCTATGGGCTGAGTGCCGTTTGTCAAACTCCTTAGTTGCCAAGGTCAATATATAGAGCTGTAGCTAGGTTAGCCTTTAAACAGGGCAAAGAGTCAGTGTTGATCACCCCACCTCTTACATGCAAACCTACAACTCAACTAATTTTGTCCCCATGAAACCCCAGAACCCTATATTATTAGACTCCAGACCGGACCCCTATATTAATTTCAGACCCCAGACCAATCCCCCAAAATATATTCAGATCCCACACCCTCTGAACTAATTTCAGACCCCAAACCAGGATTAAATGTAATATATAATGGCTTGTTTTTTATATAATATTTGTTAAAGGTAGAGGGGGCCCATGCTGAGCCTCCTCCATATTCTGTCCCCTAGCTATGCCTCTGATATAAAGTGCCTGCCAAATACCCCCAAAATTAGCAGCCAAACGTCTTCCCTATAGAGTCCAGCAACATGCTCTTCATATACATGGAGGCCACATACCCCCATATACAGAACAACACATCTAACGCCCCATGCACACAACCGCAAGGGTTTTTACTGTCCGCAAATACGGATGCACATTCATAGCCGTCGGCAATTGCGGAAGTGCCCATAGACTTCTATGGGCAAATCCATGCTGAAATTGCGGACAAGAATAGGACATGTTCTATATTTTGCGGATCATTTCTACGGCTCGGACACACATCCGTAAATATACGGAAATGTGTCCGTGGCCAATAGAAATGAATGGGTCCGCAATTTCTTTCGTAATTACAGATTTCGTAATTATGAATTAAAACTATGGTCATGTGCATGGGGCTTTAACCATTTTATTTTGACAACTTTTGACGTCGGCACGCGTAGCCCATGAAGGAAGTGAAGTGTCGTGGACTGGCTTGGTGAACTTTGTATAGAGTCCGTACACCGCTACTTCGGCTTTCCGAAAAAAGCCGAATAGAAATGAAGCGGCTCAGCGCTCACACAGCCGCTTCTGTCGCTCCATTTTAGCGATTGGTGCTCGGACCCCCACCGATCAAAACTTCTGACATGTCACTATGACATGTCAGAAGTTTGTTGAACGTTTACTTACCCTTTAATATATCTATTTCTGCTCATCCATGGAGTAACTTTGCAGTGCGTTCAGAGATATTATATTTACACCAAAACGCAACATTGTGAAAGAGCTCTACATGAGTCACCTCCTCGCAATATTTAACGTCATGTTCTCACGTCAGAACCAATATTTGCTTTTTATATGTTAAAGTGAATGAACATTTTTTTTATGGATAAAGGTGAATGACGTGAAATTCCTGTACTACAATGATGTAAGACAATATACCTGTTACCTCACCGCAGCCTGCATACCATAGTAGTACGCAGAGTATTTCATTTCATCACTCTGACACTTTGTACTATGAGTGTTTTCTTGTTGATTCATAGACTGTTAAAGTCACACAGGCGCTAAAGTACAAGAAGTTTTGTTCATTCACAAGGAACATAGATCAGACTTGTTCCTTAGAGTATTAGGTACCGGGTTGGTTTAGCCCACCATATTACCAGAGGATCCGCCATTGGGTCCTGGCACGGACAAAGGTCCAGCAGAAGACAACCCCATTTAAAGCCAGTCACTTGCCAATAAGGTCTATATCTTATGGGATGATCCACAAATAATCTATCAGACCTTATTGATGATATGTCCTTTGTGTACAGCTATAAAGATTATGATGCAATTAAAATCGGACGTGCCCATGTTTTGTATAAATGGACAGTGGACCCTCAGAATCATCTCCTTTGGTGGCCCAAGGAACCCCAGTACAATATTGACTGAGTCAACTTATCAGCCCTATTTAACGGTTTTAATCAATTTACAAATTTATTGGGGATCCATCAACCATTATGTTAATTGGGTTCAATGTCTTGCCCTATTACGCAGACTGAGAATTTGATAGGTTTTAAGGCTATATACCACCCTTGAAATAGACATTATTATAAAAAAAAAACAACTATCAGCGTGATTGGTGCAACTTTCAAAATACTTAATACTAAATTTTACTTTTTGAGATACAGCTGCTTTATATCCTGTATACAGAGCAGCTGTATCTAGCGTTGATACCTGTATTTGAGCTGCTATCACATCTAAGTTCATAACTTAGCTGTGATCGATGACAGGTGAATCCTGCGTGTCAGAGACACAACCATCTGACACTGAACCGGTCAGTTACGCTGACCTGACATGTTCAGGTCTTAGGGCACAATACAGCTGCTCTGTATACAGGATGCCAAGCAGATGTATCTCAAAAAGTTAAAATCATTTTTAATAAAAAGTACAGGTGTACATAGCCTTTAAGCAAACTGGTGAATCAATGTTCTCGCCTGTAATTCAGGCATATGGCAATAATTTTCACAATCGGGTACATCTTATTTTACTTATAATGGTGGGCCCAGTGCAAAAAGTTTCATGAGTGTGCCCCCCTCTCCTGAATATTGTCAATTGTCTTACGCTGTCTACACATTCATTTGAAATCATAAGATCAATTCTATTTAGAAGCAAAAAAAATGTAGACACATTAATGAGAAATGATTGGACTCACTGGTGACGTCTTCTTTGTTTGGTGTCATTAGCTCTCCCTTTTCTTCTCTATTCGGCCGGGACAACCATGATGACTTCTTCCAGCCACGACTTGATAGTGCCACCTTAAACAATAGTGCCAGAAAGATAGGGACTCAAAACAGTAATAGTGGCTTAGACGGTAATAGTGCCCCACAAAGTAAAAATAACCCTGTTTATGCTCCACACACCAATCGTGCATCCTTTTAGGCCCCCACACTAATAGTGCCCCCTTTTATGGCTCCCTGCTTTGCCATATTTTTTAACTGTACGCCATATGGGGACACGGATACAGTTGAAAGTGGTGCCCAGTGCATCGGCTGCCTGGCAGCGGCACCACTATGGTTAAAAGAAACCTGCACACAGTCGATCAAAATACTAATCTATACTGGGCAGCATAGTGACTCAATGTTTGACACTACTAAATTGCAGGATTAGGATCTGGATTTCGAATCCAACCAGGATTGTGTAGGTTAATTGACTCATACGAAATTATCTTTAGGGTATGTGAGATTAGATATATAGATAATGTGCCCCACTCCTCTACCCCAAATATAATTGTGGACCCAAGTTTATTGCAAGAATTGACTCATACATTTTTATGTTATTTTAAGGGGTTGTCTAGTTTATAAAACCCATTTTGAGTTAATAGACGTTTCCTGTGAACAGGGGGTCCTGCTTATAAAAAGGCTTACACAGCCCGTTACGCCTTGGAAATAACTTTTTTACATTGTAATCGGACACTTTGATAAAATTCTTGGACTGCACTTCCTACAGGAATTTGTATGATGTAAGAAAGAATCATTGGTTAATCTTAAATTACTGATCTGGTAGGAAGGAAATCTGCTTTTTCATTCATGTTGGTGAGTCACAAGCGTTTCACGTGGGATTGTAGTTGTTCTGTGGCATACTGAGATTATAGTGATGTAAGATAACACGTCTCTTACCTTATGGCAGTCTACATACCATAGTAGTGTGTCTGCTGTTTCATCATGGTGTCTTAATAAGTTTAACATTATATTACGTCATGGTCAGTGGCGGATTAAGTAGACCATAGGCCCTGGGCTGTTCCCCAAACTTGGGCCCCCCTTCTCCACCACTGCTCTGCCGTGTCTATAGTGAATACCACCTTTCTCTGCAAGCATTAACAAATAGGTGTTACAATTCCCCTTGTCAAAGGGCTGCGTCCCTACATACTGACAGTATCACACTGTGCAGGGACACATCCTCTTGACAATGGGAATGGTACCACGCATTTGTCTATTGGTCCAGGATACACAAAGACTTTATGTGGAATACAAGCATTTCCTATAACAGACATGTCAGGAGAGGGGACAGATCCTCTATAGATCAAGTGACTCACAAGTGATGCCTTCTCTGATGGGAGTCATTCTCTTTTCTCCTCCATCTGACACAGACCGTTATGGCGACTTCTCCTGATGAGACATCTTTGCTCCTTGCTGCAGCCATTTTTAGCCTTTATAGAAACACACAAATCCAGACACCAAGGCTCAGGCCCATATATTAAAGAGGTTGTCTTTACTCAGGCTAATAAATTCGGACCACAGACCAGATCCTAGAAAACATACAGACCCCATACCTTCTAAAACTATTGCAGTACCCAGACCAGACCCCCCTAAACAAATGCAGACTCCAGAACAAGCACCCTAAATAAATACAGACCCAAGACCAGACTTCTTAAATACAGACCTCGGACTAGACCCCAGACCTGACTGCCCAAACTAATAGAGACCACAGACCCATAAATACAGATCCCAGACCCCCTAATCTAATACAGACCCCCTAAATAAAGATCTCTAAACTAATACAGACCCAAGACCAGGCCCCTAAATACAGACCCCAGTCCCCTTAAACTAATACAGACCCCTAAATACAGACCTCAGACCAGGCCCCCTAAATACAGAACCCAGACCAGACCCCCTAAATACAGAACCCAGACCAGACCCCCTACATACAGAACCCAGACCCCTCAAACTAATAGACCCCAAGATCAGACCCCTAAATCCAGACCCCTTAAATTAATACAGACCCCCTAAATACAGACCGCAGACCAGCTAAGCACGGACCACAGAACCCTTAAACTAATACACACCCCAGACCAGACCCCCTTAATACAGACCCCAGACCCCTTAAACTAATCTATCCCCTAATACTTACCTAGCAGCTCACCTCAGTCTTCTCTCTCTTGAGTCTTGCTGCTGTTCTAGGACCTGTGGTCATGTGACCTTATGTCTGCAGGTCCTTTTGCAGGACATACACAATGCAGTTCTGTCTCGGTTTTTGCCACGATTCGCGGCAAAAACCCAACAAAACGGCAATGTACTTTGGGCGGCCATGGGCCCCCCAGGAGCCTCGGGCGTCCACCCAAATCGTCCATATGATGATCCGCCATTGGTCATGGTCAATCAATACTTTATCCTTCTATGGGCAAATATCATATACAGGAATACTTTACTGCTGGGCGAGAGAATCTAAGCATGCTACAGTCAATTTGACCTTCTTAGACCTTCGTACTCTGTACCAACATAGACCATTTTACTTCAGTCAGTCATTTCTGCAATTCCCCCCTCTACAGAGGCTCATTTACTTCATTATATATGTGGCAATTACTTTACAATCTTTATTACTGGTTAAGTAGTGGCTTATCAGTAGATACCTACTCTCATTGGAAATCAGCTGTCTGTACACTGACCTCCTTGTGGGTCTGTGCTATAACACAGTCGCAAATATGAGCAAGCAGAGCTGCAGTGTAAAGTATGGGGTGAGAGGCAGAGCTCGTGATAATACAAGATTCTTAAACTTTTTTTAATTGCTCACTTTACAAGACGAAAGGCTCCTATAGTAATACTTTTTATTGCTCTTCATTATCTGTGATTCTGTAGTCGTTTATGGCTGTATACTGGGCCTAGCATCCAGCCCAAAAGGGCATTCGATAAAGGAGCAATGCAAGGAGAGACCCCCCCCCCCCGTCAGCTAATCAGGATTGTGACAAAATCTCCCAATTGCTCCTCCAAAGTTTCTTTTTTAGCTGGATATCAGGCACAATATAGAGATGCCCAGAAATTCTGATTTAGGAAAATGTACAGATGTAGCCAAGATTATCTTGACTGATAACTTGCTGCAGTGTGATATCACACAACAAATTCCATTAAAATGTTCTTGACACTGCATTTAAAGAGGCTCTGTCACCAGATTTTGCAACCCCTATCTGCTATTGCAGCAGATAGGCGCTGCAATGTAGATTACAGTAACGTTTTTATTTTTAAAAAACGAGCATTTTTGGCCAAGTTATGACCATTTTTGTAGTTATGCAAATGAGGCTTGCAAAAGTCCAAGTGGGTGTGTTTAAAAGTAAAAGTCCAAGTGGGTGTGTATTATGTGCGTACATCGGGGCGTTTTTAATACTTTCACTAGCTGGGCGCTCTGATGAGAAGTAACATCCTCTTCTCTTCAGAACGCCCAGCTTGTGACAGTGCAGATCTGTGACGTCACTCACAGGTCCTGCATCGTGACGGCCACATCGGCACCAGAGGCTACAGTTGATTCTGCAGCAGCATCAGCGTTTGCAGGTAAGTCGATCTTACCTGCAAACGCTGATGCTGCTGCAGAATCAACTGTAGCCTCTGCTGCCGATGTGGCCGTCACGATGCAGGACCTGTGAGTGACGTCACAGATCTGCACTGTCACAAGCTGGGCGTTCTGAAGAGAAGAGGATGTTACTTCTCATCAGAGCGCCCAGCTAGTGAAAGTATTAAAAACGCCCCGATGTACGCACCTAATACACGCCCACTTGTGCTTTTACTTTTAAACACACCCACTTGGACTTTTGCAAGCCTCATTTGCATAATTACAAAAATGGTCATAACTTGGCCAAAAATGCTCGTTTTTTAAAAATAAAAACGTTACTGTAATCTACATTGCAGCGCCTATCTGCTGCAATAGCAGATAGGGGTTGCAAAATCTGGTGACAGAGCCTCTTTAAACCCCTTCCCGCCGCAGCTCTTTTTTAGATTTTCATTTTCGTTTTTTCCTCCCCACCTTCCAAAAGCCATAACGTCTTTATTTTTCCATCGATATAGTACTATGAGTGCTTGATTTTTGCGGGACGAGTTGTAGTTTTTCGTAGCACCATTTATTTTGCCATATAATGTACTAGGAAACGGGAAAAACAATTATTTGTGGGGTAGAAAATGAAAAAAACAGCGATTCCTCCATGTTTTTTTGCGCGCCATTTGTACGGAATTCACTGGGCAATTAAAACAACATGTTAACTTTATTCTGCGGTTCAATACCATTACGGTGATACCAAATATATATAGTTTTTTCTATATTTTACTACTTTTACAAGTAAAAACCTAAGTGTAAAAAAGAAAATTTATTTTGTGTCGCCAAATTCCAACAGCCAAAACTTTTTTATTTTTCCGTCTATTAAGTGGTATGGGGACTTATTTTTTGCGGGATAAGCTGTAGTTTTTAATAATACCATTTTGGTGTAAATGTGATGGTTTGATCACTTTTTATTTAATTTTTTTGTGGGAGATTATATGACCAAAAAATAGAGATTCTGGCATTTACAATTTATTTTTTTTGCGGCGTTCACCGTGCGGGTTAAATAATGATGTATTGTAATAGTTCAGACTTTTATGGACGCGGCAATACCAATTATGTTTATTTATTATTTTTTTTTACTATGCTCTAGGGGGAAAATGGGAAAAGGTTTTTTTTTCTAACTTTTAATATAAATTTTGTTTTTTACAGAAAAAAAAACCAACGTTATTTAACTCATTTTTACTTTTTTTATTAGTCCCCCTAGGGGACTTCAACCAGCGATCTGCTTGCACGATATACTGCAATACTAATGTATTGCAGTATATCGTGATTCTGACAGGCAACTATTAAGCCCTGCCTCAGGCAGGGCTTAATAGGTGTACAAAGATGGCGGACCTGGGGGACTTCATTAATCCCCCAGGCAGCCATAGCAACCATTGCCCCCCCGCGATTGCGTTGCGGGGGGCGCGATGAGCTGTCAGAGGGGGTCACCCCCCTCTTTCTAATGATTTAAATGCTGCAATCGCTATTGACCGCAGAATTTAATGAGTTAAACGAGCGGGATCGCGATCGAGCGCGGTGCCGCTCGTTACTCTGACGTATCGGCTGTAACAAACAGCTGACATCCGCATCGTATGGAGCGGGTTCACTCCGTGAGCCCGCTCCATACTTCCCCTACCTGACTTTAGCGTATGGATACGTCAAATGTCGGGAAGGGGTTAATACATTAAAAGTCAAGATGAAGATGGCTACATCTGTATAGCAGGAGTTTAACACCCACTAGTTTAACCCTATAAAAGGGTTTTCTAAGAGTTTAAGAAATTGCAGTAGATGCAGGAAATGTTCTAAAATAAAACAATACTGATCCGGTAAATCCTCAGTCGCTCCAGCGTGAATGCTCTTGGGGTCCCCGCTTGTCTTTGTTTATTTTCCATGAGCGATGAAGTGCCAAACATCAACGTGACCGATGCAGCCAATCACCAGTGACTATCTGTAGTGGTCAAGTGGATGTACGGCACGTCATCGCTCCAGGAAAACGGACAAAGACTGATGGGGATCACTGGAGCATGGCTGGGGATTTACAGGTCAGTATTGTTTGTTTTTTTGCTTTGTACCATTTCATGCATCTATTACCATTTCTTAAACTCTTGAACAACCCCTTTAAGGGTCAATCTCAGCCAAGGGAAAAAGTTTTCCCTAAAGAGTGGTGGCAGAATTGACAATTATCACCTATCCACATTCACTTAGATATTGAACAGAGCGGCGGGCGTATGGTTAAATGCTGCGTCATTCAAGCTCCTCCTCACTGCGGAACTGCAGGGTTTGGAATCCCCGTTCTCGTGATTCTTGAGGGTCCTAATGGTGGGGCCCCCAGTGAAAAGACATTTATGACCTATTCTGTGGATAGGTGATAATTGTCGGTTCTGGAATAACCACTTCAAGCATTAACTCCTTTTGGACATGCCACGTACATGTACGTAGCAGTCGTCAAGGGGAAGTATGGAGCTGGCTCACTGGCTGTATAATACAGCTGACATCTCACCTCACTGATTCCGCCCATTAAACACCTTAGATGCTGCAGTCAATAGCGAGGTAGGGCTAAATAGGAGCCTGTCAAAATGGTATTGCAGTAGAAAGTGCAAGCTATCCAACGATTGCTGGTTCAAATCCCCGAAGGGGAACATAAAAATCTAGCTGCCGAAGATAGCCAAGCAGCAGCCCGAGAGTTGGTGAATGGATTAGTGATCGAGCATGCGCACTACCGCTCTATTCCTATGGGGCTACCAGGAAAGCCCATTCTCATGATCGGTGGGTTGTCCAAGTGATTGGACCCCCACTGATCAGATATTTATCACCTATCCTGTGTCCCAGTGGTTGGACCCCCATCAATCAGATATTTATCATCTATCCTGTGGATAGGTAATAAATAATGATTATGGGAAAACCCCTTTCACACCCTTTGTGGAAGGTGGCATAACATTCTATAAAGAAATACTTTAGACTGTATATAATCATTGTATTGGTGTCGGTCTTGGAGGTTGAGAAAGTCAAGAATCTTTTACCTCTGGGAAGTGGATATCACACTTCCCGTTATATACTGACATCAAAGTTGATGGAGCACTTTTAAAATAGTCCTTAACAGAGCCGCACTCTTGGGAAATGTGGATTTATCATATCATAATTGTTCCTCGGCTTTGCTGAAGCGCTGTGAGAGCGGCTCACATTGAGATAAAGCAGAGGCGTTGTTGATACTCGCTGGAGAACCTTTTGACGTATAGTTGTTAAGGCAAAGCTAATGGCCAAGATAAAACGGAAGGCGGCTTCATGTAGAGTCAATTAACTCTCACTAAGTTACAAAACTCAGGAATTTACAACCTTGAGAAGTCGTAGAGGCTTCTTGGCTGATAAAAATATTGGTTGCAAAAGTATAGACACCCTTCAAGCCATCTAAATATCTAAAGACTCTATAGTATAATATATGCTACCTCTGTAAAGAAATATCATAATAGGCTTGATGCTTAGTAGAGTTTCTGTACATCCATAAAGCTTGTTAACACATGAATACTTATAAGGCTCCATTCACACCATGTCAGTGGTGAACGGTTGGTGTGCCGACGTGCTCACAGACTTTAATGGACAAGCGCATGCTAAAAGAGTGTCTTTTTTTTCAACAAAAATGTAAAAACGGGGCCGTTCTGCAGTTCCTTACAAGGTCACGGGTGGGAGGCTGGGAGCGCCGCTGTGCAGGAAAAAAAAAAAGCAAAACCGGTTCTGAGACCCCTTCATTCTCAAGATCGGTGGGGGTCCGACCTCTGGGTCCTAGCAATATGCCACCACATTATGAGATGGCAACCCTTTCAAAGTTGCTTTTAGGTGTATACACTTTAGGTGTAAGGTTTAAACCCACAGGATCAGTAAAATAATTATATTATAAAATATAATTTCAATTATTTGTTACAAATATTTTTGATTTGCATTGTGGTCTTTTCTTCTCCCAGGCGGTGACCTACATTGAAATGGATTGACACCCTAAGGCGGGATTCACACGACAGGGACCCGCCCGAGCCCGAGTGTCGGCCGGTAAAATCGGCCATTTTGCCCGGCGGTATGCATAAAGTTTTGCATCCGTTCCGGGCCGGGCAGATCTGGACAGTGACATCAGCGGCAACTCCTGAAGGGGAATCCCCATGTGTTCGGGGATTCCGCTTCAGGAGTTTCCCCTGATGTCACTGCCCAGATATGGACAGAGACATCAAGCGCTCTGTCCAGGAGCGGAATCCCCGAAAACACGTGGAATCCGCTCCTTCAAGGAGCTAAAGTGGGGCTAGCATATAGCAAAGCAGGGAGATACCTCCCTGCTCTGCTATAGTGGCGTCGCTACAGTAGTAGCAGCCGCAGCAGCAGCAGCTGCTAGCGGCACCATGGAAGGTGTCGCCGTCCCAGGGCGCTTTTAAAACAAGCAGGGGAAGGGAGCCAGCACAGTGCTCCCTCCACCTGCTGTACACCCCGGCCCTGCCACACACTGTACAGCGTACAGCCATTTGTCCGAATGGCATCAACTCCTCCTCCTCACATGCACTCTGCGCTGTGAGGAGGAGGAGATAGAGCGCAAGCTCCGGAAAACCCGGCCATCACTCGGAACACATTCCGGTGATGGCCGTGTATTACCCGTGTATTACTTATTGCCGTGTATTACTTATTCATACGAACGTGTTATACGTGATTTTCACGCGCGTCGCATGGACCTATGTTAGTGAATGGAGCCGTTCAGACTGTCAGTGATTTTCACGCAGCGTATGTGACATGTCCTATACTTGCCCGTGTTTCGCGCAGCACCCACCCATTGAAGCCAATGGGTGCGTGCAAATCACGCACGGCACACGGAAGCACTTCTGGGTGCCGTGCGTGATGCACGCTACAGTAGTAAAATAAATTAATGAAAACAGAAAAGCACCTCATGCTTTTCGGTTTGTAAACATAAAAACAGAGTGTCATAATGATGCAATCGCGCAGCCACGAACCATATTCTGATGCCACACGGACCTTTTGCGCACGCAAAACGCAGCGTTTTTTGCACGAGCAAAACGGACACGTCCGTGTGAATAAGGCCTTATCAAGGTGTGCTTTTCCAAAATGTCTGTGAAATTATCTACTTTCACAGTTCTTAATAAAGGATGAATATTTGCATCACGAGGACAATTATAGAAGTTAAATAAACCAATAAACGTATAAATAGAAGAACGGTGGCCTCCTGTTTAAAATCAACTAGAGTAAAAAAAAAAAGACAAAGCACACATTTTAAGAAGAAATTAAACTTTACTAATATATATACACTACCGTTCAAAAGTTTAGGGTCACTTAGAAATTTCCTTATTTTTGAAATGCAATGTTAAATACCTTTGTGTCAAAAAAGACAAAAGTATAGAAGGTATGATACCTTTATTGGCTAACCATAAAAGTTCTATATGCGGCTTTCAGAGCACAGAGGCCCCTTCTTCAGTCATTGACACAAGGCCTCAATCTAACACCAGGATTTATGAGCCACTACATGGACACACGTCACGTCCCCCATCAGACTGACTCCAGATGCCTTAACTCCTAAGTCATCACCCCTATAACCCCAGTTTTATTGCCCCGGCTTATCTTAATGATGTATCACCTCATGTACTAATTGTCTTTGTGTAACATCTTAATGTTGTGCTTTTTTCTAAGTCATTCATTTGTAAACCGCCTGAAGAAGGGGCCTCTGTGCTCTGAAAGCCGCATATAGAACTTTTATGGTTAGCCAATAAAGGTATCATACCTATTATACTTTTGTCTTTTTTGACACAAAGGTATTTAACATTGCATATTGTTTCTGGCTAACACGGTACTACACTTATTTTTGAAAGAAAAGCACTGTTTTTTTCAATGAAGATAACATTAAATTAATCAGAAATACACTCTATACATTGTTAATGTGCTTAATGACTATTCTAGCTGCAAACGTCTGGTTTTTAATGCAATATCTACATAGGTGTATAGAGGCCCATTTCCAGCAACCATCACTCCAGTGTTCTAATGGTACAATGTGTTTGCTAACTGTGTTAGAAGGCTAATGGATGATTAGAAAACACTTGAAAACCCTTGTGCAATTATGTTAGCACCGCTGTAAACAGTTTTGCTGTTTAGAGGAGCTATAAAACTGACCTTCCTTTGAGCTAGTTGAGAATCTCTAGCATTACATTTGTGGGTTCGATTAAACTCTCCAAATGGCTAGAAAAAGAGAGCTTTCATGTGAAACTCGACAGTCTATTCTTGTTCTTAGAAATGAAGGCAATTCCATGCGAGAAATTGCCAAGAAACTGAGGATTTCCTACAACGGTGTGTACTACTCCCTTCAGAGGACAGCACACACAGGCTCTAACCAGAGTAGAAAGAGAAGTGGGAGGCCCTGCTGCACAACTGAGCAACAAGACAAGTACAATAGAGTCTCTAGTTTGAGAAATAGACCCCTCACAGGTCCTCAACTGGCAGCTTCATTAAATAGTGCCTGCAAAATGCCAGTGTCAACGTCTACAGTGACGAGGCGACTCCGGGATGCTGGCCTTCAGGGCAGAGTGGCAAAGAAAAAGCCATATCTGAGACTGGCTAATAAAAGGAAAAGATTAATATGGGCAAAAGCACACAGACATTGGACAGAGGAAGATTGGAAAAAAGTGTTATGGACAGACGAATCGAAGTTTGAGGTGTTTGGATCACACAGAAGAACATTTGTGAGACGCAGAACAACTGAAAAGATGCTGGAAGAGTGCCTGACGCCATCTGTCAAGCATGGTGGAGGTCATGTGATGTTCTGGGGTTGCTTTGGTGCTGGTAAAGTGGGAGATTTGTACAAGGTAAAAGGGATTTTGAATAAGGAAGGCTATCGCTCCATTTTGCAACGCCATGCCATACCCTGTGGACAGCGCTTGATTGGAGCCAATTTCATCCTACAACAGGACAATGACCCAAAGCACACCTCCAAATTATGCAAGAACTATTTAGGGAAGAAGCCGGCAGCTGGTATTCTATCTGTAATGGAGTGGCCAGCGCAGTCACCAGATCTCAACCCCATAGAGCTGTTGTCGGAGCAGCTTGACCGTATGGTACGCAAGAAGTGCCCATCAAGCCAATCCAACTTGTGGGAGGGCCTTCTGGAAGCATGGGGTGAAATTTCTCCCGATTACCTCAGCAAATTAACAGCTAGAATGCCAAAGGTCTGCAATGCTGTAATTGCTGCAAATGGAGCGTTCCAAGACGAAAGCAAAGTCTGAAGGAGAAAATTATTATTTCAAATAAAAATCATTATTTCTAACCTTGTCAATGTCTTGACTATATTTTCTAGTCATTTTGCAACTCATTTGATAAATATAAGTGTGAGTTTTAAAAAGCCCAGAAGAAGAAACAAGTCACGACCAGATAATTGGAAAAATACAAACAGTCTTTATTGAAGTTAATTTAGACACAGAGACAACATATTAACAATTAAATATATTAAAATACCATAAACCCTCGAACAGGAATGGAATCCGGACAAAAAAGCAGAGCGACCCCCAGATAGTAAAATATGGTCACAATCAACTCCTATATACAGCTAAAGTGCATAAGTATAAACTGTTAAGCAAGTGGTAGGCATAATACATTTGCACAGATGGACACGTATGCATAGTGTAAATAGTAAGAAATCTAGAATGCAATCCTAAGTACATATAGCACACTGAGCAATATACCTACACCTACATAGTAAAAGATGAATAGGAGATCCGAACCAGGAGGGGGGACCTCTGCTTGACCTGACGCTCGTTTCGCTGGTGCTTCGTCAGGGGTTGGTGTCCAAATGCCCCAAATTGCCTTGAATACCCCTTCCTCACTAGTAGTTGCCAGCTGTTCCCTATCCAGTGGTTAGGTGTTCAGCGGCGGTCACCAATGGCAGCCGCTGATACATCCAGCCCACCCACGATGGCGTCCCATCGTGTAATCCAATGATCGGAATATCCTCCTCCCCTGTCTGCCTCCAGCGGTATAGCCACGCCAAGCGAGCGGGGAGTAAAGATATACCCGCCCGCTCGACTCATTGCAACTCATTTGATAAATATAAGTGTGAGTTTTCATGGAAAACACAAAATTGTCTGGGTGACCCCAAACTTTTGAACGGTAGTGTATATATTATACACATTTAAACACACACACACACACATATATATATATTATTTTTAGTGTATATATACTGTATAGTGTGTGTATATATATATACAGTGGCGGATTATAATATAGGCGTTTCGGGCGGCCGCCCGGGGCCCAAGCTTTTAGGGGGCCCATCGCAACCCGAAACGCACATCATTTTAAATCCGGTCGGACTCACTAATGGCCGTTCACAAGAAGCGCCGCTAATGGCCGTTGAGAGGGAGGGGCGGGCGGACTGCAGCAGAGGGCAGCACAGTGCTGATGAGGAGGAGGGAGATGGATATCAATTGCTGGATAGGACTAGCAGACGTGCGTCTGCTAGCCGTGGTAGAACACGCCCCTCTGACGCTTCACGTACCGCCAGTGAGGAACAGACGAGAAGGGCGGTGGTCGAGCAACGAGGAGGTTAGTGTTCATGTTCGTCTTTACATCTAAGTGACTCCAGAGGACTCCATGAAGGGGGAATAACCCCCCATCCCATCCCCCATAGAGCTCTCAGTATTTCAGTATTTATTATACAGCAGGGGGGGTCTGAGCAGTGTAACTCACTGCAGAGGACTCTATGGGGGGACAATAATTTCCCTCCATAGACACTCAGCAGTGAGTTACACGCTCAAATCTCCCTGCTGTATAATAAATACTGAAATACTGAGAGCTCTATGGGGGATGGGATGGGGGGTTATTCCCCCTTCATGGAGTCCTCTGGAGTCACTTAGATGGTTAGAACCCCCCTCCCCCATTCAGTATAATCCCCCCTTCCCATAGAGCCCTCACTAGTTACTAATATATTACAAGGGTAAGTCAAATTGTCTGACCTCTGGGGGCTGTATAGGGGGGTCTGAGCGACGGGCTCTATGGGGGGGGCTACCCCCCCCCCCCACAGAGATGTCAGAATCAGACACTCAGACCTCCCTATAGAGCCCCCAGAAGTCAGACAAACTCACCTCCCCTTGCAATATAATCCCCCCATACAGCCCTCAGTTTTCCCATAAGAAAAATGGATGACATATCCACCATCCGTAAGTCCCATAAAACTGAATGATGGTTACGGAAGCAGTGTCTCTCGCCGACTCCCTCTGATCACTAAAACTAAGCGTCGGAAGCACTCGTGTGAGCGCTGAGCCACTTGGTTTCTGTTTCCGGAAAGCTGAGCAGCTTATGTACGGGCTCATAGAAAGTCAATGAGCCCGTACACCGCTACTTTGGCTTTCCGGAAAAAGCCAAACAGAAATGAAGTGGCTCTTTGCTCACATGAGCGCTTCTGCCGCTTAGTCTCCGCACCCGGACCCCCACCCATCAAAAGTTCTGACATGTCACTATGACATGTTAGAAGTTTGTTAAAAATTGACTTACCCTTTAGGCCTCATTTACACGAGCGTGTGCGTTTTGCTCACGCAAAAACTGCGGCGTTTTCCGTGCGCAAAAGGCACTTAACGGCTCCATGTGTCATCAGTGTATGATGCGCGGCTGCGAGATTTTCGCGCAGCCGCCATCATTATGACTAGAGATGAGCGAACTTCTGAAAAGTTCGGTTCGGCTAGTTCGCCGAATTTCACGAAAAAGTTTGTTTCGGACCGAACCTGTAATTTCCGTGCGCCGAGCATGGTACTGTCCAGGGTGCTGATAGAGTTAATGGGCTGCACTAACTCTTTCAACAACCTTGACAGTACATGCTCGGCGCACGGAAAATACAATTTTAATGTAATAAAAAATACGTTCATACTTACATTCCTCCTGTCCGGCCTCCAGCGGTGACGTGTCATCCATGTCGCCGCTGCAGCCAATCACAGGCTGTAGTGGCGGTCACGCACGTCAGGATGACGTCAGAAGGCCGGCCTCCAGGGATGACGCTTCATCCCACGTGACGGCCTCTGCAGCCAATCACAGGCTGCAGCGGCCTCTGCAACCAATCACAGGCTGCAGCGGCCTCTGCAGCCAATCACAGGCTCCTCTCCTGAAATACTCTGTGCTGCCTTAAAGAGGCTCTGTCACCAGATTTTGCAACCCCTATCTGCTATTGCAGCAGATAGGCGCTGCAATGTAGATTACAGTAACGTTTTTATTTTTAAAAAACGAGCATTTTTGGCCAAGTTATGACCATTTTTGTAGTTATGCAAATGAGGCTTGCAAAAGTCCAAGTGGGTGTGTTTAAAAGTAAAAGTCCAAGTGGGTGTGTATTATGTGCGTACATCGGGGCGTTTTTAATACTTTTACTAGCTGGGCGCTGTGAAGAGAAGTAACATCCTCTTCTCTTCAGAACGCCCAGCTTCTGACAGTGCAGATCTGTGACGTCACTCACAGGTCCTGCATCGTGACGGCCACATCGGCACCAGAGGCTACAGTTGATTCTGCAGCAGCATCAGCGTTTGCAGGTAAGATTGACTTACCTGCAAACGCTGATGCTGCTGCAGAATCAACTGTAGCCTCTGGTGCCGATGTGGCCGTCACGATGCAGGACCTGTGAGTGACGTCACAGATCTGCACTGTCAGAAGCTGGGCGTTCTGAAGAGAAGAGGATGTTACTTCTCTTCACAGCGCCCAGCTAGTAAAAGTATTAAAAACGCCCCGATGTACGCACATAATACACACCCACTTGGACTTTTACTTTTAAACACACCCACTTGGACTTTTGCAAGCCTCATTTGCATAACTACAAAAATGGTCATAACTTGGCCAAAAATGCTTGTTTTTTAAAAATAAAAACGTTACTGTAATCTACATTGCAGCGCCTATCTGCTGCAATAGCAGATAGGGGTTGCAAAATCTGGTGACAGAGCCTCTTTAAACTCTGTGGACAGGTCAGGATCCTGTTTCTTTTAAATGCTGCTGGGGAACCCGCTCGATCCATTATATAAGGCTGCGCTACAGTGCAGCATTTAAAAAAAAACAGGATCCTGACCTGTCCACAGAGTTTAAGGCAGCACAGAGTATTTCAGGAGATGAGCGTGCAGATTCAGTGCTGTAAACTCTGCTCTTACCATTACGTAGCTCAGTCTGTTACCTCTCCTCCACTCCTGTCCTCAATAACACCTTCAAATGATTGGCAAGTCACCACGTAATGGTAAGAGCAGAGTTCACAGCAGCACAGAGTATTTCAGGAGAGGAGCGTGCAGATTCTGTGCTGCTGTGAACTCTGTGTGAGGGGGGCCCAAGTTGTATCAACAGCCCAGGGCCCATGGTACACTTAATCCGCCACTGTATATATATATATATATATATATACATACACACACAGACACACTAATTACAGTATATATCCAGAAATAAGAATAAAATATACACACGCACACACACACACGCACACACACACGCACACACACACACACACACACACACACACACTAATATACAGTATATATCCAGAAATAAGAATAAAATATACACACGCACACACACACACACACTAATATACAGTGTATATATGTATATATATATATATATATATATATATATATATATATATATATATACTGTATATTAGTGTTTAGGTGAATTTATTTTATTTTTATTTGTGTGTATATATATATATATATATATATATATATATACACACACACTATATATTTGTGTGTATATTTTGTGTGTGTGTGTGTGTGTGTGTGTGTATGTGTATGTGTGTAATATATATATTACACACACATATACACACAAATATACAGTATATATACAAAAATAGAACACACACACACTGCTCAGGTTGCTCATCACAGAGGCAGGCATATTGCTAATTTATAGGAGGACAGAGCGACACAAATATCCCAGACAATAAAATGTTGTAACTTTAGTACTGGCCACTTCATAATTATGAATCACTTAATTATGAAAGTTTTTGCAATGTGTTTTATAAAGTAACAAAAAGTTTACAAAAAAATTTAATACATACATACATACACACACCCACACAGGCACGCCCATGACATGGGTCAAGTCTGTAGAGTTTGAACCTAGGTGCATTGATTGTCAGCAGTTAAAAAAATTAACACACCCTCACCTCTACCGTGCACCTCCATAAAGGAGTATTGCACCAATCTGAGCACCAACGGAAAAACAACCAGTACAACAAAATCACTAATGCGCCATAAGAAGAGTGGAGCAAGGGTGGAAAATTATAAGCACAGGGTAAAGGTGTCCATACAAATAACGGTAATAGTTAACTATCCAACTGTAAAAGATGATCATAAAAGATTATTAGTATCCATGTATATGCATGGGCATACACAGAAATCATAGAGCCCCATAGCAAAAATCAGTATGGGCCGCACCCAAAAAAAGGATGTTGAAAAAGAAACAAAACTCGATATACTGTGTTTTTGAGTCTATGTATTTAAAAATGTGCAATTCCCTTATTCTGACACAGATGGAGCTAAATGATAAAATTCTGGCTACCCGCAGCCACGACTAGGGGGAGGCGACTACATATTAATTTAAGCTCCTCCCGTATGATATGCAACTGCCCCTGCTGCCTAAGCTTGCACAATTGAGGTCAGAAGACCTATCCTTTGTTTATGACAAAAATATGAGTACTTGGAATACTACTATAAAAGGTGTTTTCATGTGATACATAAAACATTTATAAAAAAAAATCAAATGTTAAAATAATAAAATTGACAAAATAGTTACATTTTGTACTCCTCACCATTCCCCCACTACCGCTGTTCGTGTCCCCATCCACATCTCTATTTAGAAAGCCTGTGTGAGAACGTATTGTCTAAAAGCAAAAACATGGCATGTGACTGGGCCAGCCAATCAAAGTCTACTGCCTGGACGTGTCACAGATAGTGACATCATAGCAAGTTGACATTGGTCAACCCACTCATATGAAGTGATGTCACTATCAGGGTAAGATTAGAGGTGGGCAACCTGTGCGGTTACATGGCGTACCACTTGTCATTACCAAAGCTTGCACAATTGGCTCTAATGGCCTAGGTACCCAGAGCTTGCACCTCTAATCCCACATTAGGCAGTGTTATTTAGGCAATTATTATATATCAGGATTATATGGTACAGACATCAATAGAAGATATTGCACGGGTGACTATCCAACCTAAGGACAGTCCTGATCTCCATGGCTGCAGGCCTGTAAACAGAAAGGCAGCAGGGGACCCAACCAGTGGTGGTGGGGAATCATTAGGGTTGCATTAAGAGACCTGTTATATAATGCAAGTTATATATGTCTATTAGTAGATTTTAATAAGAACATGTTTAGGTGTACTATTTTATTCACTACTTCTCTGCGGTGGTACATTTCAGTTGTTACACTCAATCATCTGATGGATCGTTTTAAAAAAGTGAATTATCATCGTTGTCGGCAGCACATCTCCCTCTCCGTGTAAAGAGAGAGATGCGCTGCCGACATGATAACAATGTATGGGGACGAGCGATCGGAGTAACGACCGCTCATCCCCATTCATAGCTCAGTGTGACAGTTGATGGGCACTCGCTGCATCGGCTGCTTATCGGCCGGTGTAAAAGGGCCTTTAGTACTTCTGATACTTGAGAGAACTCACTTGACCTGCCTAGGTAGAGTCGTGTGTTAACCTTAAACCATACTATCCCCCACCCCCATTTAGTAACGACACATGACACCGAGGTTGGATGTGAAATGGCCACAGCAGCCGTTTATTAATTTCACAGTTTTATAAAAACAATTTAAATCCGAAACATTCGGATAACTAGTTAGGAATCCACCAGAGAATTCCTCCTAATAATTCACATGACCCAACATGGGTCAGAATCATAAATAACAATTAACGTTAACATTAACCCGAGCAGAGGAAGTCCTTGAAGCCCCTTCAGATGTTCCTTTCAAGAACACACCGAATTAGCCATCTGCAAACCACTAATTACCTCCAGCCGTAAACCAGCTCGGAAGCACCGTTCACCTCTGCAGATGGCTCCAACCACTAGAAGTCCACTTCAAGGGGATAACACCCGTTGAAGCCCTCAAGTGATATACCGACCACTAGAAGTCCACTTCAAAGGGATAACACCCGATGAAGCCTTCAAGTGACATACCTTCTACCAGAAGACCACTTCAAAGGGATAACACCCGATGAAGTCTTCAACCATGTACCTTTTTTGGGGGACGCATACCCCCGATGCGACCCCCCCACCATTTTGTACTGACTGGCCTCAAGGACTCCCCCCGCCAGCTGCCATGACAACAGAACCTACTCCGGAAAAAAGAAAAACATGTTAAATAAACACACAAAATAAAACACAACGCTCATATACGGACGTACAGAAGACCTAAGGAGTAACAAAACAAGGGTGGGAGGGTGGGAGCTTTGCTTCTTGTGTATTACTCCTCCCGCTGCTTCCGGCTCAATGCCGAGAAACAGCGGGAAGCGCAGTAACGGCCCTCCCGTCCCCCCTAGCTCCTCCCCGTCCCTCCTTCAGCTCCTTCACCTTTCCCTCACCTCTTAACATTAACCCTTTCCCTACCAGGACGGTCATGTCGGCTTCCCTCAAGCCTGCAGCTGCGTCCAGCCTCTTCTTGACCTGCCTAGGTAGAGTCGTGTGTTAACCTTAAACCATACTATCCCCCACCCCCATTTAGTAACGACACATGACACCGAGGTTGGATGTGAAATGGCCACAGCAGCCGTTTATTAATTTCACAGTTTTATAAAAACAATTTAAATCCGAAACATTCGGATAACTAGTTAGGAATCCACCAGAGAATTCCTCCTAATAATTCACATGACCCAACATGGGTCAGAATCATAAATAACAATTAACGTTAACATTAACCCGAGCAGAGGAAGTCCTTGAAGCCCCTTCAGATGTTCCTTTCAAGAACACACCGAATTAGCCATCTGCAAACCACTAATTACCTCCAGCCGTAAACCAGCTCGGAAGCACCGTTCACCTCTGCAGATGGCTCCAACCACTAGAAGTCCACTTCAAGGGGATAACACCCGTTGAAGCCCTCAAGTGATATACCGACCACTAGAAGTCCACTTCAAAGGGATAACACCCGATGAAGCCTTCAAGTGACATACCTTCTACCAGAAGACCACTTCAAAGGGATAACACCCGATGAAGTCTTCAACCATGTACCTTTTTTGGGGGACGCATACCCCCGATGCGACCCCCCCACCATTTTGTACTGACTGGCCTCAAGGACTCCCCCCGCCACCGCGAAACAGGCCTTGACCACCTTAAGCCTGTGAGTTCCTCCACACCACCACCGCCCTTTCTATGCCTTCTGCTATAGCCAAGCTCCAAATATCAATGCCAACCTCGGTCAGATGAACCCCGTCACTCCTCCAGAAATTCCCCAATCCTGACTCCAAATCCCTATGCCTCACGCAAATGCCCCCGTTCTTTGCCACAAAACGGGACACCGCCCGGTTAACCTTTATCCGAGCCTTATTGACTCTCTCCACCGATCTAGCTAACCGCCAATGCTTCCTTGGGACTATGTCCGACCACACTACCACCAACTTGGGATAAGATACCCACAAACACAACAAATCATGTTTGATATCCCGCACCAACTCACGAAAAGGGCGGACTCCTAAGTCATTCCCACCCACGTGCAACACTAAAACCTCCGGAACCCTATCAAGCCGCACATATGTCTGGAATTCCGCCAACACCCTGTTCCACGGCATACCTCTAAACCCCAGCCAATGCACAACCGCATCCTGTCGCGGAATGCGCAACTGGCGACCATCCGGGCGGACATCCGCCCTCAAAGCCCCCCAGTGCACGTACGAATGACCCATCAACCACACCAGACAAGGAGGCGAATCTGAAACGGAAAACACAGTTAGGCACCACCATATAACATTTGCAAGCATAAACAACAAAATTACAACATATGGGGGCGGACATAGGACTTAAACCTTTTTGACTCCCAACGACCAATACGCCTCACCCCCTCATCATCCAACCCCCAGCGCCCTGCTTCCGTTGCTGCGCCAATCCGGAAGGAATGAGATGAATATGAGCCTGCCGCAACCCCAACCGCCGTCAAACATTTTTTAAAAACAGCTCCAAACTGAAACCTGGACAAGAACGACCCGTCCACATGACGTAACAAAGGCAAATCTGGAGACCCCCTGTTTTTTGTAAAACCCCGCATGCACTCTACTGGGCACATGACCGACCCCGGGAGAGCGAACAAAACTATCAGTTTTCCCTTCCCTAATTGGTCAGTTTTTGATCTACGCAACCATACCTCCAACCGATCTGCAAAAAGGCTCACCTCCCCAGATCTCAGCCCCCCTGCCTGTTTAGTACTTGGCGACACCAACTCACCTATTCTAAATGCTCCGAAGAACGCCAACGAGAAAGCCAACCGAAACAAATCCATTTCATCTGAAGAACGACATACCGATGCCAATGAACCGCCCAACAAGCCCAGCAAAGCAAACGACACCGGCCTTCTACTATCCGCCTCCACCCTACCTCTGCGCAACCCCTTCAAAGCCTGCGATACCAGAAATTCCTTCGATACATCCCGCAAGCCCCGCAACTTAAGCCCAAACGCCACCGCGGATATAAACCGGTTCACCTTCGCTACTGAAAACCCCCCCTCCCAGGCATCCCCTAACCAATACAAAAGTGCCACCAACCTGTCTCTATCCGTATTAACATCACCCAACTCTCTTACCCACTCCTCCCACTGCCTCCAACAAGCAGCATAAGCCCTCCACGTCGTGCGCGCCAAAGACCTTTGTAACAGCTGCTCTACGGGACCGATACCAGATCCCATAGATGATCCGGACACGCCAAACCGAGACGTTCCGCTCCCGGGGCCAATTGCCGAAACCGGTCCCACTGCGAGCGAGAAAGAGCATCAGCAACACAATTCCGTACACCCGGGACATGCACCGCCACCACCCACGCGTTCAGCGACAAACACACCAACACTAAATGTCGCAACAATTGAACTACCGGAGGAGAGGACGCCGTGATGTTATTAATGGCAAGCACCACCCCCATGTTGTCGCAGTAAAAACGGACCTTCTTATCCCTGAGCCTGTCCCCCCAAATGGTAGCCGCCACCACGATGGGAAACAGCTCGAGCAGGGCCAGATTCCGCGTCAATCCACTGGACACCCAGCTAGCCGGCCATTGACCTGCGCACCACGGACCTCCCCCGTAAGCTCCAAAGCCACCCGCCCCAGCCGCATCCGTGAAAATATTCAGATCACTCGTATCCTGCGCTGGGGCCATCCATAGCGAGCGACCATTGTACTGGCCCAAGAAGTCATCCCAAACCTGAAGATCAGCTCGGTGCTCCTCCTTGAGCCTCACAAAATGATGCGGCGCCCGCACTCCCGCCGTTGCCGCCGCCAACCTTCTACCAAACACCCTCCCCATCGGCATAATCCGGCAGGCGAAATTCAACTTCCCCAGCAGCGACTGAAGCTCCCTCAGCGACATTTTCTTCCTTCTACAAGCCCGTCGCACCTCCAGCCTCAAAGCACCCAACTTATCCGCCGGGAGCCGACACTCCATTGCCACCGAGTCAATTTCGATTCCCAAGAAACAAATCGTCGCTACCGGGCCCTCCGTTTTTTCCGGCGCCAAAGGGATCCCAAAATCCCTCGCCACCTTCTGCAGGGCATGAAGCAAGTTACCGCAAACCGGCGAACCCCCCGGGCCAACGCACAAAAAATCATCTAAGTAATGGATCAACGAATCGACCCCGGATACTCCCCTCGTTACCCACTCCACGAAGCTACTAAACGCCTCGAAGTATGCACAAGAAAGAGAACACCCCATCGGAAGGCACCGATCCACGTAAAAGGCCCCATTCCAAAAACAACCCAACAGCCGTTGGCTTTCTGGATGCACCGGCAACAACCTGAACGCCGCCTCGATGTCGGTTTTTGCTAGCAGCGCCCCCGGACCCGCAGCCCGCACTAACCCCACCGCCTTATCGAATGAGGTATAAACTACGGAACACAACTCGTGATCAATCCCGTCATTTACCGACGAACCTTTGGGATACGATAAATGTTGAATCAAACGAAACTTTCCGGGCTCGCGTTTAGGGACAATACCCAAAGGGGACACAACTAAATCTTTCACCGGCGACTCCACAAATGGCCCCGACATGCGCCCCAACGAAACTTCTTTTAACAACTTTTCCGACACGACTTCCGCATGCAAGTAAGCCGATTTTAAATTTCTCCGCGTAACCGGAACCTCATAAGGAGGCGGAGGAATAACAAAACCAACACTAAACCCTTCATAAAGCAACTTAGCTGCCGCCCTATCCGGATACTCATTTAGATAAGGGGCCATCCTTTCCACCCTCACCGGCGACACCCCCTTGACCAGCCCCGTGCTGGTTCCCGGACCTCTTTTTCCGCAGACATTTTGCCGCCCCGTGTGATGCCCCATTACACTCGGAGCACACGTGCTTGAACTTGCACGTGGCCCCGAACTTGCACTGGCCTTCATTGAATTGCCAGCAAAACCCCGCCTTTCCCCCGCCGCTTGGTCCACTCTGACTAGTCTGGCCTCCCTGGCCACCGCTCCCGGGAAAGGGCTGCCTAACCGGAGCCGTAACCCGTAACCAGAGAGCAATATCCTTCTGGTCCCACCGAATCGCCGGCCGAACCGCCTTCCGCTGACGGAATTGCTCATCATATCGCAGCCACGCCTGACCCCCATACGCCCTATGAGCCTCCCCAATAGCATCAAAATAACAAAATAACGCCGAACAATTTTCCGGCGCCTTTTCCCCTATCACACTAGCCAATATGGCGAACGCCTGCGACCAATTAACGAACGTCTGCGGGATAAGCCTATACCGCCGCCGTTCCTCCTCGTCCTTTTTACTCTCATCCCGCTTGCTCTTATCCAAATTGAATTTAGCCAGCGGCAAGAGAGAAAAAATTTCAACATATTCATCTTTCCAGATCCGATCACGCACCTCCTGCTTTAAATGCGCCCCCAACGGACCCTCAAAACAAACATACACCTCCCCCCGAGCACGATCGTCCATGCGCACTCGATCGCCGTCCTTCTGTGCCTCAGTCTGCACCGACACCGCGACCGCCTCTCTAACCGCCACCACAGGACGCGCCTGCAACGATCCCACCTCCCTGGGGCCTTCCCAAACTACCGCAGGGGACACTTCCGTTACTACCGGCGCCGCGGCCCTATCCAGGCGCCCCACCAGCTCCCGTAAGCAACCCACTAAATCTGCCAAACCCGCTCCGTCGCGTCCGCCCGCGCCACTACCGGCCCCCGATGCTATGCTAGCAGCCCCCCCGCCGACACCCGACATAAAAATCGCTGGATAAGACAATAATGGAGTTATACACTCACCGGGCTGCACAGGCGCTGTGTTCCCGTCAGCCGGACCATCCTGACCTCGACGATAGACGTCCAGTTCACCTTCCTCCAGTTCTTCTCTCGCCGACGACTGTCCCTCCCAACGACCTCTTCGGAAAGGGGATGAGGACGCGCTGACCGATGGGCCGGCAACCTGCCGCCCGACCGCCGGGACCCAGACTTCCGACCGGACCTGTTGCCTCGACGTCGCTGCAGATCTAGTCGTCCGTCTAGACGATCCTGACGAAGCCTGCCCCCTGGCCGGAACATCACCATGCGGGGCGGCCGTACCTTGCTCTCGACATCTTCCATCTGATGGGGGAGGGGTGACAGGGAGCCCGGCCTGCGACACCCTGCTTACCGCCGGACCCCGTCGCGGCCTGGGATTCCTGCCAGGACGCAGGGCCTGGGAAGGGGCGGTCCTCCCAGCTGCCTGGCCTGCAGCGTCCGGGATCGGGCTCCCTCTGCGACGCCGTGTCCGCGGGACTACCTCCGGACTCAGGCGCTCTGGAGGTCGGGACCGCCGAGAGGGACGGGTCGACACAGCCTGCATCGCCGTCACCCCTGCTACCGCTCTCTGCCTGCCCAGCGCAGGAGCGGTTGTTGCCGACTCCCCCCCCGCCGCCATAGCCATGCTCGTAGGGGGGCCGGGGGAGGGGAGCCTGTCCCTTACAACAGACCCCGAACGCCGTGCCCGACGTGGCGAAACGGCGTCCGGGATCCGCGTTAATGCAGCCACGGTCTCCTCCAGCCATCCGGGACCGTGGTGCACAGCAGCGGCACGCAGCCGCTCTAAAATCAGGGCCTCTGCCATACTAAAAAAGCCGGGCAACGGGGAGCTTTGCTTCTTGTGTATTACTCCTCCCGCTGCTTCCGGCTCAATGCCGAGAAACAGCGGGAAGCGCAGTAACGGCCCCCCCGTCCCCCCTAGCTCCTCCCCGTCCCTCCTTCAGCTCCTTCACCTTTCCCTCACCTCTTAACATTAACCCTTTCCCTACCAGGACGGTCATGTCGGCTTCCCTCAAGCCTGCAGCTGCGTCCAGCCTCTTCTTGACCTGCCTAGGTAGAGTCGTGTGTTAACCTTAAACCATACTATCCCCCACCCCCATTTAGTAACGACACATGACACCGAGGTTGGATGTGAAATGGCCACAGCAGCCGTTTATTAATTTCACAGTTTTATAAAAACAATTTAAATCCGAAACATTCGGATAACTAGTTAGGAATCCACCAGAGAATTCCTCCTAATAATTCACATGACCCAACATGGGTCAGAATCATAAATAACAATTAACGTTAACATTAACCCGAGCAGAGGAAGTCCTTGAAGCCCCTTCAGATGTTCCTTTCAAGAACACACCGAATTAGCCATCTGCAAACCACTAATTACCTCCAGCCGTAAACCAGCTCGGAAGCACCGTTCACCTCTGCAGATGGCTCCAACCACTAGAAGTCCACTTCAAGGGGATAACACCCGTTGAAGCCCTCAAGTGATATACCGACCACTAGAAGTCCACTTCAAAGGGATAACACCCGATGAAGCCTTCAAGTGACATACCTTCTACCAGAAGACCACTTCAAAGGGATAACACCCGATGAAGTCTTCAACCATGTACCTTTTTTGGGGGACGCATACCCCCGATGCGACCCCCCCACCATTTTGTACTGACTGGCCTCAAGGACTCCCCCCGCCACCGCGAAACAGGCCTTGACCACCTTAAGCCTGTGAGTTCCTCCACACCACCACCGCCCTTTCTATGCCTTCTGCTATAGCCAAGCTCCAAATATCAATGCCAACCTCGGTCAGATGAACCCCGTCACTCCTCCAGAAATTCCCCAATCCTGACTCCAAATCCCTATGCCTCACGCAAATGCCCCCGTTCTTTGCCACAAAACGGGACACCGCCCGGTTAACCTTTATCCGAGCCTTATTGACTCTCTCCACCGATCTAGCTAACCGCCAATGCTTCCTTGGGACTATGTCCGACCACACTACCACACTACCACCAACTTGGGATAAGATACCCACAAACACAACAAATCATGTTTGATATCCCGCACCAACTCACGAAAAGGGCGGACTCCTAAGTCATTCCCACCCACGTGCAACACTAAAACCTCCGGAACCCTATCAAGCCGCACATATGTCTGGAATTCCGCCAACACCCTGTTCCACGGCATACCTCTAAACCCCAGCCAATGCACAACCGCATCCTGTCGCGGAATGCGCAACTGGCGACCATCCGGGCGGACATCCGCCCTCAAAGCCCCCCAGTGCACGTACGAATGACCCATCAACCACACCAGACAAGGAGGCGAATCTGAAACAGCTGCGTCCAGCCTCTTCTATCTCCTCATTATGCGGCCTCAGTCTAACCAAGCTGGTAGATCAAACAATAGCCCAGCACTATGTAGGGCCATCATTACCAGTATCCTACACAACTGAAAAATGTATCTGTCTACTCATCCATTACTGTTTTGACCTTCTCACCTGAGATTGTGACTGTGGGAAAACAATCAATTATGGTGATCAATTCTCTAGAACAGAGTGGAATGTGACCCACGGTTCTTCTTTTTCCTTTTTCACTCAGGGCTATTTTGTTATCTCCAGGCCTTTTTACTAAATTAGCTCCTTTTAAGGCCCTGTTCACATGACTTTTTTTGGCCTATGTTTAACGTATATGCCAAAAAAGCTCCCAACATATACGTTAAAAATAGGCTGTGACGGATGTCTAATAGTGGCATCCATCACCCATAGACAAATATAGCTTTCCTTTAACTTAATGGATGCATGTGAAGTATGCCATATATCACCCATAGGCTCAAGGTTTAAAAGATGTATACCGCGTCGTATATGTTTTTTGACGGAATACTGTTGTATGGAATAGTGCCGTCTACTCCTTGAGAAGAAACTCTTTTGGCCTCCATCGAGCTAATGAAGCCCTGTGGACCCATTTAGCATATTTGTCGGGAGGTTTCCTGGAATACACGCTTAATATAGGACAAAAACGTAATGTGAACACGGCCTTATCATAATGACAGCTACTGATTAGGACAATTTCACCATAATAAGATCTACTGGACTGGAGTCCTACCTGTTTGTGAAAGACTGCGTGGATCAGTGTATTACTGATTCTTACAAGGTTCAGTGTCCAGGATGTCTCGGGGTCATCGACCTGTCATGATGGAGGGATGATGGTGAAGACTTTAGGCCCAAAAATGTGGTGGGGTCGAATAAAGCCAACCATACATAATATAGAATTGTTAGCAAACCCACCGATGTTGGCGGGATATGCCGACAATCTAATGCCCCCCCCCCCCCCCATTTCAACTGTTGGGGATAAAGGGTATTTTATAATTCCTTATCCGAGGTAAACAGAGGTGGACAGTATGGGATGCGTTTGACAGAACGGAGAGGTGGAGGGAGACTAATTTTGTATTTTGGCTCGATCACTTGAGTATATACCAACAAATAATTGTGTATGAGTGAGAATTTTTTTCAGATAAAAAATTCTATATCGGAATTTTGCTTGGAGTACGCTTTTACAGCCACATAGAAACCCCTTGTGGGAATATTGAGCGCCGTCTTTTGGGTTTGTTTTTTTTTTTAAAGGGACATTTGTAGGAAAATGGTAAACTGCATTGCATTATTGCACGTGGTCTTAGTTTTTTCATGTGTTTTTAATGCTGCAATTTTTCACAACCTGCAGCAAAAACATGGCATAACTGTGACCAAGATTTACAGGACCACAGTATGTCCTGAAAATCCAGCAGGTTTCAACCACATTGGGTAAATGTGGTTTCATAAAATCCCATTCACTGCAGTAAAACCTTTGGCCACTGCAGTAAAGTACCACATCGGTTAAAACGCTGCAAAAACAACATCGTGTGCAAGCACCCTTAATTTTTTTAAACAAACTTGATTATTTTCATCTCCTTTGGCACATGACTAGTCAAAGATATATGAATGGCAGGTTAAGCTATATATGAGTTGTAATACTCAACCTATCAGGATGATAGAAAAGCTTTAGTTAATACAAATTTCCATAGTGCACATATAACCAACAAATAATAATTTTCCACCTAAAATGGTTTTTACAGAATTATAAAAACATGGCTGTTTTTTCCATAAACAGCGCCACACCTGTTCAGAGGTTGTGTCTGGTATTGCAGCTCAGCCCTATTCACTTTTATGGGACTGAGCTGCAATACCAGACCCAACCTGTAAAAAGTGTGGCACTATTTTTTGGGGAGAAAGCAGCCATGTTTTTTTAAATTCTGTAGGACCCCTCTAAAAAGTATAAAATTATTTTTAAAGATGGAATAAAGACAACCAAAGCTGCAATAATAGAAAATATATTAGAGGTACAGAACAAAATGTTTTCTATCAGCCAATTAAACTGTATTTTCTGTTTTGGGAAACGTATGGAAAGTTTTCCTGTAGTTCTGGCTTCTTGCTATGTGATCGGATCAGATTTCCACTTTAACATCCTGTTTACAAGTCCAGCTGCAAATTTCATAGAGAGTCTAAGTAAACATTTGCATTGAGTATCTCTCAGGATCTCAAGGTTTAATTAAACTATGTTATTTCTTTCCCTGAAGCAAATTATCCCCAGTGGGAATAAAATACAGGTGTGTGTGCTATTCCCACACTGCTGTGTAACCTTCCATATGCAAATAACACAGGGCAATCTGTGCCAGTCTGCGTTAATGAGTGCATGGCATGCTATGTGATCCACTATTGTCTAACACAGTGTGAAATGTTACTGTGGGATGTCACTACAAGGAAAAAGAAATATACAGAAAAACAGAATGTATAGATGAGTGGAGAATAAATTCATAAAGGATATAACTCCACCCAAAAACAAAATAAATTACACCACTAATGTACTTTTACCTGTGCAACCAGGTGTGATAAGTCTGTTTGTGATGTCACCATGTGGGAGAGTAATGTCACTTAGGCCTCATGCACACAGCAATACTATGCACAGAACCTGTAAGGTAGAGTCTCTACGGGGTCTGTATTACGGATGGCAGTCTGCATTTTACATGGGCCAATGATCAGGCAAGCGTTCATATGCGGATCTACTAGTTTATTCGGCCAATAAAATGGTCTCTAGTGAGCAGCACATCTCCTTGTGTAAACAAGGGATGTGCTACCGACATGATGGAAATATATTAGGACAAACTATATTAGGACAAAATATTGCTCGCTACACGGGACTCAGGGTTGGACTGGCCCACCAAAGTACGAGAGGATCCTCCAGAGGACCCAGACTGACATAATATTGGGCCTCAAAGATCCAGCGGAAGACAACTCCATTTGGAGTTGACTTGGGGGGCGATCACTTGTCACTAGGGTCTCTTTCTTATGGGTTGATTCACAAATAACTTATTTTACTTTATTAATGGTATAACCTGTGCGATAATAATACAATGCATCTAAAAGTAGATGTGCACATGTTCTGTATAGCTGGAGGGTGGGCTATCAGAATAGTTATCCCTGGTGGGTCCAATGATCCCCACTCTGATACTGCCAGGACTAAACCACAAGTGCTTGCAGTAAATGAGAAGAAAACCTGCAGATCACCACAAGATCATGTAGATCAGCAGGTGTCATCCTCAGGCCACAACCTTCTTTCCAAGAGTCCAAATAAAATTGGACCTCAGTCTAGCAAATGGCAGGGCCAAATAACTATTTATTAGCA
Source organism: Rhinoderma darwinii (assembly GCF_050947455.1). Lineage (NCBI taxonomy): Eukaryota > Metazoa > Chordata > Amphibia > Anura > Rhinodermatidae > Rhinoderma > Rhinoderma darwinii. Next base: position 23,227,430 of record NC_134696.1, read on the forward strand.
AGTCAAAGACTTCTCCACTAGGGGACTGGGGACTGGGCGCTCCTATTCTCAGGATTATTCATGTCATCTGTTACTTAAAGGGGTCGTCTATTAAAAACCACCCCTGGCTATATGTCTTAAAGAGTCTCTGTCACCACATTATAAGTGCCCTGTTTCCTACATAAGGAGATGGGCGCTGTAATGTAGGTGACAGTAATGCTTTTTATTTAAAAAAACGATATTTTTTCACAACGTTAGGAGCGATTTTGGTTTATGCTAATGAGCTTTCTTAATGCCCAAGTGGGCGTACTTTTACTTTCGACCAAGTGGGCGTTGTACAGAGGAGTGCATGACGCTGACCAATCGGCATCATGCACTCCTCTCCATTCATTTACACTGCACTAGCGATATAGATATATCACTATGTGCAGCCTCATACACAAGCCCTAACATTACTACAGTGTCCTGATAATGAATACACATGACCATCCAGCCTGGACGTCATGTGTACTCAGAATCCTGACACTTCTGACTCTTTTTTTGTGAGATTCCGGCAAGTGAAACCAAATCTCGTTTAGCTCCGTGATCTCGCGAGATTTCGTATCCGTTGCTGGAATCTCACAAAAAAAGAGTCAGAAGTGTCAGGATTCTGAGTACACATGACGTCCAGGCTGGATTTCATGTGTATTCATTATCAGGACACTGTAGTAATGTTAGGGTTTGTGTATGAGGCTGCACATAGTGATATATCTATATCGCTAGTGCAGTGTAAATGAATGGGGAGGAGTGCATGATGCTGATTGGTCAGCGTCATACACTCCTCTGTACAACGCCCACTTGGTTGAAAGTAAAAGTACGCCCACTTGGGCATTAAGAAAGCTCATTAGCATAAACTTAAATCGCTCCTAACTTTGTGAAAAAAGATCCGTTTTTTAAATAAAAAGCATTACTGTCACCTACATTATAGCGCCGATCTCCTTATGTAGGAGACAGGGCACTTATAATGTGGTGACAGAGTCTCTTTAAAAGCACATCCAACTGTTGGTAGATCCAGCTAATTGTGCTGGGATCTACTGATACTTTAAATCCTATGGTTGGCCCATGATGGTCTATGATGGATGGGGTGTCTATGGCCACCTTTAGCCACTGGTAATCTTATTGTGTCTGAAGACACTACATGCACGCTTATCTCTAGTCATCTCAATAGTGTGTCTATGATTGTTTCCAACCATCTTGTATAGTGTTGATCTAGACTCTCTTCTTGAGGAACCCAGGATGATGAAAAGACAATGGAAGTTGTGCAACTCAAATGTCTCTTATGGATAATGCTCTTGTTGGACATGTAATTGTTAATTTCGGAGAAATATCCTTTATGGCTCTACCAGGATAGACCTGGAAATGTTACGGATATAAGATAGCACTGCCTTGAAGAATGTTCAACAGATACTCAGCAAATCTACTTATTTCGACAGCTGCTTCCTACCTAACGTAGTATATGAACACCAAGTCATTCATTTGATTTATATATATAAAAAAAAAAGTTTGGCAGGTTGGAAAAAATGAGCTATTTTACCATTTCAAAGAGTCCAGACCTGTCTGTTTTCTTAAATTGTATATCTTAGTTGTAAGATCAGAAACACTAAACAAGCCTACGCAATCTAAATACGTCCTTCTCCAAACCACACTTGCAGCTAAGTTAACGTTAGCAAAATAATGTTTTTAGAACAGCCCAGCCGTGTTACGTGCCCTTTCTTCTTGAATACACTGCAGTCTTTCATGGCATATTTGGGGATCTTGCAAGGTAGCACTTTAGAGGACAAATGGTATTAAACGGGCGGCAAGATACAAAGCCAAACACAACATTTTTCATAGAAATTTGTTTTAAAGGCAGAATTCGACCTAAAAAAATGAAAAAGAAAAAAAAACTTCTTGAAAGTCATTGGATATTAAATAAAACTTTCTTCAAATAGATCTTATGTGTTTCCAAGTAACAAACCTGTATTGCCTTAGTTTCACTGAGCAGTTGGCTTCCATTACCCGGCAAGAAAAACTTCCTGTTACGTTTCCCAACAGAGAAGTTAATACTTTGTGTATCGGTTTGGAACTGGTTCATCTCCGGTATGGAGTCTAAGGATTCTCCCCATTTTTCACCCTTAACGCCCACAAGGAGGTATCAACTTTCCCGGTTAGATTCCCAGGTCACGGTCCCCAGATTAATCACCGACTTTTCAGCAGGTGTACTGAGGGAATATCTGTAACGTACTCAGGAATATAGCCGAGGGTCTTCATGAAGAAAGCGATCAGGAAACAACGAGCCAGTGGAGGAGACGAGAAACCCGGGAATGGAATACTGTGAGCCACAATCGGTTTGGTGCTGACATATCTGAAGTGCGTAGTGTAAAGAATCTCCCCATTCTTTAATCTAAAAGCCTGCAAGAAGGTATGGACATTCCCGGTCAGATTCCTAGGTTGCGGACACTACGTAGTTACCGAACAGAGCCAAGAGTGTTCATAAGGAAAGTAGTCAGGAATCTGCAAGCCAGTGGACAAGACAAGGACTTAGTCAGAGAACGTGCCAGGGGTCAAAACCAGGAGTAGAACTACAGGAAGTTAAAGAAGCGAGACAAGAGCAGAAACCAGTAACAAAGTCGGGGGTCAGATTCAGGATCAGGAACAATACAATAATGTAATGGAAGTACAGGCTGGATATTGCTTTATATTGGCCCCCAGTCCCGAAGTAATCAGCGGGCACTAGTAGCCACATCATTGTGGGGAGCTTACTGTATATTGATTATACATTGAACTCAATTTAAAAAAAAACTGTATTCAGTAAGTTCTCATGCTCCCTCTAGTGGTGGCTGCAGGCTGCCAGAATTTTATCATTTAACTATGTAAGTGTTTTCTTTTTCCCTTAGGCCCTGTTCACACTGAGGTTTTTTTGCAGGTGAAAAAAATCTGTATCAAAATTCCTTCAGGATTTTGACCTGCATGCACTCTTTGCGCCATTTTTCGCAGGGTATTTTGTCCGCGGCCATTGAGCACCACGTGCAAAAAATGCTGCGAAAAACGCTTTCCCTGCCTCCCATTGATGTCAATGGGAGGTCGGAGACAGACACGCCTGAAGTAAGGGCATGATGCTTTTGTCCCGTGAGCGTTTTTTCAGCTTGCAGGGAAAAAAAACTCCTCCGCCTCCCACTGATTTCTGTTTTCAGCGTTTGTTTGACACGGTTTCCACGTCAAGAAGAGCGCCAAAAAAACTCACTGTGAACATACGCTGAGGGTATATTCACACGACCTATTTTCAGACGTAATTCGGGCGTTTTACGCCTCGAATTACGCCTGACAAGACGGCTCCATAACGTCTGCAAACATCTGCCCATTGCTTGCAATGGGTTTTACGATGTTCTGTTCAGACGAGGTGTCATTTTACGCGTCGCTGTCAAAAGACGGCGCGTAAAAATACGCCCACGTCAAAGAAGTGAAGGACACTTCTTGGGACGTTTTTGGAGCCGTTTTTCATTGACTCCAATGAAAAACAGCTCCAATTACGTCCGTAAAAGACGCCGCGAAAAACGTGAGTACTTGCAAAAACGTCTGAAATTCAGGAGCTGTTTTCGCCTGAAAACAGCTCCGTAATTTCAGACGTATTTTGCGTTTGCGTGTGAACATACCCTTAGAAGGAAGATTTTCAAGTTGTGCCTGTAAATTAAAGTCTGTTCTAAAACTACTTCATAATGTAAAAAATATCCTGCTGTGCAACAATTAATTGCTGATTCTTATTAATTACAATAATTAACAACTCCTCATATTATATTAAATGATTGTAATTCTAGAGGCAAGTGCTGGAGTTACAGAACATTCTCCACTTCACATTGCCCAGGGAAACAGATTCAATAATGTCTGACTTTGCTTCAAGTGTTTAATGTTCTTTGGTGGAGAAGGTCTGGTTGGGGTCAGCTTTTTTTGGAGAGCCCAGAGCAGTTTTTGTGCTGTGACAAAGATATGTAAAGTAACTTTCAATTGTGTCACTTGAACCTGTACATTGTGGTTTTTTTCGCCTTTAAATGAACTACAACTCTCATCATGAAAACTGTCTGTTGTGAAAGTCTTCCTGTAACATGATAGAGAGCATATACTTCCTCTAATATAATCACAGTGAAGATTGATAGATTCGGTCACCAGTCCTGTTTCTCACGAGATTGTCCCCAGAACCGGACCATAAAGAGGGTGGGACCAAGTTTGCATAAAATGGGTGTTTCTATGCAGTTTTGGGGAGGTCCCAAATCGGAAGGGGGGCAAGGCTTAAAACGTCCCATAATTTGATGATTAAAATGTTGGGAGGTATGGGTTTTCTGGTACCAGGAATAGGAATCCATCACACATCTGACCATCAGGGGACAAATTATGTGATCTTTTTCCTGTAACGTCACCTTCCATCCACAATCTAAAACCATACAGATAGTTTAAGAAACTTTTACTAGAACATGTCCCTCGTAGATTACACCATGTGTCCTAAGCGCCGCCATCAGCAGTAGGCAAACCTGAGCTGATAACAGGGTCCACTGAGCTTGGGAGAGCTTGGTAAACAGGTTCTAAGAAGATCAAGCCAATGATGGGATATACAGGGAGCCTACTGTGATTCTGTTGCTCAAGTGCCCACATACACCTGGAGCCGGCCCCGTCCGTATAAGGTCCTACCAAAACTGAGGAGTGCAATGATGACAATTGAATAACCTCTTACATTACCAATCAGGTCCTGCCAACTTGAATTCTTAGGCCCCATTCACATCACATATTTTCTCTACATTTAGCGTGTACATCGGGAAAGCTACCGTCATCCACATGTCTCCATTAGCCCGACGAGAAAGTCCTTTTGGCCACCATCGGGCTGGTAGACCTTTATTTTTGAAGTATGGAACATCATAGTAGACGACAGCGCTATTGCTAATTCAATGGGATTCCGCAAAAACCGTATACCTTTCGGTATTTTTAACATGGGAGCCTATGGGTGATAAATGCCACTGTACGGCATACGTCACAGGCATCCAATTAACGTATACGGTATCGGCTTTTTAATAGCTTTTCATGATGCCATAATAGTCTATGGGAAATTGATACGTGCGACTGATGCCTAATAGTGGCATCCGTCACCCATAGACTATAGTGATATCCATTTAACGTATACATTTCATAATGGATGTTATCATGTAATGCTCTATGGCTGTGTGAAGGGGGATTTCGGAAGTCTGTATCAAACACTGGAGCTGCAACCCCCATAAGAAATTAAACCGCTCTATGCTGGCACTGAATATGTGGGACAGTCTGCTACTCTTCTGGCACCATTGTTTATTGGGGGCACTGTGCTGCCACTTTTTATTAGGTGGTACTCTTTATGTTGGAGACTTTGATGGCACAAGTTTTTATGGGGGACAGTCTTCTAGCACTGTTTTTCGGGGCACTTTGGCTGTCTGTTTATAGGAGAACTTTGCTCCATTGTTAATGGGGCACTCTAACTAATGGGGTTATTTTGATGGTGCCAATAATGAAGGCACACAGTGTTTTTAAGCAGTCTATCCCCTTGCAGTATTGCATTTAATAGGCTCTTTTACTGTAAAGAAAATTCCTACTTGGCTATTTTCTGACAGTATTAGATTGTAATAGGATTCCGTGATGGGATATACTAGGATATTGCACTCTACTACACGATACTGCTTTGGTCCATGATACATTCAGCAGCTATGTATTGCGGTCTCAAGACTCCAGACACAGAGTCATTCATGAGAGAAGCAAATCTGCAAACTGATGAGATGGGATAGACATAGCAAAGTGGGCGATGAAAGGAAGAACTATTTAATATAAGGTGAAATTCCCCATACATCTTCATATTCGGTTCCAAAAGGTTCCTTTCACACCCGTCCAAGGACTCCATAACCTCTTGTTACGCTCGCCTACATATTCCTTGCTGCACCCTATCTTTGAAATTCCCTTGTACCATTAAACATCCCCATGTAGATTCTTCCTCCACACTCAACTTTACATCTTTATTCACACAGACGGCATGCAAAAATTACAGTCCAAAAAACAAATATGTTGAAGGACAAAAGGTCAACTGCTGAGCTGAGAAAAATGGCTGCCACTGGAATCATTGATCATTGAGACAGCCGCTTCTGTCCGTCAACACTAACTATATTTACCGGTTTGTCTACAAGGTCTACAAAGTAGTAAATTAACTATTTAATGCTGATCCGTAAATACAGTCAGTGCTTCAATACAATGTATAGCCAGTGAACCCTCCATGGAAAATACAAACATGAACCATTGGTAATAGGGCACTTAGGGCAGATCTAAAGCTAAGCTGTGGGCACATCCCTACCCCGTCAACTATTGATCAGGGGCAGAAATAAGACAAGCTATTCACATGACATTCCCCCTTCTCAAGTCTGAAGATCTCTAGTGCTCCTTCTCACCACCCTTAAAAGGTGTCAAAGGGTATTCTGTGGACTCTCTCTGACTGGGTAAATCTAGCCATAGACCAGAGATAAAAACCTGCATGTGAAGCCTAGGTAACTGTACAGGGACATCAAGAGTTAGGGAACCTACCACCTCCTAATGGAACCTACCACCTCCTAATGCTTATTAAGAATCAAATATTGGACTTCATTGGTGGGCCCACAGTCTTACACAGTAAATACTAAACATTACCCATCTGTATAGCCCCACCCCATAATATCACTATCAAGCTTAAAGTGGGAAGTGACTGTTTCTGATTAAAGAGAGGAGAGCGGCTGTCAAATGCCAGCTGCTTTCCTTTCATCTTCTTGCATTAAAGGGGTTTTCCCATGAAGGACATTTATGGCATATCTACAGGATATGTCTTAAATGTCAGATAGATGCGGGCCCTAACTGTAGACCCGCACCTATCTCTAGAACGGGGCCCCATAATCCCTGTTCTAGCTTTTTGTGCTCACGCCGACTCCCGGACATTTTCTGATTTAATGGTCAGGACATGGTCGGGACATGATGAGGAGTTACGGAAACAGCATAACTCGCTAAGCTACGCTGTTTCCGTAACTCCCACAGTAGTGAATGGCAGTTACGGAAGCAGCGTAGAAACTAAGCAGCGTAGATTACATGGTCGGGTAACTCCCAACCATGTAATCAGGAAGTAGCCAGGATTCAGCTTGAGCACAAAAAGCTAGAACAGGGATTATGGGGCCCCGTACTAGAGATAGGTATGGGTCCCAGAGGTGGGACCTGCATTTATCTGACATATTCTGTGGAAGGGAAAACCCCTTTAAAAAGAAAAAAGGGAAAGTTCATGTGACCAGTCTAAGGCAATGGATATCAAGCCATGGACACATCACACAACATTGATCAAAAACAACTGGACACTAAGGAATAGGGAACTAAAATAAATAGGTCATCAGTACATGATCTGTGGGTGTCCGACACCCGGGCCCCGCACAGATCAGATGGTCGGGTGTCTCCGGGCACTGGACGTACACGTCAGAAGCAGTTGGCTCCGGCCACGGAATAGCGGCTGAGCTGCAGTACTGTTCAAGTGAATAGGAGCAGACCGGCAGTTCTGTAGCACGGCTGCTATGCTATGTACGGAGCCAACTGCTTCCGGCTCCGTACATTGCATTATGTGCCATAACATCCGGTGCCCGCAGGCCACCGGAGCGGCTTATCGGTGCGGGGTCCAGGTCTTGGACCCGCAACGATGACATACTGATGACCTATCCGGTGGATACGTCATCAGTTGTCAGAAGGTGGACAACCCCTTTAATGGGCAGAAGGGGAACAAAACTACTGAACATCGAGGACTAAAGGTACAAAACCACCAATAAATCAATGTTCCATGACTATAAGTTAAAATCTGTGATATTCGTTATGATGAACGTTTATTGTCCTAAGTGTCCAGAATAAAGCGTCTTTGTGCACGGGAAAAACATAACTGCAAATGAAAGGTCTATGGAATTTACATCTGTGTAAAATATGTGCTAATCTAGAAATAAAACAGACTTATCAGCCTCCCCTTCACTTCTGTCTTCACTACCTAAATAACAGATAGATGTGTTTGCAAAGTTTCTTTGAGGATTTATGGCCAATTTTTGACATTCAAATTCTGATTTATTGAATATGAAAGACGTTTTCATGGAAAGCAGCCAAAAGGGAGCACAACAGGTTACTCTGGTTTTATTTTCGTTGTGTAATTATTGTTGTTGTGTAATTTGAAGCTCCTAGGCCCCAATGCAAATCTGTAACCAAGCCCCCCACCTACCATGTGCCATTTATAATACTGGTGTCTTCTTATGTGGCAGAGGGGACTTTGGGCCCCCTCAGATGCCAAGACTCAAGTGCAACTGCTACTTTGGCACCCTCTATAGCTACGTCACTGGCCCCAATCCTTAGGATAGGACATCAATATGTGATCAGTGGGGATCTGACTCCCGGGACCCCTGCTGATCAGTTGAATCTAGGACACTGAAGCGCAGCAATTTTAGGACTTGACATTTTTTGGGGATAATTTAAAAAAATATATATATGTGACAATAATCGTATGTTCTTTCCTAACTTCGATCGCTTTTGAGATCACTTGTCTTTCGTCCCTTGCCCCCGTTTCCTCTGCTAACGACTAGCAGGTCCCCATTTACAAAAAGGGATGTAATGATCAACGACAAACAAGCGAATTCTCGGTGATCGTGAAATCGCTGAACATGTTTATACTGCACAATGATCGGGAACATTTGCTCGATCTACCAAATTTTTAACGATAATCATCCTGTGTAAAAAGGCTTAAAAGTCACATGAACTTTGCTCGTTACGACCATGTCGGATGCCATAACATTTAAGTAATGAAAAATTCATGCGGCACAATCACATTCACTCTTCAATTGGATACGTTCCTATTCTTTAAATTAAAAAACTTACAAGAAATGTAAAAGTTCTCATGGGTGGGTGGAATTCTTTGGGGAATTGAGTCTTAGGAATTTTGTGCATCTGTTTCCATCAGCAGACATCTGCATCTGTAGTGTTTTTCCTCAATACTCAAACAAATTTAGGCCTTATTTACACGAACGTGTGCGTTTTGTGCGTTGCAGTTCCGTGTGTCATCAGTGTCTGCTGCGTGGCTGCGTGATTTTCGCGCATATGGCATCCTTATGACACGCGGTTTTGATGTTTAGAAAATGAAATGAAGGAGGTGGTTTTATTTTTGCCTTCATTTCTTGAAGCTCGAATCACGAGCAGCACACGGAAGTGCGTCCGTGTGCTGATTTTCAAGCACCCATTGACTTCAATGGGTGCGTGATGCGCAAAAAACACTAAAGTATAGGACATGCAGTGAGTTTCGCGTAGCGGACACACGCTGCGTGAAAAACACAGAATATCTGAATGGCCCCATTGACTTACATAGGTCCGTGCGACGCGCGTGATTTTCACGTGCGTATCACGGACGTGAAACACGTTCGTGTAAATAAGGCCTTATATAGGAGGATTTGACGCACGGGCGCTAAGTCTACAGCTGTGACAGTGCCTGCTGCTATCTCATCCCACACAAGCCTCCTAGTGTCTTTACACTCCATAGCAGTGGTCTTCAACCTGTGACTCTCCAGCTGCAAAACCACAACTTCCACCATGCTCTGACAGTTTGCAGCTGTCAGGGCATGCTGAGAGTAGTAGTTTGCAATAGCAGGAGAGCCACAGGTTTCATTATTTGTCAGCTAAATCCAGATTTTTTTGGAACAAACCCAATACTCTGTCCTGAATATTGAGCCCCACTTTATCCCAGAAATACAGCCCCAATAAACCTGACCACTACACATTTTTACTGCAACAGCTGTATTTGCCTGTTACTGTAGAATAAGTTTATGCCTGGTTTGCTGCCCCCTATAGAATTAATCATTGGTTTGCAGTTGTAGACATGGTCAAAGCAGCCAGTTAAGGGGGTTTTACACTGGGCAATTATCGGGGGTTTTACACTGGGCAATTATTGGGCAAACGCTCGTTGCCAATAATTGTCCTGTGTAAACAGGGCAGCGATCAGCAGATGAACGATCAAACGCTCGTTCATCGGATTATCGTACAGTTTTAAAAAAGTAAAATGTTATCGTTGTCAGTAGCACATCTTCCTGTGTAAACAGAGAGAGGCGCTGCCGACTCGATAATAATGTATGGGGACGAGCGATCGGAGTAACGACCGCTCGCCCCCATCCATAGCTCCTTGTGACAGGAGTAAACGAGCGCCGATCAACGAGCTGTCTAATTGATCGGCGCTTACTGCACTGGCCAAAATCGGCAGGTGTAATAGGGCCTTAAGACTTCTTAATCGTGTCTGCTGGACCATGCTCCATTTTCCTAACCAGTCGGCCACAGTATTTCCTACTTTGAGCCTGTATGAACTGAATGCACTCTTTATCTGGGTTATATTTGAACTTTTTATCTGAATGTTGTGTGCACTGAGAAAATATAAGCCCTTGTATGCGGAATTCACGATGTATCTTGACCCTTAATAACACTATTTATTGGACTTCTGTATGCTGCTATTTATTTGGACCCTTTATAGTACTCTTAATCCGCACACTGTATGCATGGTTTATCTGGATACTGTATGACACTATTTATCTGTAGCAGATAGTAAAGAAAGCAGCAGAAAGGGGCTGCTTCACCACAAACATTTATGGCATATTGCAGACACTGAAGCGCCTAGGGAGAGTGTCAGGGACTGCAAGGGGTTAAGAATGGATGGAATGGTTTAAAATAATGCCCAGGACCGGGATTGGTGAACAAGGGGTTGAGAGGGGCGTGGTTAAGAAGATATAAGGCAGGGGGTTGGAGCAGAAAGCCCTCTTACCTTCAAGCTGCAGTGGAAGAAACACCTTTGCTGCTGCTGTGAAGATTCGGAGCGTGATCCTTCAGGACGATGGCGGAAGATCTGTTGCGGAAGGTGGCACAGCGGGTAGCGTTGGAGGGGCCTGCCTGGCTGGAATCCCTGCTGGCTGAGGGAGAGAATCGAGGATCAGAGCGTGGCATGGAACAGCCGGGAGCGGCTACCCGAGGTAGGCCGCAGCGCGTGATACGCCCCCCGGTTCGTTTGAGCCCTAGCCCCGTTGCTGTGCGGGGCGCAGTGACTGCTGCACCGTCGTGCGGTGGTCCCAGCATGTCCCCTAGGCCTATGTCGACTGGCGCCTCGTCGGTCGACATAGTGCCGCCCTCCCCCCGTCCACTCGTCGCGCGGGCGTCCCTCCCCATGGCGGTAAGAGGGCTGCTGTTAAACCGGCACAGGCACAGTACAACCAGCCTTGAGCTGCTGGTGCGGGCACGGAGGCAGCGGCCGATTTACGGGACAGTGGGGTGAGTATGGCGGGCCCAGGTGACTGGTCCGACATAGTCGCTTACCATGCGGCATGTTCACGGGAGCTGGGACTTGCTTCCGGTTCCTGTGAGCAGCCGGGGTCGGCGCCATCTTTCCCCGTTCTGTTCTCTGTGCAGCCGGAAATGGCTGTGGGGAGAACAGAGGCGGGACTTTCTGGCCGGCGCAGGTCATCCAGGAAACAAGATGGCGGCGCCCATGGAAAGAAGATGGCGGCGGGTTCGGGGAAGCGAGCGGTGAGTACTCAGCCCAGCCCTGGGGCGGGGGCTTCTGCTGTGCCTGCTGCTTCTCCACCCCGGTCTCCCCCGGCCCCCTGTCAGCAGGGGTCAAGGCCGGGGGGGGGGGAGTGTGCTAGGGAGGATAGGGTCGAGGGAGTGGCGGGCCCGGTTTGCCCTTCTCCTGCCTTGTCTCATTTTTCTCCTGCAGGTCCAGTGAGGGAGCGTTCCAGGCGAGGGAGGAAACGCCGGGCTGGAAGACATCGCCGTCACGGCCATCACAGACGTCGCAGATCAGGTGGCGCAAAGAGGCATGGTCGGCGGTCTTCCTCGTCTTCCAGCGATGGATTCTCCTCCTCGTCAGCGACAACGACATCTGCCTCATCAGGATCGTGGAGGAAGTCTTCGCGGAGATCGTCACGGCCGCAGAGACACAGTCGAAGCCGGGAGGTGCGGCGCTTGTCGGGGGATCGTGAGCAGCTGTCCCAGGTTGTCCCTCCCGCCGGGCCGGTGGAGGAGGTTCAGGCCGTGGTTCCAGTGCCGCGGCAAGTGGCTGAAGGACCCTCTGGAGTCAGTGGGGCCTCTGGGAGCGGTGAGTCGGCCTGCGGTGACGCATGGCTTAATAAATCTAATGCATCGGGTGCGGATCTGATTTCTGTTTTAAAGGCCGTGGTGGCTGGGTTAAATGTGAATGAGGGAACGTCGGTTCCCTCGGTGCCACCAGAGGGGGCTAAGCTCCCGTCTGAGAGAGAAAATGCTTTAGCTAGTCTGACGTTTCGAGATTCATTGTTTTGTGGGGTCGCACCTCTCGGGACTCATTTGTCAGCTGAGATCAAGGACAAGATTTGGAGGAATGAATTTGTGGATATTTGGTCCTTGGTCTCGGTGGAGCAGGTGACTGTCGATAAGGAGCGGGTTTTTGAGAGAGGTGCAGATAGGAAAGCAAAAGTCGCTAAAACGTTTGGCAACTGGGTACAGTGTTATGCTACACTGGCTCATGTTATTTGCCAGCGCTATCCCGGGAAAGAGGCCGAGTTGTTTGTTTATTTTGACACAATTTTCAGCGCCCACAGGCTGCACGGTGGTGCGGCCTGGTGGCGTTATGATGAAGAGTTTCGGCGTTGTTTGGCTTTGTCGCCGGATATTAGTTGGGCGACAAAGGCAACGGATTTCTGGTTGCAGCTAATCTTAGCGCAAGGGAGCAGACAACAACGCCCCTTTCCCAGTGCGGCCGCAGCGCCAGGCCCCACCCCTGGAGCTGCGGCCGCGAGGCCCACAGGAGCCTGTTGGCTCTATAACGAGGGTCATTGTCGGTTCTTTGCCACGTGCAAATTCCGGCATGAATGCTCCATCTGTGGGGGCGCTCATTCGGCGCTCAGGTGTTTCCGGAGAGGCAAGCAGCCGGCTAAGGCACCTCCTTCCGGCGCAGCAGAGAACGCCGGTGAACGTTCTCGAGATGGGCCCATGGTTAGAGCGGTACCACAGGAGACGGGAAGCAGAGGTGCTCATTAGTGGGTTTTCCTATGGTTTTGAGATTCCTTTTGAATATTCCGGAACGTTGTCATTGGCTGACAACTTGAAGTCTATCAATGAGAATGTCGGTGTTGCGCGACAAAAATTGGCTAAGGAAGTTGAGTTGGGGAGGATGGCAGGTCCATTCTGCGACCCGCCGTATCCGAACCTGCGAGTTTCCCCACTTGGCTTAGTTCCAAAGAAGGAGCGGGGGAAGTTTAGGTTGATACATCACCTTTCCTTTACCCGCGGTGGATCGGTTAACGATGGGATCTCCAGAGCGGATGCGGCGGTTTCGTATACTTCTTTCGATGATGCAGTTAGGTTGGTGCAGGCGGCAGGACAGGGCGCGTTGTTAGCTAAGTCTGACATTGAAGCGGCGTTTCGGTTGCTGCCGGTTCATCCGGACTGTTTTCACCTGCTGGGTTGTTGTTTAGATGGAGGTTTTTATGTTGATATGTGCCTTCCCATGGGCTGTTCTATATCGTGCAGTTATTTTGAAATGTTTGCTTCATTTCTAGAATGGGTAGTTCGTTTGGAGTCTGGTTTTGCTTCGGTCATTCATTATTTGGATGATTTTCTTTTTGTGGGCCCCAGGGGCTCTGGGCTGTGCAGCACGTTGCTACGGGTGTTTCGACAGGTAATGTCTCGTTTTGGCGTACCCATTTCAGAAGACAAGACTGAAGGCCCGGTAACTGTTTTGTCCTTTTTAGGTATTGAAATAGATACAGTACAGATGATTTTTCGCTTGCCTGATGACAAATTGGCAAGTTTGGTGTCCCAGGTTGACCAAGTCATGGGGTCTAAAAAAGTGACGTTAAAACAGTTACAGTCGTTATTGGGTTTACTGGTGTTTGCCTGTCAGATAATTCCTATGGGTCGTGTTTTTTCTCGGCGTTTGTCATTAGCCACTAGGGGTATATCAAAACCAGATCATTTCATCCGGGTAACTTCTTGGATGAAAAAGGATTTGTGTGTATGGCATTCTTTTTTGAGTTCATTTAATGGGAGGTCGGTTTGTCAGGACGCTGAGTTGTCTAATATAGATTTGGAGTTGTTCACGGATGCAGCTGGGAGTGATGGTTTTGGAGCAATTTTGGGCCGAAGTTGGTGTAGATCCCCTAGGCCCTCGCATTGGGGGGAGTTAGGTTTGGTATGTAATTTGACGTTATTGGAGTTGTTTCCTATTATAGTTGCTATAGAGTTGTGGGGTAGCGTGATGGTGAATAAGCGGATTGTATTTTGGACAGACAACATGGCGGTGGTGCACGCGATGAACGGTTTGTCGTCTAGTTCATTGCCAGTATTAGCGTTGTTACGATGGTTGGTTTTGAAATGTTTGGAGTTGAATGTGTGGTTTCGTGCAAAACATGTTCCGGGAGTCCGTAATGTGATGGCCGATGCTTTGTCTCGTTCACAGATGTCCTGGTTTCGGGAATTGCACCCGGCAGCTGTGGCAGAAGGGGAGTCCCCCCCCTTCACTTATGGGCCCTGGTCGAGGACAACTTATGAGGCTGTTGAGGGGTTCTGTGGTGCCGACGACTTGGAAGAGTCATTGCAGAGCGTGGGATCGGTGGTTGGAGATTGCGGGGGGTAATTTCCCATCACAGGATGGTTGTCACCTTGATATCACCCTTTCAAGTTTGGTGCAATTACGTCAGGAGGGTTGCAGTGCGGCCACTGCAGGAAAACATTTAGCAGGTGTGGCCTTTATGTTAAAATTGTGGGGATGTAGGGATGTTACAAAAGACTTTGTGGTTAGGCAGTCTTTGAAAGGGTGGAGAAAAGAGGCGTTTTCCAGGGACACGAGGCGTCCGGTATCCTTTGTGCTCCTGGGTCGGCTTCTATCCGTTTTGTGTGCCTGGATGAATATGAGGTTTCATTGTTTGGCGTGGCGTTTTCTTTGGCTTTCTTTGCCGCATTGCGGGTTAGTGAGCTGGTTCCACCCAGCGTGAACACAAGCGGTGGGCTTCTCGGAACTGATGTGGTGGTGTTGGGGGATTCCCTCCGGGTCTGCGTTCGGAGGTCAAAAACAGATACGGCAGGGAGGGGAGCTTGGTTGTCGATTAGGAAGATTGGGGGCCAGGAGTGTCCGGTAAGGTTGGTTCAAGAATTTGTGTCTGTCCGGGCGCCCGGGGCTCAATTATTGATACATCAGAATGGTTCAGCAATGTCGCGTTTTCAATTTGAGGCGGTTTTTAAGGCCGGACTGAAATACCTGGGGCTGCCACCGGGCGAGTTTGGTACGCATTCATTTAGGATAGGCGCTGCCACGGAAGCGGATGCCTTGGGCTTGGATTCAGTGGCTATCATGCGTTTGGGTAGATGGTGTTCTAATAGCTATAAGTCGTATGTGCGACCTGATTTGGTTTTAAAGTGTGATTAAGCTTGGAGGTTCCCTGGTTAGTTCTCCCACCCACCCCCCCTCCCCCCCCTCTTTTTCCTTCCTCGTTTCTTTGGGTATCGTGTTATGCTAATCCTGCCTGTATCTTCATTTGACCGGAATGTAGCTTGATTTTTCTTTGTTAATGTCTCGGCGCCCCCAGGTGTGGATCTTGGGGCATTCTTATGTGCATTGGGCAGCGGTTCGAGCAGGACGGAGGCCGTTGGGTCCGAATTTGGGCCTCTCACAGGCCGACGTCCATTGGAGAGGTGTCCGGGGACTACGGTGGGTGCAGTTACTGCCAGAGGTAGTGGCAGTTACGAGGCACACGTACGGACCTGTTGTCCTGATCATCCATGCTGGGGGGAATGATATCGGCCAAGTTAAAATGGCCGAGTTATTATCGTTTATACAGACTGATTTGGCGCGCTTTCAGGACCTGTTCGCCCGTTGTGTTGTGGTTTGGTCCGAGATAGTGGCGCGCTCGGTGTGGCGAGGAGCGAGGAACATGGCAGCATTGGAGAGAGTGCGCAGGCTGATTAATGTGCGGGTGTCGCGGTTCATTCGCTCTATAGGGGGAATTGGGCTGCGGCACCAATCTCTGGAAGGGGATAATGTGGATTTGCTGGCGCCGGATGGAGTGCATCTAAATGATATCGGGCTTGATATCTTTTTATTGGACCTGTTGGATGGTGCTGAGATAGGCTTGGCGTTGCTTGGTGGGGGTGGTCGGGGGACTGAGTAGGTTTCTCAGTTCCCCCTTCTTGGCGGAAAGTACGGCAGAAGAAGACAAAGTTAGCACCCTACATGCCTGATGGAGACAGGGAGCATCGGCATTTCAGGAGAAGGAGAGAGAAAAAGAAATATATATATATATATATATATGTCTTCATGCCGATGGTTGTAAATAATAATAAAGCTGTGGCCACTTCCACATTTCCATAAAGAAGGTGTTGGGTTTTAATTTAAAGAAGGATGGTATAAGGTCCTGGGCAGGTAAGGTGGACAATGGGTCCTTGCAGTCTTGCAGACACTGAAGCGCCTAGGGAGAGTGTCAGGGACTGCAAGGGGTTAAGAAAGGATGGAACGGTTTAAAATAATGCCCAGGACCGGGATTGGTGAACAAGGGGTTGAGAGGGGCGTGGTTAAGAAGATATAAGGCAGGGGGTTGGAGCAGAAAGCCCTCTTACCTTCAAGCTGCAGTGGAAGAAACACCCGCCCTCCCTCCCCTGGTGGTGTTGGTTTTGTTTTTGGAAAAATTTTCTACGGTTATATTCTTGTTCCGGCGTTTTTTCAGGTTTTTCGTAGATGTCACAGCTGGCGGAAAGTACGGCAGAAGAAGACAAAGTTAGCACCCTACATGCCTGATGGAGACAGGGAGCATCGGCATTTCAGGAGAAGGAGAGAGAAAAAGAAATATATATATGTCTTCATGCCGATGGTTGTAAATAATAATAAAGCTGTGGCCACTTCCACATTTCCATAAAGAAGGTGTTGGGTTTTAATTTAAAGAAGGATGGTATAAGGTCCTGGGCAGGTAAGGTGGACAATGGGTCCTTGCAGTCTCCACAGAATGTCATAAAATGTCTGAAAGATGCAGGTCCCACCTCTGGGGTCCCACACCTATCTCGCAAACATGGGTCTCTCAACCTCCGCCCTGCCTGGTGCGGCAGCCGCTAGCCACTGATTCCAGGCGGTTCATGGGTGACTATAGAATGGGAGGTGAGCTGCGCGGTTTCCGTAACTTTCATAGAAGTGAATGGAAGTTACTGAAATAGTGTAGCACAGCGAGCTGATAAGACCAAGATAAGGAGACAGCGTATCTCGCTGTGCTATGCTGTTACTGTAACTTCCATTTACTTCTATGGGAGTACCGGAAATAGCGTAGCTCACATCCAGGCGATGCATAGGTGCACACCAGGATGGGATGCGATCACAGAGGTGGGACCCGCCACTATCAGACATTTATGACATATCCTGTGGATATGCCATCAATGTCTGTGGTGACACAACCCCTAAATTTATTTTGAAATAAAATTGATTCTTTTCACAGGCTTAGATGTGGAATTGTATAACTGCTGTGGAGTGCCTATCCCATAATATCAGTGCAGTGTCAAACTGAGATCGAAACATCACCACAAGTGGTTGCCCGGGCGGCTATGCGCCGAGGCAACACATTATCACTGAAGTATCCGAAACAAGACCGGTGGGAGTCCAGGGAACCGCCGGCGCAGGAGTGCTGTGCAATTTTATAGGTAAGTACAACTTTTTCAGGTTTTTTTGAACACATTCAGTTGAATGCTTTATGGGGCTCGAAAATCCCTTTAAGGCCTGATTTCCACGAGCGTGTGCGTTTTGCGCGCGCAAAAAACGCTGCGTTTTGCGCGCGCAAAAGGCATTTGACAGCTCCGTGTGTCATCCGTGTATGATGCGCGGCTGCGTGATTTTCACGCAGCCGCCATCATAGAGATGAGGTAGTCGACGCCCGTCACTGTCCAAGGTGCTGAAAGAGCTAACTGATCGGCAGTAACTCTTTCAGCACCCTCGACAGTGAATGCCGATCACAATATACACCAACCTGTGAATAAAAAAAGACGTTCAAACTTACCATGAACTTCCTGCTTCCTCCAGTCCGGTCTCCCGGCCGTTGCCTTGGTGACGCGTCCCTCTCTTGTCATCCGGCCCCACCTCCCAGGATGACGCGGCAGGCCATGAGACCGCTGCAGCCTGTGATTGGCTGCAGCCTGTGCTTGGCCTGTGATTGGCTGCAGCTGTCACTTGGCCTGAATTGTCATCCCGGGAGGTCGGACTGGAGGAAGGAGCCGGGACTTATCGGTAAGTCCGAACTTCTTTTTTTTTTTTCACGTATATGTATATTGTGATCGAAAGTCACTGTCCATGGTGCTGAAACAGTTTAAGTCTTTCAGCACCGTGGGCAGTGACTGTCTCCTGACGTCGCGTACCCGAACATTTTTTGCCGGGTTCGGTCAAAACGAGTTCGGCCGAACCCGGTGAAGTTCGGTGCGCTCATCTCTAATTTGACACTCCGTTTGGATGTTTGTAAACAGAAAAGCACGTGGTGCTTTTCTGTTTACATTCATCCTTTTGACAGCTCTTGCGTGATTTTCGCGCATGCAACGCAGTAGCGTCCGTGTGGCATGCATTGTTTTCACGCACCCATTGACTTCAATGGGTGCGTGTTGCGTGAAAAACGCACGATTATAGAACATGTCGTGAGTTTTACGCAACGCACTCACGCTGCGCAAAATTCACGCATCGTCTAAACTGCCCCATAGAGTAATATAGGTGCGTACGACACGAGTGAAAAGCACGCGCGTCGCACGCGCGTATATTACGCTCGTGTAAATGAGGCCTAAGAGTGTACTGGTTTGCAATAAAAATACTGGCTGGAACAATTTGTATGTCATTTGTAATCTAGACAAATGTTGACATTTAGGGGCTGAATACTTTTGCAAAGTGTTGTATAAAGGCACATGAAGCACCTGGTCCCCATTGCAAAATCTGTAACAGGTCTCCCCAACTATCACACATTATACTGGTCTCATATGGGGCAGAGAGATCTTTTGGACCTCCTCAGGTACCGGGGTCTAGGAGCAACAGCCACCATTGCACCCCATATAATTATGCCTATTCATAAAAAAATACTAAAAATGCATCCAGCAGGTTAACCACAGTATTAATGCATCCGTCATACTTGTACCCACCACTTTCCTTAGATCCTACATAATGGCATTAGAGAATTAATGTTCATATATTTATGACGGCTGTATGACCAACTCATGAGTTTTCTTCATTCATGCGTTTCCTGTTAGAGGGTGTCACTCACTGCCGGACCCTTATACATGAGGAATGCTTGTAATAAGATGAGCGATGGATTAAAGTATGAGTTACTAAGGACTAAACAAAATAAAATCATTGAATAATCTGGAATAAATAATTCTGTTTTAATCCCCAATAAGGCTCTGTTCACATCTGCGTCGTTGTTTTTGTTAATAACAGAAGCCACAACGCTTTGCCGGATTCGATGTGATGGATTTCAATGGTGCCCGATGGGCCCCATTGACTTGTAATGGGGTTCGTCGAGTTTCCGTAATTTTGACGGCAAGAAATCCTGCATGCAGCGCTATCTTGCTGTCAGATTTGTCAGAATTGATGAGGCAGGCTCCAACGCAGATGTGAACAGAAGTCATTCTCTCTTTATTTCTTAAAATTATATATAGCGGTTAATGAAATTTTGGGTTTCGGGGAACATCAAATCTGCACTCCACTGGATAGGTGAAAAAAAAAATCCAAGATCGGTGGATCGGTCCGTTTTGACACCAATCCCTCATTCCCTCCAACCACAAAATGGTGGCTAGTTTGAATAGAGCAGAGGCCAGGCATGCACGGTGCTGCTTCATTCAAAGTCTATCGGGTCGTTGCAGCTCCATACAAATTACTCCTAGCCACTGTCTTGCAGAAAGGGGGGAAAAGGGGACCCTCATTATGGCGATCAGTGAAAGTTCCAGATTTAGCATTTTTACCTATCCAGTGGATAGGTGAAAAATGGTGGAGGCTGGAATACTCCTTTAAGCACAGATCTGTGTTGTATGAATCCTCAATTCTGCGCTCGTAGAAATCTTTGTACCCATACTGTCCTTTCCGGTGCCCCCAATTTAATGTAGTTTTTCTTCTCATGAATTCATACAGAAAACCATATTACAGAGGTTAAGAGAAAAACGCGCCATGCTCCATCGGGTACCGTATTACAGAGATATTCTCTACTAGAAGCAATGTAGAGAAAATCTCCATTATACGGTGCCTCACGATGGCCCCTTCTGGCATGAAGGGTCTGCAGCACAGTAATATGGAGCCATCAGGACCCTGTGTGCCACCGTACAGGCTCCATACACACAGCTTTGACGTGTGCATGTGAGGCCTCATGCAGCAACAGTTGCCCATAGCAACCAATCACATTCCAGCTCTCATGGTTTAGAGGCATTTTTTTAAATGAAAGCTGCAACCTGATTGGTTGCTATGGGCAACTGCTCCACTGCTAAATGTCTCTGCTAATCTAATCTCTGCTCTGGAATTGCAGCATAACTAGGCCGATTTTCTATTCAGGAGTCTGGGAAAGCTGTGGCAACCTTTGTTGTACCTGTGATAGCAGTCATACTGGTCGTTTCCCTGCTTTCCTGGCTACAGATATATAAAAAAAATAACACTAAACGACACAATAACTTGTCATACAGGAGCATTTTTTCTATTTCAGTTAGTTTTGTGTTTTGTTAAAATCCAACCAATAAGACGGTCTTGACATTTGCTATGTGTAAATGTCATAACAATGGGATCTATTGGTTTCAATTACTGATTCAATCCTTTATTGCTCAACGTGAATCCAGACTCGGGTACTATTACACGGTCCGACATGGGCCGTGCAAACAAGTGTCGATCAAGGAGACAGCCCATTGATTGGCGCTCGTTTGCTCCTACCACACAGAGCAATGATTGGATATGTATAGGGACGATCGCTGATCCCTATACATTTTCATCATGTTGGCAGCACATCTCCCTGATTAAACAGTGAGTTGTGCTGCAGGCAACGATGATTTTTAATTCTGCATAAATGAGCAGATCAGCCGATGAATGAGTGTTTGCTCATTCATCAGCAGATTGTTGCTTTTATTAGACAGGGCAATGATCGGGAATGAGCGTTCGCATGATCATTGGCCCGTGTAATAGGGCCTTAAGGCTTCCTTCACACAGACTTTATGAGTGGCGTTTTTTAGGGGGAAAAAATTGCAGTTAAGAAAATACGTTTTTTTATGAAAATGGTACATACGTTTTTTTGTGTTTTTTTTTGCAAATAGTGTGTATTACTCATTGCAAATTCAGTAATTTAAAGATCATGTGATGCACAAATTCCTCTATTCTGAAAAAAAACAACGCGACACAGACACATCTGTTTTTTTTTAAAAGGCTAAAAAAAAAAACTATGGTTGTCTATGGAATAAAAACTTCATTGATTGCCATTTTCTATTTCTCCATGAACTTCAATCTAACATCTGGTCGCAGCATTTTTTGATGACAAAAAACGGCACAAAAAAACATGTGAAGCCATCCTAAGGGTATGTTCACACAGAGTTTTTTGCAGGCAGAAAATGATGCCTCAAAATTCAGTTTGGAATTTTGAGGCAGATTTTGATCTGCCTGCACGCCGTTTGCCGCGTTTTTCGCCTATGGCCATTGAGCGTCGATGGGCAAAAATGCAGCGAAATACGCTTTCTCTGCTTCCAATTGATGTCAATGGGAGGTCAGAGACGTAAGCACCCGAAGATAGGGCATGTCGGCTCCTTTTCCCACGATATGGTTTTTCCGCTCGCGGGAAAAAAATGCCTCCGCCTCTCATTGAAATCAATGGGAGTCATTTTCGGGCGTTTTTTGGCGCGTTTTCCGACACTGTTTCCGCGTCAAAAAACTTCTAAAAAAACTTCTAAAAAAACTCAGTGTGAACATACCCTAACAGAGGAGATCTGAAGGATTGAGATAAATATTTTAATAAAAGACTTGACCACTGGACCTGTTAATCACAGCGGAAGAATTTTAAATAGGTCATAAATATTTTGCAGGGCGCCCAAAGCTTACAACAGCGCTAGGAACAAAAGGGACAACTGTTTTACAGCTTCCTCGTACATTAGTAATGCTACTTATGGCTGAAAAGAAATATTATGGGACTTGTGTCTGACAAATCCGCTGCTCTCACATAAAACAACAATTTGTAATATTACCATGAGTCGGGGTTACATATAATATCACGTGTGATAATGAACAGGATGCTTAAAAAATAAAATACACAAATTTTAGGGGAATCGCATAAAGAGCAACTCCCTAATCATCTTTTTAGTGGGACAGTCCAATATGAACATGCATGGCTGTGCGTAACTCGAATTCGCCTCTTTCTGTTTCTCGCCATACAAGCATCCATTGGTCTCCTATTGGTCCGGCATTATAATACTTTTAAAAATCAGGACCCTGGTTATTAAAGGGGAGAGAGAAAGAGATACACACAAACACACAGTCTTTGTTACTTGGCCGGTATATTAATTTCACTAGCAACGGTGTAATGCTTTATTTCCCCTGTGGTGGCGCTAAAGAGAAAGTGAACTCTTGATGCTGTATTCCCCCTCAGATCACAGTTGATCACTTGGGGTCCCAGTGACTTTCTAATATACTGTTTTAATTTTCAAATTCTCTGCTTGCTGTCAATAAATATATATATATTTTATAATTGAACCCTTTCATGACTGGGGCAGTCGTAAATATTCTATCATATATAAATTAATAACTTCAGTATCTCCCAGTGCACACATGGCTATGAACAAGCCCTGGCCTTGAATACTAGACCTGGTTTAAGTTGGATTAGAAAAACTTGGATCCTCCAAGCCTTTAACGATGGAAAGTTCTCACTTGTAACAGACGCAACGCTACAGGAATTTCAACCCAGATGCTTCTGCCTCTTTAGTGTTAAGCCAGCTTTACTAAACTAAGAGCAGATATGTTCTCCAGAAGGATCCGTGAGGTCAGAGCAGCTCTTGCTTAATTAACTTATGGAAGAAATTATTTGTCAGGTTCGGAAATATTTTATAACTGTTATATTGGCGGCTGGACAAATTGCACCTGATATTTGTACGTAGTGGAGAAATTAATCCTATTCCCTCTCCCGATGGTTTATATCATATGCAAATATTTCAATGCAGGGCAGATTTTAGAGGCTGGCAAACTGGGCACTTAAGAAAAACTGCCAAAAAAATAAATAAATAGGAGTACAGGGGTCCCTACTTTGCCCAGGGTCCACTTTTCTATAAAACCATCCCTGTATACATGGCCAAATTGGATCCTACTGTTCATCTTTTCTATCGATCCATCCAACTGGACTACATATTGGGCATAAGTTACCTTTACCTGCATTCAGAGACACTCCAGATGCGCTAACACTGAACCCGTCAGTGCCACTGACCTGACAGATTTAGGTCTCAGCCCAAAATACAGCTGCTCTTGTATACAGGATACAAAGCAGCTGTATCTCAAAAATATATATTTTTTTAAATAAAAAGTAATTAGAAAGTTGCACCAAACACACTGATAGACATTTTTATTAAAAAAATAAGTCCAAAGCATACAAGCGGTGAAGCTAGCAAGAGCAGCAGAACATTGCCGGGGCCAGTGGTCGGTTGCAATGGTCACTCGCATGAACGACGACACATCATCGCTGCAGGACAAGCCAACAGATCAGCAGGGACCACTGGGGTGGCAGCGCTGGGGTATCAGACAGATGAGTATTTATTTATTTATTATCTTTTTAATTAATTTTTTCCTGCTTTTAGTCCTTTTTTGAAGTCCCTGACAAGCCCTTTGAATGACTATATTTTGGCTGTCTGACAATGTATACTGTTTATACATTGAACTAAATAATAAAACTTTATGCGGTAAGCTTAGAACTATTATGTGTGAGGAGACGCCGGTGATTTTGGGCTCCGTATCAGAAAAACATTAGCTCCACATTCACAAGTGACACCAAGATTTCTACCCCTGGTTACGAGGGATATGAAGTTTGCGGCTGGGACCAAGCACTGGGTCATGAATTTTCTGGTATTGATATTTTTTTTAATCTGGGGTATAACAGGGGACCAGGGAGAGAAGGGACCAGCAGGGGACGTGGGATTTTTTTTTCTTTACAATGTTTCATCTATATCATCAATTTTAGAGTTTATTTAGTTTCTATTTTCTCATTTCTGAAGGTGGGAAACCTGCGGCATTTTCCCTTAATAAATAAGTTCCAACTGAGGGTGAAATAATGACCTCTCCCATAAAAACAGTGGAAGGGATTAGTGTTCTGAGGAGATTTACAGGCATGCTGAGCCAAACTTGTTGGGTGGAAGGATTAAAAACAGTTTCACGTAATTGGAAAGATGGATTAGCCAAGCAGTCCATGGCTGGCACCACGCTGCCGGTTGCTATGGTGAAAGAGAACATAGCTACATACAAGTACATTGATGTTTTTCTTAACACACCCTCCATCCTATGATACAGGTTCAAATCAGATATTTTTCATTCTAAAATACTTGATGGATATGATTTCCTTTTTGGTCATCTTGTGTATTTGCCAGGAAGTAACAGATTGGCTGAGACCTTGGAGTTCAACCCAGAAATAAAACACAAACTTATGATATTTCTGCATGAACACATTTATACTAAAAGGAAACGAGTAATTGTATCCTTACCAGAGGCAAGCTGACATGCTTATATAACAGGTACAGTCTCTACTCTATGACAGCTGCCTTTCCATATTTACAGATTTAATTACTGCTACCAGTCCTGGGATGTAAGATTTTTGTACATTGAAAAGTTCTGCATTCATTTAAAGGGGAGGTTTCATCAAAAAGTGACATTAATTATTTAGGTTATTATAAATATTTTTAACATTTTTAGTGTTTTCTATTTTTTTACTATCCATATTAAAATTCTGAAATATTCTAGTTTTCGCACATTTTCTGTAGCTCACTTCTCAGCTTTGCTGTATAGGCTGGGACAGAATGATCAGGGTAATTTCATTGTCATTAGAGGGTGGATGAGTTTATGACAGATGACAACTCTTTTACGGCTGGAGGACTAGATAAGACAGAATAGTAATACTATACACACAAATAAGGCTCTGTATGCAGTTCCCTGCCACTTGCTGGGGAAGGGGCTGTACTCCACCTCTTCTCAGAGATTGGATTAGTTTATTGGACACTTTTCTGACCATTAACTAATATTAATCATAGGAGATATAAAGCAAAATGACCCTGCTGAACTGGCAGCATCGTTTCTGTGTCTATGCCTCTATCTGCAGTTGCTCCCTCCCTCTCCATAGACATCTATGGGCAGTAGCTGTAATCTGCCTCATTCATGACGGATTTTACCAGTGAATTGAGAGTAAATGATCAGTGCAGGAAGGGGGACCTAACAAGTAGTGAAAAATCTTTTTCCTGTAACAAGATATATTACTTTTCTTAGGTTTCTTATGTTTGTGTGTAATTTTGACTTATGGAAAGTTTGTTGAAATAGTGAGTCTTTAAATTATGTGTGTAGGGCATCATTATGGACAGTCATTTAGCTATTTGTGTAAGCGTATTTTTTGTGAATGCCCACAAGAAGATGTTGAATCCAGAATCCTCAGGCAAGAGAGGTAATAAATGTTTTCTGGATGTCACGCCCTAGGGCTCATCCGTCTAGCTCGTGTTTTATATACCTTCATTGTACTTGGAAATGTCCCAAAGCGTTAAATGCATGTCACACACCCGCAAAAGTTTTTCTGAAGAGCCATACAAATGTGGCAAATAGTGCTCCATTGTGAAAGGATTACCACAGATGCCATGCTCATTTTTGTATTTCCTCCCATAAAATATTTTTTCCTTTTTTTGCATTTTTTTCTCATGATCATACTTGAATAAAACACAATCACCCAATAGAATTTCCACACAGTCACAATATATTCATGACTTCACCAACCTTATGGTAATTTTTTTTAGTTCTGCTCCATAAATCTGCCATTTTATCACAGTGGAAACAAAAGATAGCCCTTAACACTCCACCCACCCCCCCCCCCCCCCAACTGTGAATTCAATTTTAAAGCTTCAGTTTCTTTGGCAATAAAAGAATAAATAAAATTACCATGCGCTCGCCTACTGACCAGAGTCTTGCATAAGCCTTGGACTGCTGAATAAGTTACCCTACATCAATGTTTGACAACAAAACGTCCTGTGTTCTCTTTTTGGCCGCCCTCTGTTGGTTTTTGGTTACCGGTAGCTAATCAAAAGTACAATGTCATTGGAAAAATAGCTGTCATCGTATGTTTGCATTTCAAATCAGTTACTTTCTTCACGGATGGGATTTGCTAGGGGAAGAACGGGTGAATGAGGATACCTGCTATATTTCCCTAGAAACAGCCTACGGGACTTTTCAAAACAATTCTCCCATGCAGATCCCAGATGCTATACCTATTTACATAGATTAATTTCTTGGTGCGTCGCACGGCTTATCACTTTATGACATTAGACAAGACTCTGGAACTGTTAATCTTGCCTTATATAAAAATTCTACAAAGCCTTTGTCAGATCAATGGACAAAAACACCTATTGTTAATCTTGTGGATACAATGAAGACTAAATCCACAGTCTCATGTTTCTATTTGCAATACGTTCTTAAGTATTAATACAAGTGACGGCAATATAAATATACACAATAGTTTAGTAACGCAGGGAAAGAGCTTTCTATTGTTTGGATTCAACTTCCTGTGACTTAATAGACAACTTTCTTTCTCATCTCTAATTCGGTTTTAAAGGGGTTGTCAAAACCCTATTAGTTAAATTCTGAGTTAACAGAGCGGACTCTCTGGTTCATGACTGAGGGATTATAGAATTCGGTCCTCGTTTACCAATAACTTTTACTCAATACGTTCCTCCACCCCTGAATAATTATGAAGAAACGCTCGGAGACCTTGGATTGGATAAAATTGGCCACAGCAGCCATTTAATTGACAAACATAACAGGTCAATAATACAAAATGCAGTAAATATAACTAATAAAAACATCTCAATCAAACAATCACCCAGACGGAAAGGGGTCCTTGGAGCCGAGAAGAGGACCTGGCACCGCCAATCTGCCCATATTTCTATTTACCCTAGCTGATTCCCCACAGGGTCAGCGTGACCAAAAGCAGATGGCAAATGAATCACACCCACTCCCCAGGACTCCACCCAGCAGGAGCCCAAATAAGCCAGATCCTCAAATTTGTATAATTTTGGAGGGACCATGCCCAAGATGAATCCCTCCCTCACCAATTTAATACCAACTCCAAGGACCCCCAAGCTGCCAGATACTGAAATGATTTATTCCAGAGAAAACCTTTAGCACTCAAAGGACGAGATGTTTTTGTTTTTTCAAAATGCTTTATTCCAAGTGATGGATTAAGGGATTAAGGGGAAGCGATTTTAGAGACGTTTCGGCCCATCCAAGGCCTTTGTCATAATCGCTGTGGTGTAGTGCAGTACAGGGTATAATGGCGTCTACCAGACGCTCCAGAGAAATCCAGAGAGCTACTGAAATGACACCGCAACAAAAGCCACAAAACACCAAACCAAAACAAGTAACCACATCAACAAGAACATTCTCCTGCTGCGTCCTTGACGAACTGGCGCCCAAAACTCTGGTGTCGAATACCACTCCGCCCCTAAACTTTTTCCCGCCTATTTATGTGGCCTACTTCCACGTCTTGCAGCCTGGGTCTGGCCTGTCAAGACTCTCGTTTAATAGCCAGATCAGAGGGCATCTACAATGGAGGACTCAGCACATTCATATATTACATGGACAGTCTATTGAGTTAACTGGGGACTGTATAATTCTTCTTTTCTCCTGTGGTGATACTGCAGGGGACTTGAACACTTGTTGGCAGTTTTGCCCACAGATTACAGCAGATTGTGTGGATCCGAGAAGCGGGATACCTTGTGATCAACTTATCAGCTGTAAACCCTTCTAATAAAAAAGGATTTTCAAAAGTGGACAACCCCTTTAAGGGCAATTCTGATCGCTAGAGGCAAACTATAGAAACAAGTCTCATACGTCCCTGGAAAAATCCATTCGGTTCATTCCAGGACTGTTGCATATTAAAATGGAAATGTTATTATGGGGTGGGGCTTAAGCTGAATTTTTTGCTCTGCAATTTTATCCTGCCCTCCAGTCAAGGGTTCAGCGACTGAGACTAGTGAGCTGATTTTGTTGGAGAAAGTTGCCACTGGTTGCTCATTTCCTCTACAGGAGAAATGTAGTATTACATACGACAATTTAAATGCATTACATTGGTGGAGTAAAGTGACCCTCCGGTCCTGGGACATCAATTTAAATGTAATGGTGTATATGGAGTAATAATATCTGGTACCCTCCAGTTGTGCCCCTCTGCCATAGATCCACTGTTTTATGGTCCCCTCTGTGCTGTCCCAAAATGGTTGCAGCGCTTCTTAGACTACGAGTCTGAGACAATCCCACTGTTCTCACATGAGCAGTTCCGTCCAATCCGTGAACAGATGGAGTGTCTGAGAAGCGCTGTGGCCATTTTGAGACAACACAGAGGGGAACCTAAAACGGCGGATCCACGGCACTGGGGGGCAACTGGAGGGCACCAGGTAATATTACTCCATATAGCAAGAGCCGCTGTTTGTTAGTGGCTTTTCACTCATAGAGAGGGGTCCCGGGTGGAGAAGCCATCCTCTATGACGTCCATATGCCCAGGGCCACACCGTCCATGATTCGAGATGAGTTTCTTGCCTCAGGTGACGGCCTGCTGCCTCTCTGAGGGGATGGCGGCGGCTGGTTTGAGTGCTGGTTTTCCTGCACTATAATTGTATCTGTGTCTATAGGACGCAGATACAATTACATGCATAAGTGCCGAATAAGCGCTGAATTGGCGCGATTGGCAGGGTAGAAAGACGCTGATTGGCAGGGTAGAATGACTTGCCCTGCCACTCAGCGCCTTTTACGGATGCAATGGGCAGGGTGACGTCATCGCGCTGCTTGCATTATTGAACGGCGCTGAGTCGCAGGGCAAGTCATTCACCCCGGCCAATCAGCGTCTCTCAACGACACACGCGGCATCGCTCTGCTTGCGTCGTGAAAGGCCATGATTGGCAGGGGTGTATTTATGTACGGAGCTTGATTCTAGTGTATATATGTACTGAGCTTGGTTCTGGGGCTGTATATATGTACAGAGCTTGGTTCTGGTACTGTTTATATGCATACCTCCCAACTTTTAAGTATCACAAAGAGGGCACATTTTTTTATTTTTAGCCACGACTCTAATCCCATCCAATCCCTGCCCATACACACCCGTGTCAGCCCACAAGTATCATGCTCCCATAGTGCCTCCCACACAGTATAATGCCCCCTAGCTGCCGCCACGCAGTATAATGCGCTCTAGCTGCCACCATACAGTATAATGCCCCATAGCTGCCACCATACAGTATAATGCCCCATAGCTGCCACCATACAGTATAAAGCCAACACAGATGCCCCCATACAGTATAATGCCCACACGGATACTCCCATGCAGTATAATCCCCACACAGATGCCCCCATGCAGCAGAATGCCCAAATTCCCCATACAACATAATGCCCCCATACAATATAAAGCCCACAGAGATGCCCCCATAACAGCCCCATACGAGATAATAATGGCCCATAGCTGCCCCATACAGTTTAATGCCTAAAAATCTGTCCCCATACAGTATAATGCCCCTAGCTGCCCTTATACAGTATAATGCCCCCTAACTGCCCTTATACAGTATAATGCCCCCAAAGCTGGCCACATATAAAGTGCCAGTGCCCTTGTAGATAGTGCCACAGTGCCCATGTAGTTAGTGACATCAAAGGCTTCCCCGAGTGGGCTCACTCTGCCTCTCCGTTCTGAACTAATTCTGAAGCAGGGAGCCGATTGTTCCCTGCTTCAGCATCGGGTTCAACTGCATCTGCAACTTGAGGACGCAGATACAGTTGACAGCAGGACATACCTCCAGCTGTCCGGGACAGCGGGACACCACCCGGAATCCGGGACTGTCCCGCTAAATCTGGGACGATTGGGAGGTATGATGTATGTACTGAGCTTTGTTCTGGTGCTGTATATATGTACAGAGCTTTGTTCTGGTAATGTATATATGTACTGAGCTTTGTTCTGGTGCTGTATACATGCACTGAGCTTTGTTCTGGTGCTGTATATATGCTAAGCTTTGTTCTGGTGCTGTACACATGTACTGAGCTTGGTTCTGGTGTTGTATATATGTACTGAGCTTTTTTCTGAGCTTGGTTCTGGTGCTATATATATATATATATATATATATATATATATATATATATGTACTGAGCTTTGTTGTGGTGCTGTATATATGCACTGAGCTTTGTTCTGGTACTATATATATGCACTGAGCTTTGTTCTGCTGCTGTATATATGCTAAGCTTTGTTCTGGTGCTGTATATATGCTAAGCTTTGTTCTGGTGCTGTATATATGTAATGAGCTCTGTTCTGGTGCTGTGTATATATGTACTGAGCTTTGTTCTGGTGGTGTGTATATATGTACTGAGCTTTGTTCTAGTGCTGTATATATGTACTGAGCTTTGTTCTAGTGCTGTATATATGTACTGAGCTTGGTTCTGGTACTGTATATATGCACCGAGCTTTGTTCTGGTGCTGTATATATGTATGAGCTTGGTTCTGAAGCTGTAATTATATAGGATATATTTATAACATAATTGCAGGGCAGATGGAATTGTTGCAATTCATTGTCTATTTAATGGGGACCTGCCAGGTTGTTTTAACCACCGCCACTATGCAGTAATACATGACCTGACAATATTTCCAAACGTTCCCTTGCATGGTTTTTTTTATCAACTTTTAAAACGGCGCACACTATAAGCTAATTACTCATTAAACGTACATGGGGCGGTGCTGCTATCCTGAAGAGTCACATAGTCCGGCCTCCAAACCCACCTTTCCACGCTTGATTGACACCCCCCTAGCTGTTATACATCACTAGCAGTCTACTCCAACTTTCTTGGATGCGTCATTGCCTTGTACTACTTGGGCACACACCGTGCAGCGAGGTGTACTCTGCCCGGCTTCATCGCTGCACCGCGCATGCCAGGGGAGTACAAGTCAACTGCGCATCCACAAGACTTGGAGGACGTTGGTAGTGATATATGTAGAACAGCCAGGGGGATGTCAATCAAAATCTAAGGGGCGCTATTTAAATTTTCGCCTCAGGCAGCAGAAAAGCTAGAATCAGCCCTGAATATGCCCTAATTGTGCACATGGACAGGGGTTACTCTGATGGGACAACCCCTTTAAGGGTTGAATTTCTAATTTAAAGGCTATGTAAACCTTTGACAGTGAATTATTATTATTTTTTTAATAAAAATGTCAGTGTGTTTGGTGCATAAGTTCATAACTTAGATGTGATCGGTAACAGCTTGATCCTGCGTGTCAGAGACACGCAGGACCCTTTGACACTGAACCGGTCAGTCCCGCGGACCTGACGGGTACAGGATTCATCGAACGATACAGCTTCTCTGTATACATGATACAAAGCAGCTGTATCTCAAAAAGTATAAATATTTGTTTATAAAAACTAATTTGAAAGTTGGACCAGACACACTGACTGACCTTTTTAATAAAAAAAAAAAGAAAAACACTTTCAAAGGTGTACACAGCCTTTGGGTCAGTTCACACACTGCGTAAATACTGCAACAGAATCAGTTGCGGAAAATCCACAGCATAATACAGTAGCAGCAAAGTGGATGAGATAGAACAAATCTCATCCAAACGCTGCGTAAATTCTGAGCGGAAAAACTTCTCAGAAATTGACAGGCATTGTAGAGTTATATTCCGCAGCATGTCAATTGTATTTGCGTAAACGCTGCTTACTCCAAAAAAATAAAAAATGTTATACTTACCTAGAAGTCTGTGCTTCTTCCCGGCCAGCCTCCTAGGATGATGTTTCATCCTATGTGACCGCTGCAGCCAAACACAGACTGTAGCGGTGGTCACATGGCATGAAACGTCATCCCAGGAAGTCGGCCTGGATGATGTCAGAGGGCCGGCCTCCTGGGATGACGTTTCAGCCCATGTGACCGCAGAACCAGCCAATCAGAAGCTGCACCGATCTCCTGGGATACAACGTCCTCCCAGGGGGCCTTCCTGCTAGCTAAGTGCTGCAGTTTCCGCAGAGGACATTCCGGGCAAAAAACTGCACCACAGTTTGGTGCGGTTTTTCACCCGGAATTCCCTGCGGCGCACAGGGCGGGTACGCCGGGTGCTTTTACGCAGGGTATCCACCCCATGTGAACTCAGCTATAAAGTATTAGGTTTTTGGATCTATGTGACTAATCCTTATTTCCATCATATCTAATAGAGAGTTAAAAAAAACAAAAAAAAACCATGCTCAGACAAAAAGTTGCACATGAGATCCAAGAATCTTTTTTTGAAGGAAAGGTAATGAAATATGAGATGTTTTCTGATTGGAACTAGTTCTTAGATATTTAAGGCGACCTCGTGTTTCTAGTAAACTTTTCAGTGTCTTTTCCAGTGTTGATCTTGCGTTTTCTCTTTGATGCAGTCAGAATTAATCAGAAGTGTTATCAGTCCTGAAATAGAGAGATGTCAATTCTTGGGCAAATCGCTATTGTGAGTCAGCCACGTAGATGAAAGAAAGTTTCAGGTGAAACTATTCAGAAAATAATGGTTTAGTAATATTTGTCGTTTTTATAGCGTAGTAGATAGTATTATGAAGCAGGTTGCTCTTTATTTCCTCTTTTATTTGCTTATATAGTACAACATATTCCGCAGCGATGTACAGAGATTGTCACCATTCACATCAATCACAATTTTATTTCCGTTTATTCAGACGCACGCACAAGGGCCAGTTTCAATGGAAGCCGATAAACCTATCAGTATGTTTGGAGTGTGGAAGGAAACCTAGGCCAACGTGAGGAGAACAAACTCCATGCACTTGTAATTCTTGGTAGGATTCAAACGCAGAACACTTACCACCCACTGAGCCACCATGCGGCTGTTGAATGAAGATAAAATATATAATATATTGACAATATTGTATATACATATTATAGTACTAGTGACGCCGTACACAGACCTCCCAAGAACCCCGGACTGCTCTGTCCGTCAGAACCTCTGATCAAACATATAAAAATTCTGCTGGACAGACCACTGCAGTACCCAGTATCTGTTACATGTCTGGGGTCACTGATCGATTGCTCACGTGTAGCTTCCTGCCTATGGAGGAGAGCAGTGCCGGAGTCTAGAGTCGACACATTTATTATTATTATTATATATGATCACTGTTATGGCTGCCAGTGGTACAGGCACTGCAGATGATACTGGTGTGGGGAAACTTTGACTGAGGCCGGATTCACACGAGCGTGTGCGTTTTGCGCGCGCAAAAAACGCTGCGTTTTGCGCGCGTAAAAGGTACTTAACAGCTCCGTGTGTCAGCCCCGTATGATGCGCGGCTGTGTGATTTTAGCGCAGCCGCCATCATTATGACACTCTGTATGTTTGTAAACAGAAAAGCATGTGGTGCTTTTCTGTTTTCATTCATAGTTTTACTGCTGTTGCGCGAATCACACGCGTCCAACGGAAGTGCTTCTGTGCGACCTGCGTGATTTTCACGCACCCATTGACTTCAATGGGTGCGTGATGCGCGAAAAACGCAGAAATATAGGACCTGTCGTGAGTTTTATGCAGCGGACTCACGCTGCGTGAAAGTCACGGACAGTCTGCACGGCCCCATAGACTAACATAGGTCCGTGCGAGGCGTGTGAAAATCACGCGCGTTGCACGGACCTATTATACGTTCGTGTAAATAAGCCCTAACACTGTTATGGGGCACTTTAGTTACCACTGCGGCCGGCACAGTTATGGAGGCACTGCGGCCGGCACAGTTATGGAGGCACTGCGGCCGGCACAGTTATGGAGGCACTGCGGCCGGCACAGTTATGGAGGCACTGGCAAGGTCACTGCAGCTCTTGTTTGAGTGTACATTGTAAGTTAGCCCTCTACTAGGGTGATTGGCTATGGCAGTGTTAGAGGCACTTTGGCTGGCAGGGAAAGAGGCACGGCCCATCTGAAAAGGGAATTTTTATATTTGCACTACATAAACCTCTTTATCATTCTCTCCACACATACACCTCAGATAACTATCAAGATTCATCAGGAAGATGCCGCAGTCAGGACACCTAATCTGTAAGGCAACAGTGCCGACCGCTAAACCACCATACAGTAGTCACTGTGACCAGCGTGGTCTATGTGCATTTCATTGTGAACTAATTCATGTAACTCCGATCTGACAGCACATCTGTTCAAGAACTTTACATTATTGGTGACTCATTAAAAATACATTTTATCGTCTTGTTCATGTCTTGGAAGATGGATGTGAATTTCAAGCCATTTGGCCAATTGGAGTTCAAAAGCAAAAAATAAGAATTTGTGCCAGATATTATTCATGTAATCATCATATATCTGTGAGCAACTGTATTATAATCACATGTGTACCTGAAGAAGAACCTTCATGCTGTACTGCTCATATACTAATTATATATCTAAAAATATGCTACCGTATCTGGCCGCCATCTTGAACAAAACTTAAAATATGTAAAATTACGTGAATCTTATTTTCTGGTTTTGTGTAAATAAAGCTTTATTAATTAATGGTTTGCAACTTTCTAATATCCAGAGTTCCAATTTACCTCGTGTAACGATGCCGGTTCTAGAGTCCTAAATCCAAAGGGCGAGGCAACATTCACAATAATTATCTGTAGTAATGCAGAGCTGGTAGCGCTTCAAGGAGTTGTAGTGCAGCAAGCTGGATTAAGGAAAAGTCATAATTCGGTTGGTGCAGGCTCACCTGGGATGCAGAGTCTGAAGAATGCCCTGGTCTGCACCCCGATCCCCCGAAAGGGGGTATGAACTTTACTGCTAGGGGATTCCCCGATCATGGCCCCCAGAATAGTCGCCAAATTACTGCTGGGCTGCAGATCAAGGAGTACAACGGAGACAGGGAACAGTATACAAGAACGAGAAATCAAGTTCAGTCAGACATTTGCAAAGTTTGGTACACAGGAGCGCAATAGCAGTTAAGCAACAGACAGCTGGATTACTGGCAAGCTAGAACAATCAGACACAGGAAGTACCAGCTGTGGGTAAATATAGGGCAGCAAACACTGCGATTGGCTAAATGGCAGGAGCAATCCATAACTAATCACCAAGAGCAGCAACCACATGACTGGCCTAAGTAGAGTCCTGTGCTGATTGACCCTGTTAACCTTTTATTCCCCTTTCCCTTCCCATAAAGACACGCGACAACCGAGGTTGGATGTGAAATGGCCACAGCAGCCGTTTATTAAATGACATTATTTTTAATGCAATTTAATCCGAAACATTCGGATAACTCCCTTAGGAATTCGACCAGAGAATTCCTCCTATAATTCCATGACCCAACATGGGTCAGAATCATAAATAACAATCAACATTATTAACACTTAACAGAGCAGGGGAAGTCCTTGAAGCCCTTTTTAACACCGGATTTCCTTTAAGTTAGCCATCTGCAAACCACCACCAACTCTTTACCTCCAGCCGTAAACCAGCTCGGAGGCACCGCTCACCTCTGCAGATGGCTCCAACCACCAGAAGACCACTTCAAAGGGATAACACCCGATGAAGTCTTCAAATGATATACCTTCCACCAGAAGACCACTTCAAAGGGATAACACCCGATGAAGCCTTCAAGTGATATACCTTCCACCAGAAGACCACTTCAAAGGGATAACACCCTATGAAGTCTTGAAATGATCTACCGTTTTGGGGGACGCATACCCCCGATGCGACCCCCCCACCATTTTGTACTGACCAACCTCAAGGACTCCCCCCGCCAGCTGCCATGACACCCGGACCTGCTCAAAAGAAATAAAAGAAAATACAAGTTACATAAGCATACCTCAAAAGCACGATAAAATAGACAAACCCACCAACCAATCCAGATCCCCAAAATTACCACCTAATTCAGGGCGGGAGGGTGGGAGCTGATTATTTTACTTGCTGCTCCTCCCGCTGCTTCCGGCTCAATGCCGAAAACAGCGGGAAGAACAGAAACACTCCCGGCTCCTCCCCGCTC
Source organism: Rhinoderma darwinii (assembly GCF_050947455.1). Taxonomy (NCBI): domain Eukaryota; kingdom Metazoa; phylum Chordata; class Amphibia; order Anura; family Rhinodermatidae; genus Rhinoderma; species Rhinoderma darwinii. The sequence continues at coordinate 23,263,661 of NC_134696.1, forward strand.
CATCTCCTCCCTCTCCCTGCCTCAACTAACCCTCTCTTCCCCTATTGGCTGTCCCTCCTATGGCAGTCATGGAGGCTTCCTGTTAAGCCCTCCATGTTGCCGTCCAGCCTCTTCTTGACTGGCCTAAGTAGAGTCCTGTGCTGATTGACCCTATTAACCTTTTATTCCCCTTTCCCTTCCCATAAAGACACGTGACAACCGAGGTTGGATGTGAAATGGCCACAGCAGCCGTTTATTAATCGACATTATTTTTAATGCAATTTAATCCGAAACATTCGGATAACTCCCTTAGGAATTCGACCAGAGAATTCCTCCTATAATTCCATGACCCAACATGGGTCAGAATCATAAATAACAATCAACATTATTAACACTTAACAGAGCAGGGGAAGTCCTTGAAGCCCTTTTTAACACCGGATTTCCTTTAAGTTAGCCATCTGCAAACCACCACCAACTCTTTACCTCCAGCCGTAAACCAGCTCGGAGGCACCGCTCACCTCTGCAGATGGCTCCAACCACCAGAAGACCACTTCAAAGGGATAACACCCGATGAAGTCTTCAAATGATATACCTTCCACCAGAAGACCACTTCAAAGGGATAACACCCGATGAAGCCTTCAAGTGATATACCTTCCACCAGAAGACCACTTCAAAGGGATAACACCCTATGAAGTCTTCAAATGATCTACCGTTTTGGGGGACGCATACCCCCGATGCGACCCCCCCACCATTTTGTACTGACCAACCTCAAGGACTCCCCCCGCCACAGCGAAACAGGCCTTGACCACCTTAAGCCTGTGAGTCCCTCCAAACCACCACCGCCCTCTCAATTCCGTCTGCTAAAGCCAGGATCAATTCCAACCTCGGTCAAATGTACCCCCTCACCCCTCCAATAATTCCCGACTCCTGACTCCAGGTCCATGTGACAAACACAAATGCCCCTGTTCTTGGCAACAAAACGTGACACCGCCCGGTTTACCTAACTGCGGGCTTTTTTCACCTTCTCGGCTGATCTCGCTAAACGCCAAATCTTCCTTGGAACTATGTCCGACCACACAATCACTAGGTGAGGATAAGATGCCCATAACACAATAAATTGCGCTTAATTTCCCGCACCAACTCCCGAAACGGGCGCACCCCCAGACATCCCCCAGTGCCCAAAGATTGTCCCAAAAGCCCCCCCTAAACAAGGGCGATGATCTGAAAAGAAAACAAGCACCTCATATGAAAACAATCAAAACACCATTACCCACACCCAACAAATGAGGGCGCAAGTAAGACCGAAACCCATCGGACTCCCATCGGCTACTGCGACGAACACCCTCATCCTCCAACCCCCAATGCCCCGCTTCAGTAGCAGCGCATATCCTGAATGAGTGGGACGGGTAATACCCCTGCCCCACCCAACCTCAGCCAAGCATTTTTTAACATCTAGCACCAACTTGATACTCGGACAAAATCGAGCCATTCTCATGACGTAGTAATGGCGAATCCGGCACCCCACCGCATGGCTGAAACCAACCATAAAAGCAACCGGACACATCGCCGACCCCGGAAGGGCAGAACCCTACCGACCCACTTGATCAGTCTTGGACCGCCGCAAACAACTCTAGTCTATCCCCCCACAGACCCACATCTGGGTCACATCTTGGACACCTCCTGGAAACATCCTGGAAACCCCGTGATTTAAATCAAAACGCCCCACCAACAACAAACTACTCACTTTGGCCAGGGAAAAACTGTTCAGATACGCTTTACCTCGAGTTAGCCATCTGCAACCACCACCAACACCTTACCTCCAGCCGTGAACCAGCTCGGAGGCCCCGCTCACCTCTGCAGATGGCTACAACCACCAGAAGACCACTTCAAAGGGATAACCCCTATGAAGTCTTCAAACCATGTACCTTTTTTGGAGGACGCATACCCCCGATGCGACCCCCCCACCACCTCCCCAACATCCCCCAGTACAACCATGCTACCAACCGGTCCTTTTCCGTACTGATGTTACCCCAACTCATGCCCGCTCCTCCGGCTGCTACCAACAAGCCGAACAAGTGCTACAAGTCACCCTAGCCAGCGACCGCCCCATCAACCGTTCCCCGGTACCGAAAAACCCGATCCCAGAGATGCTCCGGGCAGATCAGCCTTGTGATCCAAACCAATCCTCCCAAAAAATAGCGGGATGCCAGGATACTCGCCGTTGCTACCGCCAATCGCCTACTAAAATTCTACCCCTTGGCATAATCTGACAGGCAAATTTCAACTTCCCTAGCAGCTACTGGAGATCGCGCAAGATGATCTTCTTCAATCGCCAAGCCCGCCTCACCTCCTGCCGCAATGGCAGTAATTTCTTTCCTTCAGGAAGCCTGCACTAAATTGCGACTGAATGCATTTAGATCCCTTAAAACAAACGGTAGAAACCGGGCCCCCGGTTGTACCAGGCGCCAGAGGGATTCCAAAATCCGTCGCAACCTTCTGCGATGAATACAATGCGTTACCGCAAACAGGGGAACCGCTAGAGCTGACGCACGAACTCATCAAGCTAATGTATTAATAAATCCACCCCAGCTACGCCCTTCGTCACCCATTCCACGAAACTACTAACTGCTTCAAAGCATGCGCCAGACCGAGAGCATCCCATTGGAAGCCACCTATCGACATAAAACCCCCCGTTACGGAAGCCGACCCAACAGCCGTTAGCTCTCTGGATGTACAGGCAGCAACCGGAACGCTGCCTAGCGGTCAGTTTTTGCCACCACCGACCCGGGCCCCGCCTACCGCACTAATGCACCGCGACCCAACGACACTTCCTTCCAAAGTTTACCCGAGCCGACCGCCGAGTGCAAATAAGCCGATTCAAGGTTGTGACGGGTAACCGGAACCTCGTGTGCAGGAGGAAGGATAACAAAAACCACACAAAAACCCTTCGTCAATATCCTAGCTGCACCCCTATCCGGACACTCACTTAGATACCGGGCAATCCTTTTCACCCTCACCGGCGCCGCCCCTGGACCAACGGCAGAAGACTGAGGGCCCGGCCGCCTACCTTTCGCATGCCTTTTTCGGCCCAATGCAAAGACCCGTTGCGCTCCGCACAGACACGCTCAAATCTACACGTGGCGCCCAACTTACATCGGCCATCGTGAAATTGCCATCAGAACCCCAACTTTGACCCAGAGCCCTGTCCGGACTGACTAGACTGCCACCTTGCCCACCCTCCCGGGAAAGGACTGCTTAACCGGGCCGCAACTCGTAACCACCGCGCAATATCCTTTTTTGATCGCTTGATTGCCGACCGGACCGGAACCAAGCCTGACAAAAGAGGATAGAGGCCAGTCAACCTCTAGGACAAAAAGACAACACCGAGAAGTGGAGACTGCCATGTTTTTGGTAGCGACGTACACCGTACAATGCCCCTGAACAATCTACCTTCCCCCCGTACGCCCCATAGGCCAATCCGATGGCATACCAATAATAAAACAACGCCGAGCAATTTTTTGGCACCTTTCCTCCGATCACGCTTGCCAAATAGCAAAACTTGGGACCAATTGACGAACGTCTGCGGGATAAGCCTATACCGCCGACGTTCCTCTTCCCCCTTATTACTCTCATCCCGCTTGCCATTCCAAAATGACTTTAGCAAGCGGCAGAAAAGAAAATTACCACGTACATTGTCCTCCAAATCCGGTCACGGACCTCCCCCAGGGGACCCCGCTGGAACTACAGGCGCCGCTGCCCTATCCAATCGCCCGACCAACTCGCGCAAACAACCCACTAAAACTGTTATGCATCGCGCCACCGCCCGCCGATACTTCCGCGCTCGCTGCCCCCACCCCCAACACCCGACATGAAAATTGCTGAATACGGTAGAGTAAGAGTTATACACTCACCAGGCTGCCCAGGCGCTGTGTTCCCGCCAGCCGGAAAATTCTGACCGCGTTGCAACTCATCCAGCTCCCCCATCTTCCAGATCATCTCTTGCTGCCGATTGGTACTCGCACCGACATCTCCGCACAGGGATCCAGGCATGCTGGCAGATGAGCCGACAACCTGCCGCCCGACCTCAGGGACCCAGAGTCCCGACCGAACCTGTTGCCGCGTCGTCGTCGCCGATCTTGACGTCCTCACCGATGTTCTTGAGGAAGCCTGCCCCCTGGCCGGAACATCACCATGCGGGGCGGCCGTGGACTGCATGCCGAAAAACTGCCTCTGATTGTGGAAGTGTGACAGGGAGCCCGGCCTGCGACTCCCTGTTAACCGCCGAGCTCCGTCGCGGCTGGGGATTCCTGCCAGGACGCAGGCCCTGGGAGGAGGCGCCCGTCCCAGCAGCATGGCCTGCAGCGTCCCTAAGGGCTCCCATTGCGACGCGGGCCCACGGGGGCCACATCCGGACTCCCCCGATCAGGTGGCGGGACCTCCGGGAGCGGCGGGGTGACCTAGCCTGAGCTACCGCCGCTCCCCTGACACCCCCTGCTTTATTGGAGCAGGGGCAGTGATCCTCACCTCTCCCCCCACCGCCCTGTGACCAGCATCTGAGACAGGGGCAGGGGAGGGGAGCGCATCCCTGCGGGCCGCCGACACAGAGCGCCGGGCTCGGCGCGAAGACGGGCCGGCCTGAAAGATCCGCAGCGATCAGGTAAGCCGGAGCAGGGAAGCTGATTATTTTACTTGCCTCTCCTCCCGCTGCTTCCGGCTCAATGCCGAAAACAGCGGGAAGAACAGAAACACCCCCGGCTCCTCCCCGCTCCATCTCCTCCCTCTCCCTGCCTCAACTAACCCTCTCTTCCCCTATTGGCTGTCTCTCCTATCGCAGTCATGGAGGCTTCCCGTTAAGCCCTCTGTGCTGCCGTCCAGCCTCTTCTTGACTGGGAGAAAGCAAGAACTAGTAAGTCTCTCTGTAGCAGAGAAGTCAAGGATGCAAAGTGAGATTGGAGAGTCCAGAGTTCAAGTCCAAGAAGCTCCGTTCTTCATATAGTGATAAATTATGACTGTTGGCAGATACCACTAGAGGGCACTTACTGCATACTGTTTTATTATTAAATTAAATGCATATACGGTATGCAGAAAGCTCCAACCCCCCCTCTAGTGGAAACTGCAGGCAGTGTCTCTTATTTTTAATAAAAACTAATTAGAAAGTTGTACCAAACACACTGATACACATTTTTATTATTTATTTATTTTTAATAATCGCTTTCGAGTGTGTACATAGCCTTTAACTTTATGCCTATGTAGAGGATTTGGAGCTCTGTATCAGCTCTAACTGGGCTTTTCCCTTGACAATAGGACGTGTCCCTTCCCAATCTGACTTGCAGTGCTGACAGTATCAAACTGTAGGGACACACACTATTGGCAGGGGCAATAGTAATGCCCAATTGTCAATTTATTCATACATTTCCAGGAGGAATAACAGAGGAACGGCACAATGTAAAGTTATAAAAATAAAAAGACGCTGCAGAATTGTTATTTCATCAGGAATAGAAGTATTTAGTTCAACATCTACAAGTCAGGACCTCTTAAAAATCTGATAGTCTTGAAATCTGTTACACAATACCCACAGACATACCTCTATGGCATTTTTTTGCTTTTTGTTCGGCATATGTGGCGGAAATCTCCCCGACGTATACTCTAAAGCATGCCGATGGTCCCTCTTATCTGTTGTATGCCACACAGTGTCCACCAGCATGCTTTTTTTTAGCTGTACTGAAAAACATTGAAACATATACCCCTCTTACACCCATAGTAGCCTATCTACTACATCTGCAAGGTCGGGCGGTAAAATAAAAACGAAATGTGAACAGAGCCTTAACTGTCTCATTGGAGCTCTCACAACACTATCCTGAGGAAAGCAGCAGGATGGTTACATAACTTAAGATGTGAATGGAGAAGAATGACAATATTTTACAGAATATGTCATTTGCAAAACTGGTCGGGAATATTGGAAATGTTGTTTTATGGAACTTAATAAACCTCTGCATATTGTACATAGAGGCATCAGATCAATAGCAAAGCGTTCCTGGAACTGATTATATCCCACATGGTACGAGTTACATTGACAGACCTCAGAAAGAATCCACAATAACACACATCAGATGTCTCCGGCTCCATTTGTGTCCTTATTTACCTCCCATACCGAGCCAACTAAATGCCAACATCGCCCTTTTAAGACCCAGTTCCAATGAAGGGGTGTGGAATGTTCTATGCATGAATCAGCACACGGAGGCAGTAAGGGGGGTAGGCGGAAGAGTTGGCGTTTTCCCTCTATCTCTGGGTATGGGTATGAAAACATCCAAACCAAACATACTCCTGCGACCGGAAGTCAATTGGCACAGGCACACTGCTGATTTCTTCTGGACTGGCACCACATCTGTTATGCTCTGAATTCGATCTATTCAATCAGGTTTCTCATAGCTGCAATGATTCAGGTCCGATATGTATTACCAACAGAGCGATAGGAATATTTTAAAGGAAACTCTACACCTGCTGTATTTGAGGGTACCCAAAATATGCCACTTCTATTTGTGAAGCCCCTCAGTCATTCGGCCATGAGGAGAGGTCAAATTACACTCTTTCCTGCAGCCCCCACTTCTAAGACACATGATAAATCTTGACTTTGAGGAGTCAAGGAGGTGGAGCTAATATATTCCTGACTTTTGATTGCCATTTTGGGGGCCATTTAATGGGTTTAGTTGCTCTTACTAGTTCAGATCTGATAGGACAATATACTGATGCAATAATTACAACGGAATGAGCATTGTCCCGCAAAACGGACATCGAATGGGTGCAGAGTTTATGCAAATATGCAAAGTGGGCATTTCATTGAGGGTTTGTGGGTGTTCCTGGGTGGAACGGGGCTTAAAAATGTCACGTGAATAGGGATGCAAAAGTTGGGAGGTATGCTCAGCAGTGAGAAGTATTAGGCCTGTGCTTTTTTTCAGCCTCTGGATGTAAACAAGAATTTTCTCAATCACTGACAGCAAGCAGAGATCTGAATAGTGAGGCATTGAAACACAAAATATATTACAAAGTTGCTAAACTTTTCATTATCCAGTCAAGCTTTATTTATATGACTGGCCACCCCTTTTAATATTGGGCATAGGCCAGTAATGTTGAATAAGCTGTCGTCACCCCCCTCCTGACCCATCATGAGAATATATATGTCTTTATTTCTAAGATGTTTGGGTAATGCAGTTGCCTGTAGGTTGAATACTGGACGTGTAAAGTTCATACCTCCAAACATTATAATCCCTTATAGAAGGATATTTAAGCCCTGCCCGTTCCACCTGCATTGGATTACCCTTTGTTTTTTAGCCAATGTACGTAAGCAGCGGCCCTTTGTGGTCGCATTCACCGAAAGCCCTGACTGTTCAAAAATTCACTATAAGGCCTAATACACACCAGTGTGTGTGCCGCCCGATTCCCGTCCGTGATCGGTGGAAGGATAGGACATATTCTATCTTTCCACGGAGCGGAGCCGGACCCGAATCACCCACTGAAGTGGTCCATGAAAACTCCACTCGATGTCTTTCAATTGGATGTCGCATTTTCTGCGATTTAGGGGTGGAGCACCATTGCAATAAGGTGTGAAATAATGATGACATTATATTAGATTATAATAGAACACTATGAAGGAGAAAATACAGCCACGACAAAACCACGTGATGGCTCCGTAGATGGTATTCTTGCTTTACTGCCCTGGAGCCCTGGGTTCAAATCTGACCAAAGATAACATCTGCATGTAGTTTGTATGTTCTTCGTATCTTACTAACATGTTCCCTTGTTTTTTTTATCCACACATACTGATAGGGTAATTGACTTCCCATGAAATTGTTCCTAATAGTTTTGGGAGATAGGGAAATTAGATTGTAAGACCCACTGGCAACAGTAAATCTCTGTGTGGCGCTACGGAATATGTTGGCGGTATAAAAGCAACAGGAAATAAATAAAAACAATACAAATTTTCCGGTCTACGCAGTATTGCACAATGGTATTAGTGCGCTAAGCGGCCGCGATGTATTACAGTGTCATCGAAATGACACGTGCCCGTGTGTGCCCTTGTTTGCCTGCCATACAGTGCCAGCTACATTTCCCTTTTAAGCCCCAGTTGAATGAATGGGTGTGCAATGTTCTGTGCTTGAATCAGCAGTAAGGGGGCCGGCGGAAGAGTTGGCGTTTTTTTACTCGCTCCCACTCCACCTCTGAGCATGGAAATGAAAACTTTGAAAGCGTGAGTCACTGCAAACATACCCCAGTGACAGGAAGTGAATTGACTGGTCACTTTGGCACACAGTGTTCCAGGGAATCAGATTTCCATTCCTCTCTGGTGACCGGCATCTTACAAGCGATTATCAATTTTATTTTTATGCTCTGCATTTCATTTAAATGAGCGTTCGGATTTCTCATAGCTGCAATTCCTGTCTGCTTCTCATTAGCAACCGACAGATAGGAATAGTATGAAGAGGCGTTTATAATTAGACGTGTTAAGAACCCACATACATGTATTGAAAATATGGAGCAACGTAAAAAAATAAAAAATAAAAAAGTGCTCCTTAGGCTATGTTCACACAGAGCGGATACGCTGCAGAAAAGCACACAGCGTCGGGTGATGCTGTTTTATGGCCGAAATATCCATTGTGGAAAAAAAACATACTTACCCTCTGACGTCCTGCAGACCGGCCTCCTGGGATGACGTTTTATCCCATGTGACCGCTGCAGTCTTTGATTGGCTCTAGTGGTCACATGGGATGAAACGTCATCCCAGGAGGCTGGCCCAGATGAAGAAGCACTGAATTCTGGGTAAGTGTAATATTATTTTTTTCTGAGTTGCGTTTTTTTTTGCGGCAGAATTGCAGCTTTTCCGCCGCAAAAAAACGCAACATCTGCTATTTGTTGCTGATTTTACCTCCCCATTAAATTTAAGGTTTTATTTTACTCATTATTTACGCAGCGTTTGGATGAGATTTGTTCAAATTTCATCCTCTTTTCTGCTACTGTATATTTTATGCGGAAAATCCGCAGTATTTACACTACGGGTGAATTTACCCTTACAGTCTATTAGATGAAATGTAAGGGGCTACACTTATTGTAATCCATTGCGTTACATTTATTGGTAGGACTGTAAGGAAAACTTTTGCGCTACATTTTAAGTATAGAGCATCCAGAGATAATGTTGATATTTTTTTTTTAATAGTTTCTCTTAATAAAGCCATATGGATTCTATAACAAGTCTGAGGTAGTCTGAAATCCACCTCCTGTCTCATCACCGGCTGCAGCTCTGTCCCCCATACTTTACACTGCAGCTCTGCTTATTCACATTGGCTGCTATGTATAAACACAGGTCTGTGTGATTGATTTGAAGTTCTACCTTTAAAAAATATGCCGGCTTATTGCCTAAAGAACAATTCTATACCATAATGTTATTTTCAGACTCATTCCCTAGAGCTGCAAGAGCATCTTCATTATAAAACAGGAGCTGTGGGAAGTGACTTGTTGCTCTTGGCCCGCGGATCTATTAACAGACACAGCTGTACAAGGGCCATTTATTCTGCGCTCTGTTGACAAGATGAATTCTACTGCGGGTATCAAGTTCAACTCCTGTGGCAAAAGGGGCAATTCCGATGATAAAATGCTCTTGCGGCCCTAGGGATTCAATTTGATACTGACTTTTTATTAGGAAATTGCTCAATTTGCAGCAATCTTATAATGCAATAAAATTCTTGAAATCCTGCAGCAATAATTTCCAGATAGGTGCTGGATTATAGAAAAATATATAAAACTCACTACTTTTGTTAGATGGCGCATCCTAGTGTATTTCTGTACAGATTGTAATAAGTTGATATTATGAGCATGTTGAATGGTTAGGGCGTGTTGCAACAAAGTGTACTACACCTGTATATTATGTTAAAGAGCTGTACTATACTCACATGCAGAAATGATGTCATATGTAGTATATACTTGCAAATAAAAATTAAAAAAATATATATATATATACACAGTGTGTACATATATACAGTATATGTAAATATATATATATATATATATATATATATATATATATATATAAATACACACACACATATATATATATATATATATATATATATATATATATATTCTCTCATCATATGAAGCTAGCTGGGGCTTGATCGGGGACGTCTTCTGTTATTCTGAACACCTGGCTATTTGCTTCTGATGTCACTTAATAAAAAGTAATGCGCACACATAATTCTTTACAGCGAATGTTCATTTGTAATCTTACAAATTCAATATAAGCCTTGATGTATTGGTTACCTGTTACCGTTACTGTTACTCATGACTCCAGCTTAGCTGCAATGCTTATTGGGAGTCTCAGGTAGTCTAAAACTTTACCTCCTTTATCGTCAAAGGACGATATGCCCCTGCTTTACACTGAAGCTCTGCTTATTATAAGCACAAGCAAGGGAGTACAAATTATAGAGGCAGACAAAGAAGCTGCGATAGTGTCCATGAAAGAAGAGAACCCTAAGCAAGTTGCCCTTTACTTTTTCTCCATGGGCAGTGTTAACCTGCACAGGGGCTTTCATATTAACAAATAACGGAAGGGGAGAGCAGCCAGAGGGCGACAAGTCACTTTTGTTCTGCATTAGAAGCAACAAGCCCCAGACTGTCCTGTTATAAAGATGGCATGTTGATATGAACCAGTATAGGGTGGGTGTCAAAGTTGTTCTAGCTATAGGGCCCACTCACCTAAGGGTATGTGCACACGTAGTGTTTTCAGGCGTATTTCGGGGCGTTTAAAAAAACTGACGCAAAACGCCTACAAACATCTGCCCATTGATTTCAATGGGAAATACGGCGTTCTGTTCCGATGGGGCGTTTTTTTACGCCTAATTTTCAAAAAACGGCGCGTAAAAAGTTCATGTCACTTCTTTGTATCATGACCTAGTTATTTGTATTAATCTTCTATAGGAGATTAGTCAAACCAACATCCACCAATAGGGCATTTACCCTCCCAAAATCTTTTCCTCTACCTGGATGAGCTAAATATGGCTAGTCATTAATCCTACTCAATGAGACTGATGTATACCCATAAGATCCTCTGGCCACTGTTACTAATTGAAACGCAAATCAGATTATTAATCATAAGGGTATGTTCACACAGGCTATTTTAAGCCGTTTTTCGGGCCGTAAATGTCCCGAAAAACAGATGAAAAATCGGAAGCAGAACGCCTACAAACATCTGCCCATTGATTTCAATGTGAAAAAACAGCGTTCCGTTCCCACGGGGTGTTTACGCAGCCGTTTTTAATCGGCCGTATAAAAAAACACCTTGTGAAAAGTGCATGTCAATTCTTGAGCCGTTTTTGGAGCCATTTTTCATTGACTCTATAGGAAAACAGCTCCAAAAACGTCCGTAAAAAAACGCTGCGAAAAACACGAGTGGCTTAAAAAACTTCAGAAAATCAAGGGAAAACAGCTCCGTATTTTCAGACGTTTTTGATTTTGTGTGTGCACATACCCTAAATATCCACCCCCTAATCATAGGCCCAGCAGGAAATCAGTGCATGAAGAGGGGACTTCCAAGGCAGCAATATTAGGGCTTATCCACACGTAACCGTATTGTTGCAGAAATTCTGCTGTGGGAAAAAACACCATTTCCTGCGTTTTTGACTGCAGAAAATTGTGAGTTTTTTGCTGCGTTTTTCCCAATGTTGAGAGATGGTGACATCTCTGAAAAACGCAGCAATTCAGTCCACTTTCCGCAGCAGGGATTAACATGCTGCGGTACAAAAAAATACGCACGTCAGGTCAATTTCAGGTCAGAATTTTAATGCAGCGTGTGGATGAGATTTGTTAAATCTCACCCACTTTGCCGCTACTCTAGTCTGCTACATATTTTCCGTCCGCAATTCCGGACAAAAAATATGCAGCAATTCCGCTACGTGTGGACAAACCCTTAGAATGATTATAAATTACAACCAACTAATTCCACCAGCTCATTCAGACGGCCGTCACACGGACTCATGTATTTCAATGGAGCCGTTCACACGATCGTTGTTTCAACGGAGCGTGTGAAGGGTCAGTGAAAAAAAAAATATTTTTTTGCTCTTCACGCATCCCTCCGTATACTCTAGTCTATGGTGGATGCGTGATAACGCGTTTCGCACAGATACACCTCGGATGTGAAAAACTGCAGTTCCTGTTCCTGTTTCTGACACAGAGAGACCATACAAAATACAAGCCCTGGCTAGATTTTAATTTTTTGCTCCATTGTGTAATTCAATTTAAATTACCTGCAAAAAAAGAGTGGGGGAAGGGAACTGACAACTACTCTGAGCACATATTTGGCTCACAAAAAAGGGGTTGTCAGGCCCATTGCTGACAAACTAAGCAGAATGTCTTTACTCACGGTATTACGACACCCCTATGGATTAGAATATGGATCTGATTATGAATAAGTAGAACATTTGCATTATTACTGTTTATACATGGCATATAACAGAGAATATGGACCTCATGTGTTGTCAACCAGTGGGAGACTGCTTTCGACAACCAACCAAAGTTATGTCCTTCTCTCTTAGGGGCACCCTCTACCGGGGCACTGGAGTATTTTTTTTTTGCAGCAGATGTTGCAGTTGACACAAAAAGATCTTCCAATATGCCTAATATGATTAAGATCTGAATGAAAGCATTATAATAGTGGAGGTGTTGCCCACAATCAGGCGGCCATCATTAAAGAGGTAACAGAAGACAAAGTTGTTCTTCAAGAATATGGCAGAAGCAGAAAAATGCACTTAAAGAGGCTCTGTCACCAGATTTTGCAACCCCTATCTGCTATTGCATGTGATCGGCGCTGCAATGTAGATTACAGTAACGTTTTTATTTTTAAAAAACGAGCATTTTTGGCCAAGTTATGACCATTTTTGTAGTTATGCAAATGAGGCTTGCAAAAGTCCAAGTGGGCGTGTTTAAAGTAAAAGTACAACTGGGCGTGTATTATGTGCGTACATCTGGGCGTGTTTACTTCTTTTACTAGCTGGGCGCTCTGAAGAGAAGTATCATCCACTTCTCTTCAGAACGCCCAGCTTCTGGCAGTGCAGACACACAGCGTGTTCTCGAGAGATCACGCTGTGACGTCACTCACAGGTCCTGCATCGTGTCGGCCACATCGGCACCAGAGGCTTCAGTTAATTCTGCAGCAGCATCGGCGTTAGCAGGTAAGTCGATGTAGCTACTTACCTGCAAACGCTGATGCTGCTGCAGAATCAACTGTAGCCTCTGGTGCCGATGTGGCCGACACGATGCAGGACCTGTGAGTGACGTCACAGATCTGCACTGCCAGAAGCTGGGCGTTCTGAAGAGAAGTAGATGATACTTCTCGTCAGAACGCCCAGCTAGTAAAAGTAGTAAACACGCCCCGATGTACGCACATAATACACGCCCACTTGTACTTTTACTTTTAAACACACCCACTTGGACTTTTGCAAGCCTCATTTGCATAACTACAAAAATGGTCAGAACTTGGCCAAAAATGCTCGTTTTTTAAAAATAAAAACGTTACTGTAATCTACATTGCAGCGCCGATCTGCTGCAATATCAGATAGGGGTTGCAAAATCTGGTGACAGAGCCTCTTTAAACTGAATCCATTCATATCTCATCAGCTCATCAGGACCTTCTTCGACATAGGACATTGTTCAGGGAAGGCTCTATGACATTGCAAGTTGAATTGTCCTTACATTTCTTAAAACAAACATTGTTCTCATTTCCGTCCTTATGTGCTCAGTGAATAATTTACATGTCTGGTGAATGATTGTCGGAGGATAGGGGATGTTGGTTTCTTAATCAGTATCATTGGTGATAACTGACAAATGTTTGAACCTCAGGTCTTTACTTGCTCAAGACAGTTCTTCTTTGTTCTCTGTACACGTTTTACAATGTGGCCCTTATTTTATGTAAGGTCAATCATTCTGGATTTTTATTTACTAACAAATGTTTGACATGCAGGCAGATCCGTCTTCAGCTTTCTTCCTTCCAATTCTGTTGTAAGATTTTGGCAATATCAACAGCCTAGATTTTTTTCTAGTCACCCTTCTAGTACAATACTTGTAACTGCTGAGTGGGTGTCAGATTACTCCTTCCTCAGCTCATCAATGTGCCAGACCACTCCTTCCCCAGCTCGTCAATGTGCCAGACCACTCCCTCCCCAGCTCATCAATGTGCCAGACCCCTCCTTCCCCAGCTCATCAATGTGCCAGACCACTCCTTCCCCAGCTAATCAATGTGCCAGACCACTCCCTCTCCAGCTAATCAATGTGCCAGACTACTCCCTCCCCAGCTCATCAATGTGCCAGACCACTCCCTCCCAAGCTCATCAATGTGCCAGACCATTCCTTCCCCAGCTAATCAATGTGCCAGACCACTCCCTCTCCAGCTAATCAATGTGCCAGACTCCCTCCCCAGCTCATCAATGTGCCAGACCACTCCCTCCCCAGCTCATCAATGTGCCAGACCCCTCCTTCCCCAGCTCATCAATGTGCCAGACCACTTCTTCCCCAGCTCGTCAATCTGCCAGACCACTCCCTCCCCAGCTCATCAATGTGCCAGACCCCTCCTTCCCCAGCTCATCAATGTGCCAGACCACTCCTTCCCCAGCTCGTCAATCTGCCAGACCACTCCCTCCCCAGCTCATCAATGTGCCAGACCACTCCCTCCCCAGCTCATCAATGTGCCAGACCACTCCTTCCCCAGCTAATCAATGTGCCACACCACTCCCTCTCCAGCTAATCAATGTGCCAGACTACTCCCTCCCCAGCTCATCAATGTGCCAGACCACTCCCTCCCCAGCTCATCAATGTGCCAGACCACTCCTTCCCCAGCTCATCAATGTGCCAGACCACTCCTTCCCCAGCTAATCAATGTGTCAGACCACTCCCTCTCCAGCTAATCAATGTGCCAGACTACTCCCTCCCCAGCTCATCAATGTGCCAGACCACTCCCTCCCAAGCTCATCAATGTGCCAGACCACTCCCTCCCGAGCTCATCAATGTGCCAGACCACTCCTTCCCCAGCTAATCAATGTGCCAGACCACTCCCTCTCCAGCTAATCAATGTGCCAGACTACTCCCTCCCCAGCTCATCAATGTGCCAGACCACTCCTTCCCCAGCTCTTCAATGTGTCACACCACTCCCTCCCCAGCTCTTCAATGTGCCAGACCATTCCTTCCCCAGCTCATCTATGTGTCAAACCGCTCCTTCCCCAGCTGTCCTATTTTCCAGATCACGCCTTGTTATGTGCATGGGTCTAGTTACCAAATGCTCCTATATGTCAGATGACTATTTCTCCATCTCTGCTACATGCAAAACCACTCCTCTATCTGTTCTCATATGTGTCAGACTACTCTTTCCCAGCTCTTCTATGTTTCTGACAACTCCTTCTGTTATGTGCAGGCCAATACTTTTCAAATGCTATAATGTGTCAGACCTACTTCCTGAGCTCTGCTATCTGAAAAACTACTTCTCCCTCAGACCACTCCTTCTCCAATTCTCCTGTGTGAGAGACCACTCCTTCTGCTATGTGCCAGACCACTCCTTCTCCTGCTGTTCTATGTTCCAGACCTCTACTTTCTAAATGCTACTATAAGTCTGATAATTTTTGCCCCAGTTCTGCTACATGCAAAACCACTCCTCCCAGTTCTCTTGTGTGTTAGACCACTCCTTCCCCAGCTATCCTGCATGCCAGACTACTCCTTTTGTTATATGCCAGGCCACTCCTTTTGTTATATGTCAGGCTGCTCCATCTCCTGTACGCCTGTGTGCCAGACCACTCCTGTTATGTGCCAGGCCACTCCTTCTCCTGCACTCCTGCATGCCAGACCACTCCTTGTGTTATATGCCAGGCCACTCCTTCTCCAACCCGCTTGTGTGCCAGACCACTCCTTTTGTTATATGCCAGGCCATTCCTTCCCCAGTACGCCTGTGTGCCAGACCACTGCTGTTATGTGCCAGGCCCCTACTTCTCTAGCACGACTGTGTGCAAGACCACTCCTTCTGTTATATGCCAGGCCACTCCTCCTGCACTCCTGTGTGCCAGACTACTCCTTCTGTTATATGCCAGGCCACTTCTTCTACAGTACGCCTGTGTGCCAGACCACTCCTGTTATATGCAAGGCCACTCCTCCTGCACTCCTGTATGCCAGACCACTTCTTTTGTTATATGCCAGGCCACTCCTTCTCCTGTACGCCTGTGTGCCAGACCACTCCTTCTGTTATATGCCAGGCCACTCCTTCTCCAGTACGCCTGTGTGCCAGACCACTCCTGTTATGTGCCAGGCCACTCCTTCTCATGCACTCCTGTATGCCAGATCACTCCTTCTGTTATGTGCCAGGCCACTCTGGTGCAGGATGCATGTGTGTCAGACCCCTCTCTGTTATGTGCCAGACCGTTCCTTCTGTTATGTACCAGGCCACTCTTTTCCAGCATGCCTGTGTGCCACACCACTCTCTGTTATGTGCCAGGCCACTCCTTCTAGTGCAGTCATGTGTGCCAGACCACTCCTGTTATGTTCCAGGCCACTCCTACTGTTATGTGCCAGGCCACTTCTTCTCCAGCTCTTTTTTAATATCTGTCCCTTACTTGATTTAATTTTCTGCCAGCTATAAGATTAAAGGACAGACCGTGAATTGTTAACTTAACCAATAGTAAATCTTTTAGGAGAGGAAAGAGGGCTGGGATGGAGGCAATACTAAAGAAGTCCAAAAACATAAGATTGTTGTTTTTCTCTGACTTGCCCCTTTTATTAACAGAAAGGAGATAAGAGACTGCAAGACACAACTGGCACTGCTAATCTCGGGGAGGGGGCAAGGGGTCGTACAGGTAAAACATCCAATCCTGTTTCTCCAGATGGGAGACTTCAGAAGGCAGGTGGGCTGTCACCATAGACATAAGATTGTCGGTGGATCCTAGTGATCAGCTAACAAAAATCTCGTTGTCTATGGACATCTTACAGGAGTCAAATCAATTAACAATCTGCAGTAGACAACAGGAGTCCTGAAATAATAATAGATCATGTCTTTGTCCACCAACCAGATGTTTTCCATCATTCTCTAAATTGCGTTACGTGCCACCTACCATGTTCGGATGAGGACACTCACTATATGTGACCTGGAAGTAATAACTCAGATTGTTTTAGCTTTACTTCTCCTTTAAATGAGTTGCATATTTAGCAAACTTTATCTTGGCCAGTTGGGTCATGTTTCATGGGCACATACCCACCATTTCCTTGAGTTAATATATTTTATTTCCTGGCTCCTTCCCCATATGTGGAGTCATAATTATGAAAGTGTGTAGGTGTCATCCATTCCCTTCCCCAGAGCATTAGATAAACAGACCGTACAATATCCTACTTTTAACCCACGCTCCCAACCTGGGGCTAAATGCACTAAAAATATATGTGTCAGGCATTTCCTTTAGTCAGTGTAATCTAATTGAGCAACAAGAAACAGACTACTTACTATCTGAGCGTAAAAAATGAATCAGACGTTATACGAGTAGATAAAATTGGATGATTATATATAATTTAGAGCATATTTGGTTTAGTCCCATAGCTCTCTGACAACTTTGAAACTACAACCTCCAGCATCTCTTATGGCTGCAAGGGCATGTATTATGTTGTAGTCCCTATACAGCCAGAGCGCTCCCGATGGGATATTAATTAAAAAGCAGTTTATCAGTTTGTATACTTATAATCTAAATACAAAACATTTCCCCAAAAATGTCACATGAAAGGTACTGATCCTCCTTGCGGAGATCCAGCAAGAAGTAGGGAAAAAACTATGCAAAATAGTTCTTCTCTAATTGTAGTCATACACTTTCCTTTTCTTCTCCATCTGGCCCAGACCACTATGATGACTTATCCCAAAGACTGCAGAGTTTGCTGTCCAGACATCTTTGGCCCCTCATTCTGCAGCCTATACCCACCCTCTATAGCAGGGGTCTCAACTCGGCCGGGTAAGTGGGCCACATATAGAAAAAATGGGAAGTTGACGGGCCGCATTACTTTCAAATTTGACACAATACAAAATTATTGTTAATCAATTAGTTATTTGAACTACTACAACAATACCACATTACTATAATAATAACACTACATTACTATAATAATAGCGCTAGGTTTAAAATTTGAGATATTTCTCCACGTGCTTATTTCAACAATCCAGTTTTCCAGTTTAAGTGTCGCTAAATGCAGTCCGGCGGCTCAGTTGGCAGCTTTTGGCAGACACACATGTCAAGATTGGGCAGCCCCATTTTAGATAGTGCCACAGTGCCCTCTGTGGATGCTGCCGCAGTGCCCTCTATGAATGCTGCCACAGTGCCCTCTGTAGATGCTGCCACAGATTCCTCCGTAGATGCTGCCACAGTGCCCTCCGCAGATGCTGCCACAGTGCCCTCCGCAGATGCTGCCACAGTGCCCTCCGCAGATGCTGCCACAGTGCCCTTCGCAGATGCTGCCACAGTACCCTCCGCAGATGCTGCCACAGTGATGTCAGGGGCTTGCTCAGAGCTGGAGTCCCGGAGCAGAGCCGCTTCTAGCACCCTGCCTGGGATTCCAGCTCTGCTCATGACATCACTGTCCATATATGGACAGAGATGTCAGGGGCAAGCCCAGAGCTGGAGTCCCGGGCAGAGCGCTAGTAGGCTCTTCCTGGGACTCCAGCTGTGCTCCTGACATCACTGGGACTCCTGCTCTGGGGAAGCCCCTGACATCATTGTCGATGTATGGACAGCGATGTCAGATGCTTCACCAGAGTCCCAGAGCAGAGCCTATACTAATGAATACCTATAAAGATACAGACCAAACGATAAACGTTTACAATAAACGTCCACACATATCAAAAAAGAAATGAAGAATGAATACCCATAACTGTACGTGTGGACAAATCACACATCCAAACAGGAATAAATACAACAACAAGTACATATTTGTACTTTGTAATAATGACAATACTTTATTCAAATGCACATAAAAACATATTGGCCATCACGACCTAAAATAAGACACACAATTTAAAATGCATAGATGTGGAGCACATAAAGGCTATTGTGAGTGGAATATACTCAGTAGATAACAGAATCAAAATATATAGAGGGTAACTCAGGAAGGCATATACAGATGAAAAGATACCACACGTGTGTTACTTACACCCAAGCCTTCACAAGAGATCAATTAAGCCAGGATAAGTATAGACAGGGGAAGGCACACCACACGCTGGTATACGTGTGAGTGTAAAGATATCAACAAAGAGTAACCATAATAAAGCCTAATCCCCAAAAACTATGCCAACCAGTATATGTCATGATGAGCCTAGAAATGAACACCACACTGCGAGCCCCGACGCGCGTTTCGCGGTAGCTTTATCAAGGGGTACTAGCGCTCTGCCCGGGACTCTGGCTCTGGGGAAGCCCCAGACATCGTGTGTCCAAACATGGACACTGATGTCCGTGAATTCCACAGAGTCCCAGAGCAGAGCCGATACTAGCGCTCTGCCCTGTCTCCGCTCTGGGGAAGACCCTGACACTGTCCATATATGGACAGCGATGTCAGGGAATTCCACAGAGTCCCGGAGCAGAGCCGATACTAGCGCTCTGCCAGGGACTCCGCTCTGGGGAAGACCCTGACACACTGTCCATATATGGACAGCGATGTCAGGGAATTCCACAGAGTCCTGGAGCAGAGCCGATACTAGCGCTCTGCCCGGGACTCTGCTCTGGGGAAGACCCTGACACACTGTCCATATATGGACAGTGATGTCAGGGAATACCACAGAGTCCCGGAGCAGAGCCGATACTAGCGCTCTGCCCGGGACTCCACTCTGGGGAAGACCCTGACACACTGTCCATAAATGGACAATGATGTCAGGGAATTCCACAGAGCCCCGGAGCAGAGCCTATACTAGCGCTCTGCACGGGACACCGGCTCTGGGGAAGACCCTGACACACTGTCCATATATGGACAGTGATGTCAGGGAATTTCACAGAGTCCCGGAGCAGAGCCTATACTAGCACTCTGCACGGGACTCCGGCTCTGGGGAAGCCCCAGACATCGCTGTTCATATGTGGACAGCGATGTCAGGGAATTCGAGAGTCTCGGAGAAGAGCCAATACTAGCGGCTCTGTGTCCCGCGGGCCGCAGATGACAGCCCCAGGGCCGCGGCCCGCATGCTTGAGACCCCTGCTCAATAGCAACAAAAAAATCAGACCCCAGACCAGACTCCTAAATTAAATCAGAACCCCTAAATGATTCAGACCCCAGAACAGACTTTTAAATAAATTCAGACCCCAGACCAGAATCCAAAATTAATTCCGACCCCAGCCAGACTCCTAAATGAATTCCCCCCAGCCAGACTCCTAAATGAATTCCGACCCCAGCCAGACTCCTAAATGAATTCCGACCCCAGCCAGACTCCTAAATGAATTCCGACCCCAGCCAGACTCCTAAATAAAATCCGACCCCAGCCAGGCTCATAAATAAATTCCGACCCCAGCCAGACTCCTAAATTAATTCAGACCCCAGGACAAACTCCTAAATGAATTCAGACGCCAGGCCAAACTCCTAAATGAATTCAGACCCCAGACTGGACCCCTAATTCAGACCCCAGATCCATAATTTAATTGAGTATCTAGACCAGACTTCTGAACAAATTCACTCCCCAGGCCCCTAAATTAATTAAAACCTTAGACCGAACACCTAAATATATTCAGACCAAACTCCTAAATAAATTCAGACCCCAGATCAGACTCCTAAATTAAATCAGAACCCCTAAGTGATTCAGACCCCAGAACAGACTCTTAAATAAATTCAGACCCCAGACCAGAATCCAAAATTAATTCAGACCCCAGACAAGACTCCTAAATTAAATCAAATCCCCTACATGAATTCAGTCCCCAGACCAGACTCTTAAATGAATCCCGACTCCAGACCCATAACTAAATTGAGTACCTAGACCATACTTCTAAATTAATTCACTCCCCAGAACCCTAAATGATTTCAGACCCCAGACCAGACTTCTATATAAATTCCGATCCCAGCCAGACTCCTAAATGAATTCCGACCCCAGCCAGACTCCTAAATGAATTCCGACCCCAGCCAGACTCCTAAATATGTTCCGACCCCAGCCAGACTCTTAAATGAATTCATACTACAAACCAGACCAATAAATTAATTCAAATAACAGACCAGACCCCACACTGGACCCCTAATTCAGACCCCAGATCCCTAATTTAATTGAGTATCTAGACCAGACTTCTAAATTAATTCACTCCCCAGGCCCCTAAATTTATTAAAACCTTAGTCCGGACACCTAAATATATTCAGACCAAACTCCTAAATAAATTCAGACCCCATACCAGACTCTTAAATGAATTCATACTACAAACCAGACCAATAAATTAATTCAAATAACAGACCAGACCCCCTAAATTAATTCAGATCTCAGACCAAAACTCAAAATAAATTCATATGTTTACCCCTCCCAGCTTCTCTTCTGCCCCGGGCACCACCACACACAGGGTCCACCAGGACAGAGGAGCCAGGAGATGTGAGTACAAACAAATGTCATCTATTAGGTCAATACAATAGATAAAGGCTGATTTAAAAAAATAAACACAAAGTCGGCGCTGGTGTTTAGGGAGGGCGGCAATTTCCCCTAACACCCCCCCCCCCTCCCTAAATCTGCCCCAATCAACAGGTTGTGTGTGGTATTGCAGCTCAGCCCAAATTATATCAATGGAGCATTGGTGCAAAACCAGACACAACCTGTGGACAGGTGTGGCGCTGTTTCTAGAAGAAAGCATCAACGTTTTTCTAATCCTGCACAATCTCTTTAGTAAATAGCTTTTATAGGTT
The DNA here is from genome assembly GCF_050947455.1 of Rhinoderma darwinii. Classification (NCBI taxonomy): domain Eukaryota; kingdom Metazoa; phylum Chordata; class Amphibia; order Anura; family Rhinodermatidae; genus Rhinoderma; species Rhinoderma darwinii. Next base: position 23,285,540 of record NC_134696.1, read on the forward strand.
TTATTTTAGTAACAGATTGCATCATCTATTTATATCCCAGAGACAATACAATATTGGCCAGTGCAGTATTTTTCCAGAATACGTAATATTTCTACGTGGAGTGATTTCAGTTTTATTCCACTTGACTACATCACCTATCATGTATATCTGTATTAATCTACACCTGACTGCTAGTGTCTAACAAGCCGCCGTCATGTCTTGTTTATAATGACATTACCTGTTTTAGCCTATACCGTAAGTAATTTGTTAGCAAGTGACTAATATCCTGGCACCTTGTACACATCCTTGAGTCATTTTTCTGTTTCAACATGGAAAGAGCAGTGAAGGAAAATGGGACGTAATATATTTCAATTTTAAAGCATGAAGTATTTTTCATTGCCAGTCCAAGGAAAACGAATCCAGTAGAGTCCTTATATGCGTGAATGTTACCGGTTGCCTCGCAATACGTAAAGCACAGCCCCAGGGGTGTAACTAGGAAAGACTGGGCCCCACGGCAAACTTTTGACTGGGCCCCCTCCCCTCCCCTGGGTGCCACACACAGCCATCCCTTGTAGATAGTGCCCCCCTGTAGATTGTGCCATACAGCCCCCACCTCCCCCTTGTAGACAGTGCCCCCACCTCCCCCTTGTAAATACTGGCCCCCTCCTCCCCCTTGTAGACACTACTTTTTAAAAAAAAAATATTAAACAATTTTTTTACTTTTTTTGATACAGCTTCTATGTATCCGGGATACAGAGCAGTTGTATCTTGCACAGAAACCCAAATCCGTTAGGTGAGCGGGACTGACGGCTTTGGTGACAGCGGGTCCTGTGTGTCTCTGACATGCAGGATCCAGCTGTTAACAATGACATCTAAGTTCACAACCTAGATGTGATTGATAACAGGTGGATCCTGTATGTCAGAGGCACGCAGGACCCGCTGCCACCAAAGCCGTCACTCCAGGATACATAGAAGCTATATGTCAAAAAGTTAAACTTTTTTTTAATAGAGAACAATTAAAAAGTTATGATACATGGTTTTATTTTTAAAAAAAAGTTTCAACGGTTTACATAGTCTTTAAATCACTCCGCCCCGATATAGTTTATTAGAGGTACAGCAAAATTATAAATCTCGAGAATGCTTAAGTAAAAATGGTGATCCAAAATGATCAACCACTTTAACTCTGTCAATCTCTCCTTATAACTAAACTCTGTGCCACTTATCAATTTACGGTTTTTCCATACACTCCTTCCAACTCCTTTTTGGAAAGGCCAAAATAGAACTTTACTATTGCTTTGTAGAGCAGCAGGAGTATGTTGAATCTGTTCCCCTTCTATACATGATAATAAGACTTGCTTGAGAAGCCGCTGACTGGCATTGGAGCTGTTATTTTATGATGATGAATAACACCCAAATCCTACTCCATTTTAGCCCTTTGATGTATAACTTTAGACTTATCAATATCACGTAACTAGGTTATGTCACGATCTGTGGGTCTGTGGACCCACTGGGCCGTACTGCCGTAGCGGGATAGCAGCTGGCCAAACAGGGTACCACGTCAAAGTCTATAGTCCGCTCACAAGAGTACCTGTGGTAGTTCAGACAGTAGTAAAGGCTAGGCTCAGATGGGACCTTGGCAGTAGACACCAGGTGCGGTGTAACACAGCAGGCATGGACGCAAGCAGCACATGACTCCAACTCTACAAGGACACGAAACCAGGTATAGCACGGGATACAGGATACTGGTAGCAGGGCACAGGAACACTGGGAATAGGAAAAAACTAAGGGACCATTTGCAAGACTAACACGGGTAAACACAACAACGTTCAGGCAATGAGTGAAAGGGCAGAGCCCTTAATATAGTCCAGGGGAATTGTAGGTTAATTACAGATTACTGACGTGTGTACTGGCCCTTTAAGGCCGGCGCGAGCGTACGCACGCACCCTAAAGGAGCCAGTACAGTGATGCGGAAGTGAGTGCCAGCGTCTCTCAGGAGGGAGATGCTGCCCAGCACTCACTCGTTCATCGCCGCGGCCGGTAAATTAGAACGACGGTCCGCGGCTGTGGATGTTACAGGTTACCCCATATTGTCTATCATTTTATAATAATTCTTGGTCTGACCTTATGGTTACAAGATCAAATAACTTTTGGTTCTTATAACTTAAATTGGCCATACAACACTCCTTATTTCAGATGGATATGTCAATTCTCATTTTTCAGTGGTTCAGTAGGGCTTCAAGGATGGGAAGATGTCTCACCAATGTTTGCTGGTCTATATCAACCACCCTTCGGTGAATTCACAATACTTGTTTTTCAATGCCAAGTATGTAACTCTTCCGGTTCCTTTGAGTTATAGTCACAAAAAGTATATAAAAAAGCTCTACAAGGAATTGTTTGTGAAGTCAGATACAATATGTAATCCCTGTAGAATGCGTATTAAATCAGATTCTGACCACGGGCTAGAATTTGTTTATTTTTTTATTTTTTGCCTGTAAAATCATGCCAGCTGTGTCGTGCATATGGGTGGCATTGTGCCGTCCTGCTCAACAGTAGCTCATCAAGCCCATGAAGTATCGAAAAGCCTTGAGGATTAGATTGGCTGTGATTTTTACAATGATATAATCGTCTCATTTAATCATATCTGTAACGTGTTAGATCCTGCATTGTGATACATCGATGACTAAATGTGTATTTTTATAGCATTTTGGAACATGAAAAGGGTGTGTATGGTAAGTTTACACTTTATTAATTTGGGCCATTTTGTGATTCATTGGAGACAAGACCTCGCAGTCACCCATCAGAAAGCTTGGGTAGATGTCATTACATTTATGGAGGCCCCGGGGATAAAAGGCTCAGATCACAACAAGTATCTTCAAGTCTAATTTAATCCTTTTCTAGTCAACTATTTCGAGATATGTAGGCTAATGAAAAATGAAAACTATTTTAATTCTAGGGCTGCACACATTTGGACAACTGTGCGTTCACCTCGGTTCAACTACATAATAAATATGGATACACATTAGATGAGTAATGTTATTCTTCATGATGAAAAAAGTACAATGGGATTGAAATAGCACACAGCTATGAAGATTTAACAAAAACGAATACAAATAAACATATTGTGCACTTTTTTGTATGTTTATTTTTTCTGGTGTTGTATTCCCAAGGCCACAACTAAAAAGCCACTCGCAACACACAGAAAAAACAGCGCTGCAGACATCAGGTACGAACCAGAAGGTAGTTTTTCAAACACCTTTTATTATGGCTACGTGTTTCGGCGCTGATCCGTCGTCTTTAATAGGCCAGATGAAGACGCTGGTTCAGAGTCGAAATGCGTAGCCGTAATAAACTCTGTTTGAAAAACGACCTTCTGGTTCGTACCTGATGTCTGCAGCACTGTTTCTTCTGTCCCGATTTTTCTCCACGTTCTATTTATATATGGAAACGGTGGCTCTATCGTTGACTCTGCAGGACTTAGCTGCAGCAGGCAATACAAACGACTTCTGCCTACACCAGGGTTGTGCCTGTGAATGCCCAACCACACAAGGTGAGCACATCTGCTACTCTTCTATTTTCCTCCCAGCAACCTGCCTAGGTGACCTACACCATGTGGCGCCATGTATCTCTTTTTTCTTCTAGATACTCACAACACATGGTGGGAATCCATACTTGCCGTCGTTACATAAAGATTTGATGGTCCGCGCAGTGGATCTAAAGATACTCTACTACTTTATAGTTCAATAATGAATTACCTCTGAAGGCCAGGGGGTGCATTACATCATGAGCAGGACAGGTCATTTAGACTACGCTTAATCTCATCTATCTATCTATCTATCTATCTATCTCATATCTATCTATCTATCTATCTATCTATCTATCTATCTATCTATCTATCTATCATCTATCTCATATCTATCTATCTATCTATCTATCTATCTATCTATCTATCTATCTATCTATCTATCTATCTATCTATCTATCCATCCATCCATCCATCCATCCATCCATCCATCCATCTATCTATCTATCTATCTATCTATCTATCTATCTATCTATCTATCTATCTATCTATCTATCTGATATCTATCTATCTATCTCTCTATCTATCTATCTATCTATCTATCTATCTATCTATCTATCTATCTATCTATCTATCTATCTATCTATCTATCTATCTATCTATCTATCTATCTATCTATCTATCCAATCCTCAAGCTTTTCAATACTTTATGGGCTTGATAGGTTATAGTTTGTGGTCAGTCTGATTTAATACGCATTCTACGAGGATTACATATTGTAGCTGATTCTTGAGAAAAAGATAAAAAAGAAGAGAAAACGGCGCTCCTCTAAGGTGATATCGTTCTGATATGTATTGAACAAGATGTTACTATGAATAGAGCTCACCTTGGTTAGTTGTGCAGTGTCGCCAGCACAACTTGACTTTGTAGCTTGTATGCACTCGGTCACACTGTGCTTGCCTCTGGAGCCATAAGCGCATGGGATGAATTCGTATCTGGAATTCGTTTCCTCGTGGTTCTGAAGTAATGCAAACTTGGAAGAAAAAATTGCTCCTCTGAACGGGCGCTCAGGTGTGAATTTGAACTAGTATTTTCACAAAATCGTCGGTGTTTGATACAACGATTTTATTCAATATGCTATTAAAACAAATAAAAATTCAGTTGCTGCAACGCGTTTCAACCACGCACTGTGGTCTTCATCAGGCATATAAATTTTACTAAAATACATCATCTTATATACTCTTATCATGTCATTCACTTCCAGGTTAAACTGTCAAGGTGAAGGTTCATTATGGGCGTTTCAACACAGGTGCGTGTATGTTTTTTTCTCAAAAAATCAATCTTTTCTAACAAAAAACCTAAAAAATATCTATGATTTGATAGAAGGTATATAGTTCAAAATAGAAAATTATAGAAACAGCAATTAAGAACAAATAGGAGTGAGAAGGAGAAAAAAACATACACGCACCTGTGTTGAAACGCCCATAATGAACCTTCACCTTGACAGTTTAACCTGGAAGTGAATGACATGATAAGAGTATATAAGATAATGTATTTTAGTAAAATTTATATGCCTGATGAAGACCACAGTGCGTGGTTGAAACGCGTTGCAGCAACTGAATTTTTATTTGTTTTAATAGCATATTGAATAAAATCGTTGTATCAAACACCGACGATTTTGTGAAAATACTAGTTCAAATTCACACCTGAGCGCCCGTTCAGAGGTGCAATTTTTTCATCCAAGTTTGCATATTGTAGCTGATGTTATCCCAAACCATTCCTTGTTGAGCGTTTTTATATACTTTTTATGACTATGAATATCTGGAGCAGTTACATACCACAGACACTAGAGTAACCATAACCAATTGGACAAATATGCCTTTACTTCAGGGGACTCTTCATGACATTGCTCTTTGACGTAATTATATGGGTCACTACTCTGTTAGTCTTACTTAGTGGTGACACTCTACTATTTGGCAGCATTCTCTGATTTGAATAGATAGATAGATAGATCATTCAATAAGAATAGTTACAGCAGGTGTAATTTTGAAACATGATTTTTCGTTTTTGCACTTTTGTTGCCTAAAAATAGTTAACTACTTATTTATCCGGAAAGTTTTCTTTCTTGCTACTGTCAATAAGTCCTGGCTGATAAAAACATGTAAATGTGTTATATATCCCCCATTTATAGGCCACATGGCCGCATTAAACCAACTGCGGATTGGATTTAGGGTAAAGCACTTGGCAGGACTCAGTTGTTGGCAAGCAGCCCGTGGAAGGGAATTTGTTAAAGAAAAGCCAAACCAAATGATCCGCTTATTTTATCTAGAAGAATGACTGATGTTTGAGACAATTGATTCCTCAGAATGAAGCTGTAGCTTTTGGAAGTGAAGGCATTTGAGGGACGATGGCTACAAAAGCCTATTTCAGATGTTACACCTGTTTAAACTTAGTTGGCCTCTGGGAGACGATATAATTGTGTCTTTGTCAACCCACGCACCAAAGAGTTCATGCACTTCAACTAACTGTAGCGAACACTTCTGATGTGCGGGATGCAGACTGCTCAGCAATGCATACGACTTCCTGGAGAACACTTCTTTCTCAACAACACAACAGGGGGCTTATACAACCAGCCCTGGCACTTATCTCCAGTGCTACACGATGAGAGGCCTGGAATCAGCCCCTTCTCCTGCACAGAGCTGTAAAATGGCCAGCTCAATGGATAGAAGTTTATTGCCTCATTTGAGTATCTCAGCAACTGTGAAAACAAGGTGCCAAAATACAGACTTAAAGAGGCTCTGTCACCAGATTTTGCAACCCCTATCTCCTATTGCAGCAGATCGGCGCTGCAATGTAGATTACAAAAACTTTTTTTTTTTTTTTTAAACGAGCATTTTTGGCCAAGTTATGAGCATTTTTATATTTATGCAAATTAGGCTTTCTAAAGTACAACTGGGCGTGTATTATGTGTATGTACATCTGGGCGTTTTTACTTCTTTTACTAGCTGGGCGTTGTGACTAGAAGTGTATGATGCTGACGAATCGGTATCATCCACTTCTCTTCGTTACCACCCAGCTTCTGGCAGTTCACAGACACACAGCGTGTTCTCGAGAGATCACGCTGTGACGTCACTCACAGGTCCTGCATCGTGTCGGACGAGCGAGGACACATCGACACCAGAGGCTACATTTGATTCTGCAGCAGCATCGCGTTTGCAGGTAAGTCGATGGTTGCCCCCTTGGTTTCTCCTTCTGCGGACTTTAGTACTTCAGATTGCCTAGGAGCAAATTTACTGTTCGGGGGACCACCATTTGAGTACATGGTGCTACTTTTATTGAAGTGGTCACAGAATGTAGCCATCTGCTGTATAATAGATTGCCTCTCTATTCTACACAGACTTGTTTGAGATTCCTCCCACTTAAAGAGGCTCTGTCACCAGATTTTGCAACCCCTATCTCGTATTGCAGCAGATCGGCGCTGCAATGTAGATAAGAGTAACTTTTTCTTTTTTTTAAAACGAGCATTTTTGGCCAAGTTATGACCATTTTTATATTTATGCAAATGAGGCTTTCTAAAGTACAACTGGGCGTGTATTATGTGTATGTACATCTGGGCGTTTTTACTTCTTTTACTAGCTGGGCGTTGTAAATAGAAGTGTATGATGCTGACGAATCAGCATCATCCACTTCTCTTCGTTACCACCCAGCTTCTGGCAGTGCACAGACACACAGTGTGTTCTCGAGAGATCACGCTGTGACGTCACTTTATGCCCCAGGTCCTGCATCGTGTCGGACGTGCGAGGACACATCGGCACCAGAGGCTACAGTTGATTCTGCAGCAGCATCAGCGTTTGCAGGTAAGTAGCTACATCGACTTACCTGCAAACGCCGATGCTGCTGCAGAATCAAATGTAGCCTCTGGTGCCGATGTGTCCTCGCTCGTCCGACACGATGCAGGACCTGGGGCAGGAAGTGAGTGACGTCGCAGCGTGTTCTCGAGAGATCACGCTGTGACGTCACTTCCTGCCCCAGGTCCTGCATCGTGTCGGACGAGCGAGGACACATCGGCACCAGGCGACAGAGGCTACAGTTGATTCTGCAGCAGCATCGGCGTTTGCAGGTAAGTCGATGTAGCCTCTGTCGCCTGGTGCCGATGTGTCCTCGCTCGTCCGACACGATGCAGGACCTGGGGAAGTGACGTCACAGCGTGATCTCTCGAGAACACGCTGTGTGTCTGTGCACTGCCAGAAGCTGGGTGTTAACGAAGAGAAGTGGATGATGCTGATTCGTCAGCATCATACACTTCTATTCACAACGCCCAGCTTGTAAAACAAGTAAAAACGCCCAGATGTAACGAACACAATACACGCCCACTTGTACATAACTTTAAACACGCCCAGTTGTACTTAAGAAAGGCTAATTTGCATAAATATAAAAATGGTCATAACTTGGCCAAAAATGCTCGTTTTAAAAAAATAAAAACGTTACTGTTATCTACATTGCAGCGCCTATCTGCTGCAATACGAGATAGGGGTTTGAAAATCTGGTGACAGAGCCTCTTTAAAGTGAATGTGCATTTTATTTAAATTTTTTGCTTAAATATGTCCAAAATTCTGTGCTGATTAATTTCTTAATAGATCTTTTTAGCAGTCGGAACTCCATTTTTTTTGTCTCCTGTATAGACATTGTTAAAAGATAAAAATCTGGCTACTTGTAGCCACCAATAGGGGGAGCCTCGGAGCTTACTGTACACTGTTTAATTGCTGACTTCAATGTATGATCATTATGTCAACAGCTGTTTAACTCCCTCTAGTGGTGGCTGCAGTCAACTAGAATTCTATTATTTATCTCTATGGGATTCAGAGTTTTGTATCAGTTTACATATAGAATTAAGCTACATACAAAGTTGAGTAGCTTTGTAAATACATTACATTATTTTTCTTGTACTAATCCTGAATTACAACCTATATACTCCAGAGCTGTATTCACAATGAAGATTTCAAAGCTCATATTTCCGAACATTCCTTGCTGGTTCAGTATCGGACACAAGCTTGATCTAGTGATTTGCATTCTGTATAGTAATCTGATATTGGAAAAACTAATGTCCAACTGCATTATGGGAACCCAGTTAAACCAATAGGAGTGTGTCTAATAACAACTTGTTGACTGTTTCCAATGACATCCATCAGATTTATGAATACAGCTCTGGATTATAATACTGGCTGTAAATTAGGATCAACAAAAGATAAGGATTGTAATATATTTACTAAACTTTTCATGTCAATTTTTTCTATGTATAAAATTTTTGCGCTCTCTGTATTCTGGTGGGATCCCTAAAATCCAAAAACACTCTGATCAATCATAACATATGGGCATCTTTCTGAGGTATAAAAACTAGATTCTGATCTCTACTGGGGCCAGCGACAGAAAGAAGTGATTATATTATATGTACAGTGTGGTGTAATATGTTGGTGACGGGGGTGGACTCCGCTCAGACATTACTATATGGCCAGAGGGGACCCACAGAAAGTAGAAAAAAAATGCAAGGCATATCTTTTCCATTCTTAACAAGCCCAATTTTTCTAACTTCACATTGTAAAGAAATTTAATAATCTTGTCACCCACCTTTGAACCCTCTCCAGTTCTCCTATATCCTTTTTACAACGTGGAGCCCTAAACTAAATGCTATATTTGAGATGTGATTTTTATGAAGGGGGAATATTACACTTAAGTCTCAGGTTTTTATATTTCTCGTTTTATACACCCTAAAAGCCTATTTGCTTTTGCAGCAGCTGCTTGACATTGAGTACTGTGGCTTAACTTACTTGTAACCAGAATACCCAAATCCTTTTCTTGTTCTGTTATTCCCAGTTTTATTCCATTTAATGTATATGCATTAAAAATACTATTTCTGCAGCCTAGGTGCATTACTTTACATTTATCAATATTCATTTTATTTGCTATCTTCTTGCCCAGGCTGCCAGCTGATCGCAATCTTAATGTACTATAGAAAGGGCATGGAGGGGAAAACAAACACCTCTGTCCTGGTTGGTAAAACTCATAATTGGGATCAATTTTGCTATAGGGTCCCCCTCTTCTATGTATACCACTGTGCCAGGGAAAGTAAAGCAGTTGCCTATAGGTTTTATTCTCCAAAGGGCATCTAAAAAGTGAGAGCTAGAATCTGTTTGGATGCTTCAGGCAAATACTGTGCTAGAAAGATGAGATGACTTTTCCATCTGCTTCTATTCTGGAAGGAAAGTGAAATACTTAATTTTCCTTCTATCTAAACATTTATTTTCTATTTTTATTTCTTTTAATTTTGAGCTAAATACATGATGTGTTTTTTTTAATTAATTACTATGAATTTAGATCCTATTTAGCTGCATAAAAAAAGAATTCTATATTTCCAACCACTGTAATTACACCTGTCATTTTAGAAGGAGGATAACAGCTGCCATCGCTGACGACTACCACACATCACTAAAATTAGATTGCTAAGGAGGGAGATGGTTTTATTTTTAGTATGATAGACGGACGCTCTGCCACATCTGTATGATGGGTAAATACAAGCTTTCTGTTTGTTCAGATATTTAAAGTGAATGTCCACACTTTAGTTTTATGTAAAAGCAGGGTTAAAAATGTCTGTGCTCAATAATTTTATAATCATCTTTACAGTTGTCTGAGCTCTTTTTCTGATACAGAGAAAAATGATAAAATTGCCTGAAGCCACCACTAGGGGGAGTATAGGACCTTACTGAATATTCTGTATACATTAAACTGTATGCGGTAAGCTCCTAAGCTCCCTCTAGTGGTGACTGAAGGTAGAATATTATCATTTAGCTCTATGTCTGTGCAGGGGATTTGGATCCCTAATAAGATATATTATAAAATGAAGCTTCATTCACTGCACCATCACACTGTGCTGTGGATCATGCTGAGCTGGAACAATGAGAAGTGTATGACACTGATTGGTCACTGATTGGTCAGCGTCATACACTCCTCTGTACAACACCCACTTGGTCAAAAGTAAAAACACGCCCAGTTGGTCATTAAGAAACTCATTAGCATAAATCTAAAATTGCTCATAACTTGCTCAAAAATGATCATTTTTCAAAATAAAAACCACTGCTGTTATCTACATTACAGCGCCGATCAGATTATGTAGGAGATAGGGCACTTATAATCTGGTGACAGAGACTCTTTAAGCACCATTATTGTTAATGACACAGATGCATGACTTGTTACAGTCCCTCTTTCTTGTACCGAGCTGTGCATCTGACCTGTACATGACCAAGATGGATTTCCATTCACTGACAGCAAGCAGAGATCTTGAAAATAGACCGAAATGAAGCACACATTTTATTAAAAAGTAGCAAAACTTTTCATTATACAATAACTAAGCTTTATTAACATAAGACTGAAGGACCCCCATATCAATACTATAAAATAATCCTTAGAAAACAGGTAGGAAGTACACAACGCACTGTTCAGATATCTAATAATACACATGTACGTCAATATTATTCCCACTTTTTTGGCTCAAATACAAAGCCGGTGTGGTATTGTCACCTGCTGGGCATCCTTTTTGGTTTGACATAAGGCCTGGCTCATTATATTCTGTATTTGGGCTCCTGGACGTCTATGAAGGGTCTATGAAGGGTGACGGCACGCATTTTACTGCATCTGGCAGCCAGAAGAAACACTGGGGAGTATTTTATGGATTCATAAAACGTCATCATTTCAGTTTACGGTTGGGACCATTCAGTAATATCCTGGTTACTCTGTATATGAAGTAAAAATCATATGCAAAAAGTCCATGAAAGAGAACATGATGTCACGTCATACCTCAAAGTATTTCCAGTGACCAAAGAGGAACTATGAATGTCTATCAATGCCCGATAACTAACAAATATTGTTTAAGATCACGTAGGGTTAATATAATAAACCTATTATACTCACATCAGCTCCCCAATCCAATTTTATGTTAGCTCCTTCTTGTTTGTTTTTTTTTTTAAAGGAGTTATCTGGGACTAAAAAAGTGAAAGCCAATCCGTAAGATAGACCATCAATTCTTGATCGGTGGGAGTCCGACCCCCATGACCGTTTTATTCTGATGATGGGTCCCAAGGGTCTAACCATACCAATCCCTTCTCATACTGTAGGTCCCACAGGGGGTCTCACCGCTTAGAGTTCCCCCTATTAACTATACTACAGCACAATGAGGTGGGATTAGCTATTCATTCTGCATGGGGTAGTAGTATGAACTCCTTGGCAATGAAATCTGCCGCCTCCTGAGAAACTGATTCAGCCGTTTATGCAAATTCCCTGCAGCAGGAGTGTGTAGTATTACATCTATCAGTGGCTTTCCGCTGTGGCTTATAGAAGGGGGTCCAGAGGGGGAGCTCCCCCTTTATAACGTCTATATGCCCTAATTAGGGCAACCCCTTTGAGCCATAAATTGTGCCCGGTCCCCCTTATTGGCACCCTAGAAAGCCGCCTCCTCTGTCTAACCTTTCTGCCAGGAGGTTGCACCTTTAATTTACAATAACACATAATGGAACTGTTCCTGCACCCCATTGTTTACACTGCCACTTGCACCGATCACCTTGTTTTGTAGCATACATGTCCCAGAAGATATTCTTTAGTAAATAACTCCTTTTATAGACAAATAGATGGATTTGCAGTAAGAGTCGGCCGCTGATAAACAATGATTTCCGTGCATAGTTCTGCGCCTTTCCCTTACTGGATCCTCTCATGTCATCCTGAATATACAACAATAATAACCAACGCTGAGCAAACATGCAAAAAATCTGTTTAATTCCTTTAGTGACATTACGTATCGGCGGGGATTCCGCACTGTAACTCATTTTACTTCTATCAATGGTCGTGTGAGGAAGTTATTTCCCATACATAATGTTGCGTAATTGTGACTCATTTCCAAACTATATAGGATTATTTTCTTACAGAGATGCAGATAAAATTATGTCAGTATTAATTCTATAATATACCAGAGTGATAACAGAGAGTAATTGTTAGGGATCTGCCAGGTACTACGTCTAGGTATACTCCTGGGATTAATCAATCCACACCTGAGGCCAGACCTGTTCGACTGACACCATCTCCCACCAACCAGGGTGGCAGGCTCAGGAGTGGGAGAGCCTATCGCGGCCTGGTCAGTCGGAGTTAGCTCCGCCCCCTGTCCTTTATTACCTGCCGTGTTCTCCTCCTCAGTGCTTGTAATTCTTCTGGATTCCTGGCCCCACTGCTGCTTGCTCCAGCCTGCTTCTGCCGTGCTTCTGCCTTGCTGCAGTTCCGCTTAACCTGCTTTGCTTTGCCTCTGGCTTGCTTCCTCCTCCGTGCTCACTTGGGTATACTCCACTTCATCCTGGTCCTGACTACTCATTCACCGCTCCATTTCCTCGCGGCGTTCCGTGGGCTACTGCCCCTTCCCTTGCGTGTTCCCTATTTGTTCTCCCGTGCACTTAGACAGCGTAGGGACCGCCGCCCAGTTGTACCCCGTCGCCTAGGGCGGGTCGTTGCAAGTAGGCAGGGACAGGGCGGTGGTTAGATTAGGGCTCACTTTCCCTTCACCTCCTTCCTGCCGTTACATAATTACAAGCCCATACCTAGTCTACCATTTCTCCTACGCTGACGTTATCATGGACCCCCTTGAGACCCTGACCCAGCAGATGCAGGGCCTCTCCCTACAGGTCCAGGCCCTGGCCCAGAGGGTCAACCAGGGTGACGCTGCCTTAGTAGTTCCCCTCACCTCACCTCTAGAACCCGACCTCAAGTTACCTGACCGGTTCTCAGGGGACCGTAAGACGTTTCTCTCCTTCCGGGAGAGTTGCAGACTGTATTTCCGCCTAAAACCCCACTCCTCAGGTTCCGAGAACCAGCGGGTGGGTATCATCATATCCCGACTCCAGGAAGGGCCCCAAGAGTGGGCCTTCTCCTTGGCTCCTGACGCCCCTGAACTTTCCTCTGTTGATCGTTTTTTCTCTGCCCTCGGACTCATTTACGACGAGACTGACAGGACTGCTTTAGCCGAGAGTCAGCTGGTGACCTTACGTCAGGGTAGGAGACCGGTTGAGGAATACTGTTCTGATTTTAGAAAGTGGTGCGTAGCTTCTCGGTGGAACGATCCGGCCCTAAGGTGCCAGTTTAGGTTAGGATTATCTGACGCCCTGAAGGATCTGCTGGTTAGCTACCCCTCTTCTGACTCCCTTGACCAGGTTATGGCCTTAGCAGTACGACTTGACCGACGTCTCAGGGAACGTCAGCTTGAACGCTTCAGTGTGCTCCCCTCTGACTTTTCTGCGATCCCCCCCGAGGTCCCGTCTCCTCGCCCCTCCACGGAGGACTCGGAGGTACCTATGCAACTCAGGGCCTCCATGTCCCCTCGACAACTTAGGGAGTTTCGCAGAATGAATGGTCTCTGCTTCTACTGTGGGGACGACAAGCATCTTCTGAACACCTGTCCCAGGCGCAAGAATAAAAAGCCGGAAAACTTCCGCACCTAAGTGATCATCGGGGAGGTCACTTGGGCGCACAGGTATTTCCCGTTAATGTGAAACGCAATAAAATTTTGCTTCCCTTTCAGGTCTCGTTTGCTGGCCGGTCTGCCACGGGCAGTGCTTTCGTGGATTCTGGCTCATCTGCTAATATCATGTCTGTGGAATTTGCTATGTCTCTAAAGATGCCATTTATTGATTTACCTTATCCTATCCCTGTAGTAGGTATCGACTCAACTCCCCTTGCTAATGGTTATTTTACTCAGCATACTCCTGTTTTTGAACTCCTGGTTGGCTCCATACATTTGGAGCAGTGCTCTGTACTGGTGATGCAGGGATTATCGTCTGATCTGGTATTAGGTCTTCCCTGGTTGCAGTTGCATAATCCCACGTTTGATTGGAATACTGGGGATCTCACCAAATGGGGTAGTGAATGTCTTATGTCATGTCTTTCTGTTAACTCTATTTCTCCCCGGGAGGAGGTAAACACGCTTCCTGAGTTTGTTCAGGACTTTGCCGATGTGTTTTCTAAGGAGGCCTCCGAGGTGTTGCCCCCCCATAGAGATTACGATTGCGCCATCGATTTGGTGCCTGGTGCCAAGCTTCCTAAGGGTAGGATATTTAATCTTTCATGTCCTGAACGTGAAGCTATGAGGGTGTATATCCAAGAATGCCTGGCCAAGGGTTTCATTCGCCCCTCGACTTCTCCTGTATGTGCTGCCTTCTTCTTCGTGGGGAAGAAGGATGGTGGTCTTAGGCCGTGCATTGATTATCGTAACCTGAATAAGGTCACCGTAAGGAACCAGTACCCACTTCCTTTGATTCCGGATCTTTTTAATCAGGTTCAGGGAGCCCAATGGTTTTCCAAGTTCGATCTACGGGGGGCATATAACCTTATCCGCATCAAAGAGGGGGATGAGTGGAAAACTGCGTTCAACACACCCGAGGGTCATTTCGAATACCTGGTCATGCCCTTTGGGTTGTGTAATGCCCCTGCTGTCTTCCAGAATTTTATTAATGAAATCCTGAGAGATTACCTGGCTAATTTTCTTGTTGTGTACCTTGATGACATACTGGTGTTTTCCAAGGACTGGTCCTCCCACGTGGAGCATGTCAGGAAGGTGCTCCAGGTCCTTCGGGAGAGTAATCTGTTTGCTAAGACTGAAAAATGTGTCTTTGGGGTACAGGAGATACCATTTTTAGGGCAAATCCTCACTCCTCATGAATTCCGCATGGACCCTGCCAAGGTTCAGGCTGTGGCGGAATGGGTCCAACCTGCCTCCCTTAAGGCGTTACAGTGTTTTTTAGGGTTCGCCAACTATTACAGGAGATTTATTGCCAACTTCTCGGTCGTCGCTAAGCCTCTTACGGACCTTACTCGCAAGGGTGCTGATGTCCTCCATTGGCCCCCTTAGGCCGTCCAGGCCTTTGAGACCCTCAAGAAGTGCTTTATCTCGGCCCCCGTACTGATTCAGCCCAACCAAGAGGAGCCATTTATTGTGGAGGTTGACGCATCCGAGGTGGGAGTGGGGGCCGTCTTGTCCCAGGGTACCAGCTCCCTCACCCATCTCCGCCCCTGTGCTTACTTCTCTAGGAAGTTTTCGCCCACGGAGAGTAACTATGATATTGGCAACCGCGAACTTCTAGCCATTAAATGGGCTTTTGAAGAGTGGCGGCACTTCCTGGAGGGGGCCAGACACCAGGTAACGGTCCTTACGGATCACAAGAATCTGGTTTTCCTAGAATCGGCCCGGAGGCTTAATCCTAGACAAGCTCGGTGGGCACTATTCTTTACCAGATTTAATTTCTTGGTTACCTATAGGGCTGGGTCCAAGAATATTAAGGCTGATGCCCTGTCACGTAGTTTCATGGCCAATCCTCCTTCCGAGAAGGATCCTGCTTGTATTTTACCCCCTGGTATAATCGTTTCTGCCACGGATTCTGATTTAGCTTCTGATATCGCGGCTGATCAGGGTACAGCTCCCGGGAACGTCCCTGGGGACAAACTGTTTGTTCCCCTGCAATACCGGCTAAGGGTACTCAGGGAAAACCATGACTCCGCTCTATCTGGTCATCCTGGCATCTTGGGCACCAAACACCTCATTACCAGAAACTATTGGTGGCCTGGGTTGCCTAAAGACGTTAGGGCTTACGTCGCCGCTTGTGAGGTTTGCGCTAGGTACAAAACCCCTAGGTCCCGACCTGCGGGCCTACTACGTTCCTTGCCCATTCCCCAGAGAACTTGGACCCATATCTCCATGAATTTTATCACCGATTTGCCTCCATCTCAGGGCAAGTCGGTGGTGTGGGTGGTAGTAGACCGCTTCAGCAAGATGTGCCACTTTGTGCCCCTTAAGAAGCTACCTAACGCCAAGACGTTAGCTTCTTTGTTTGTGAAACACATCCTGCGTCTTCATGGGGCCCCAGTCAATATCGTTTCTGACAGAGGGGTACAATTTGTTTCCTTATTTTGGAGAGCTTTTTGTAAAAAGTTGGAGATTGATCTGTCCTTCTCCTCCGCCTTCCATCCCGAAACTAATGGCCAAACGGAAAGGACTAACCAATCCCTGGAACAATATTTAAGGTGTTTCATCTCTGACTGTCAATTCGATTGGGTCTCATTCCTTCCCCTTGCTGAATTTTCCCTGAATAACCGGGTCAGTAACTCGTCAGGGGTCTCCCCGTTTTTCTGTAATTTCGGGTTTAACCCAAGGTTCTCCTCCGTTTCCCCTGGTTGTTCCAATAATCCTGAGGTAGAGGATGTTCATCGGGAACTGTGCACTGTCTGGGCCCAGGTTCAGAAGAACCTAGAGGCGTCCCAGAGCGCACAAAAGATTCAGGCGGATAGTAGACGTTCTGCTAACCCCCGGTTTGTCGTCGGGGATTTGGTCTGGTTGTCGTCCAGGAACTTGCGCCTTAAGGTCCCGTCCAGGAAGTTTGCTCCCCGATTTATTGGACCTTATAAGATCATTGAAGTCCTCAACCCTGTATCCTTCCGTCTGGAGCTGCCCCCATCCTTTCGCATACATGACGTCTTCCATGCCTCCCTCCTTAAACGCTGCTCCCCGTCCTGGTCCCCCTCGAGGAAACCTCCTGTTCCCGTTCTCACCCCTGAGGGGGTGGAATTCGAGGTGGCCAAGATTATGGACAGTAGGATGGTCCAGGGCTCCCTCCAGTACCTGGTCCATTGGAGAGGATATGGGCCGGAGGAGAGGACTTGGGTACCTGCCCGTGATGTTCACGCTGGGGTATTGATCAGGAGGTTCCACCTTCTCTTCCCTACTAAACCGGGTCCTCTTAGTAAGGGTCCGGTGGCCCCTCATAAAAGGGGGAGTACTGTTAGGGATCTGCCAGGTACTACGTCTAGGTATACTCCTGGGATTAATCAATCCACACCTGAGGCCAGACCTGTTCGACTGACACCATCTCCCACCAACCAGGGTGGCAGGCTCAGGAGTGGGAGAGCCTATCGCGGCCTGGTCAGTCGGAGTTAGCTCCGCCCCCTGTCCTTTATTACCTGCCGTGTTCTCCTCCTCAGTGCTTGTAATTCTTCTGGATTCCTGGCCCCACTGCTGCTTGCTCCAGCCTGCTTCTGCCGTGCTTCTGCCTTGCTGCAGTTCCGCTTAACCTGCTTTGCTTTGCCTCTGGCTTGCTTCCTCCTCGATGTAGCTACTTACCTGCAAACGCCAATGCTGCTGCAGAATCAACTGTAGCCTCTGGTGCCGATGTGTCCTCGCTCGTCTGACACGATGCAGGACCTGTGAGTGACGTCACAGCGTGATCTCTCAAGAACACGCTGTGTGTCTGCACTGCCAGAAGCTGGGCGTTCTGAAGAGAAGTGGATGATACTTCTCTTCAGAGCGCCCAGCTAGTAAAAGTATTAAAAACGCCCCGATGTACGCACATAATACACGCCCACTTGGACTTTTACTTTTAAACACACCCACTTGGACTTTTGCAAGCCTCATTTGCATAACTACAAAAATGGTCATAACTTGGCCAAAAATGCTCGTTTTTTAAAAATAAAAACGTTACTGTAATCTACATTGCAGCGCCTATCTGCTGCAATAGCAGATAGGGGCTGCAAAATCTGGTGACAGAGCCTCTTTAATGAACAAATATCTAGTAGATTATTAGTATTTGAAGAACTGATCAAATATTTCAAGTTAAAATATACAATTAGCTAAACAGACACTTGTAGGGCACAAAGAAAGATAAATAAGCAATTTAATCCAATTGTCATAGACAAGACTATCAAAAACAAGTGTGTACCTAAAGAAAAAGGAAGAAAAAACCATGGCGCCACATGGTGCAGATCACAAAGGGAAATATGAACGATGAACAATGGTGCAGAGTATGCTCACCTTTGGTTGTTGCGCAAGGGTAGGCACAACTCTACTGGCAGGTAATAATTAGAGATGTAGCTGCAGCTAAGGTCCCGGCCGGTTGCACGAAGGCGACCGCACGATACAGCATGTATGAGAGGAGGAAAAATGGGACCAGAATGCAGCGCTGCTAAAGATCCCTGACGTTTGCTGTCCTTGTTCGCTTACTTCTCATCCCCATCCCCCCTATTTCTCCCCTCCCCCTTTTAGTCTATTACCGTTTGACATTAACTTTTGTATGTATTACCTTTTGAGTGTTTTTGTTTTTCACTCAACCATTTTTTTGCATTTCAACTTGACCTTTGCCCCTCCTGACCCTGTGTGATGTCAGAGGTGACCCCTGACCTGCTGTTTTTGGCGTTTTTTTCTCCCTCTTTCCTCCATTTTCCCAATATTTAAAGTTGCTCCCTCACAATACAATGTATATGGACTGATGAAGACGCTGGTCCAGCATTGAAACGCGTAGCCTAACTTAACCTGTCTCAAACCTAATAAAATCCTTAGTCTGGATTTTCAAATTAATGTTAGCAGCGCTGCATTCTGGTCCCATTTTTCGTCCTCTCATACATGCCAAAAACAAGTGTGGGCTGGACTGGCAGTCTGGCAGAAATTTTTGCAGGAAATGATGCCATCTTCGGGCTGCATATGTTAAAACTGCAATTGGAGTTCTGATGATAAACTGTATTGGTACCTGTATTTTATACCATGTAACTAGTAGAGTATGTCATTGGGTATCGAGTAAGAGCACACTCCACCATTGCTATTTCATCTGTATATTCATGTGTAACTTTCTTGTTAATCATTTCCACCATTTAACAGTTTTCCTATAGAAAAATATACACATAAAAGGTAACATTGTAAATAAATTACATTACTTATTTTGTACTGATCCTGAGTCACAGCCTGTATTATACTCCAGAGCTGCACTCACTATTCTGCTGGTGGAGTCACTGTGTACATACATTACATTACTTATCCTGTAATGATCCAGAGTTACATCCCGTATTATACTCCAGAGCTGCACTCACTATTCTGCTGGTGGAGTCACTGTTTACATACATTACATTACTTATCCTGTACTGATCCTGAGTCACAGCCTGTATTATACTCCAGAGCTGCACTCACTATTCTGCTGGTGGAGTCACTGTGTACATACATTACATTACTTATCCTGTACTGATCCTGAGTTACACCCTGTATTATACTCCAGAGCTGCACTCACTATTCTGCTGGTGGAGTCACTGTGTACATACATTACATTACTTATCCTGTAATGATCCAGAGTTACATCCCGTATTATACTCCAAAGCTGCACTCACTATTCTGCTGGTGGAGTCACTGTGTACATACATTACATTACTTATCCTGTACTGATCCTGAGTTACATCCTGTATTATACTCCAGAGCTGCACTCACTATTCTGCTGGTGGAGTCACTGTGCACATACATTACATTACTTATCCTGTACTGATCCTGAGTTACATCCTGTATTATACTCCAGAGCTGCACTCACTATTCTTCTGGTGGAGTCACTGTGTACATACATTACATTACTTATCCTGTACTGATCCTGAGTTACAACCTCTATCATACTCTAGTGCGGCAGTAACAATTCTAGAGGCTTTAGAGCTGAAATTTCACAGCACTTTTTGCTGGTTTAATGTTTGCAAAATCTAGCAATGCTAAGTTTCAGTCTGGAAAGTGTAGGAAAAATCTGTCCCTGTGCATTTAGCTATTATGGCAGAATTAAGAGCACAGCTCTGGACTATAATAACTAACTTTTTATGTATATCAATATGTAAACTGTAAAATGGTGTTCAAGTGACATATATACTGTAGAACAGAGGGGGCATCATGGCAAAAAGCAAAAGTGACAGTAGTGCCTGGTGTTTATATCCATGGCCCTTGCATTGACCAATTACCCACCCCCTTGCTTGCTAGCAATGAAGAAGGAAATCCTGCCCAGGTTCTCACCATCCAGTAGCAGAGGGGATGGGGCCAACCAGGACTTGACTCCCTCTTTCATAAAGAGCTGAATAACATTTGCATGGTTTGCCTCTCTCGTATGTACAGTCTTTTAATATTTAAATACATCCCCCAAAAATTTTTTAATAGTTTATACTGTAACAAAAAGACACTCATTCCCTACTCCACATTAGAAG
This sequence comes from Rhinoderma darwinii, assembly GCF_050947455.1. Lineage (NCBI taxonomy): Eukaryota > Metazoa > Chordata > Amphibia > Anura > Rhinodermatidae > Rhinoderma > Rhinoderma darwinii. The sequence continues at coordinate 23,306,101 of NC_134696.1, forward strand.
ACCATTCCAAAATGTGCAGGGTTAGAGCACTTTGTGATAGAAAAAAAGGGGAATGGGATTATTTGGCAAAGCAAGAGGTGTCACTGACACCGCAGGTTAATTCTTGAGGTTTTGTTCCTTCCTGAAACTGAGCTAGTGCCAGTGGATGCCCCATTTGATTCATAGTCTGTTGTACATAAAGGTCTGGATTGATAGCAGGTGCAAAATAGCAGAAGGTTCAGAGATCAACAGCTGCATGTTCTGCTCAGCCGTATGCACTGGAGAAGAGCGGAGACTATCGCTGGTCCGGACATGCCCATATAGACACGTGCAGTCCTTCAGATGTGATAATGGACATCTAAGCATCTCAATCTACTGGGGAGCGCTGTTAAATGAACTCAGGCTTAACATAAACCCTGTTATGGATATTACACGTAAAGTATCTATTCAGCTATTTGCTTAAAGTTTCTTATGGAGCTGCGTACCAGGGTCAGGGTGCACTATAAAAAGACTATGGAAAAGATTTGTCAAGGCAATTACTTTAATTGCATTAGTTATAAATATCAGAATTATGAAGGTCCCCACCAGAGGCCACTGGGCTTGACATTGCATGGGAGCCCCAATAATTTTTTTAGAAGGAATGGTAAAGATCAGAAAATGGAAACACAAGGGCGTTTCCTTCTTTTTGTCTGGGCCGGCTCCATGTTTATGTGGGTCTTTGAGTGACATTTGCCTTCTTGTCTACCTCAATCCTCAGCTCGACAAGGGTAGAATATATGTTTGCCCAGACTGCCATGGACCCAGTGCTGATGTACGCCCTGCTCTCTCTATAATTCTGGTCCTGACCCCAACTGTAGTCTTACGTATTTTTATTCCAGGATTTGAAATAACTTTTTTTGGAGTTGGTCACTTCCATCCCTATTCTATGTTAGGTTGCACTAAGCCAAATATATAACTTTTCTACGATGGTTCATTTTATTGGTAGAGGCCTTTTTCTGAGACTGGTGGTTGAGGATATGTTCTTGCCTGTAGGGGGCGCCCTTTTCAGGGTAGCCCCCCTACAGCCTTAGGGACAGTAAAATAGTACCATTGTTCTCTCGATATAGAAAATAATTTCTGAGGAGACTCAGGGTCCTCTTACATGGCCCGACATTGGGCGTATAAACGAGCGCCGATCAACGAGACAGCTTGTTGATCGCGCTCGTTTGCTCCGTTCACAAGGAGCTGTGTTTGGGGACGAGCGATCTTTACTACGATCGCTCATCCTCATACATTTTATCATGTTGGCAGCGCGTCTCCGTTTATACAGGGCAATGATCGGCAACGAGTGTTCACATGAACGCTCGTTTGCCCAATAATTGGCCCGTGAAAAAGGGCCTTTAGAAAGATCTTCATTTGGTATTTTGTACTGTTGGAAAGTTACATTTTAATGGGTTTTCAGTTGTATGACCTTCTGATATATAACATGTATAATAACTTACCCTATACATAATACTTGGGTTACCATACCAGTCTTTCCAGTATTGATTTTCAATCTCAATTGATCGTCTACAACACAATGTTCTTCATTGTCTTCAATCCATATTATCCTTTAACTAGCCTAGGGGGACTTTATAATGACTCTTAATATCTGCGACTGAAACATGATTGATGTGTCTACTACTATAAATTACTTTTGTTTTTGCAGAACATTTTCCTTTATCATCTCTCTATTAGCTTTGCCAGAGATAAGGTTATAGACTTGTCAATGATAAAACATGAATGCTTTTATTTGCATAATGTGTTTGTAGATCTGATACTATAAAATGAATTTCTCGTACAGTTTGCTTTGTGAAAAAGTTAAAGATTTGCAGAATTTAGTAAGCACTATGGTAACCATAGAAAACTTTTTAAGAAAGAACCTTTAATAAGTAGCTCCTCAAGTAGGTCTAAAATATCTTGAAAAGTCAGCTTCGCTACCCTACTTACATATACCCACCCTTTCCCCCTTCCTCCACCACAAAACCTTATTGTCATAAATGTATATACCCTCTATAATATAATAGACCTAGGGCAGACATGGGCAAACTACGGCCCGCGGGCCACATACGGCCCGTTAGGCTTTTTAATCCGGCCCGCCGAACTTGTCCAAATCATAGTAAAAACCTCCTTTTTTTTCCCCTTTCCCTGCAATGCCCACGTTTTCCCAATAGATGGCGCACTCAAAACACATTGACCGTTGTCCTTAACGCCGAAGGACGGATATATCCGTCCTCAGCAGCTGCTAGTTCGCGCAGGAGGACGGATATATCCGTCCTGTGATGGCGCGGGTACTGCCAGTGTACCCACGCGATCAGCGGCAGGAGCACGGCTGTTATACACAGCCTGGCTCCTGCTGCAACTGCCGGAATCGAAGCGCGCTCCGATTCCGGCAGTTTAACCCATTAAATGCCGCTGTCAATAGTGACAGCGGCATCTAATGTGTTTGACAGAGGGAGGGAGCTCCCTCTGTCACCCGATCGGCGCCCCCGCAAACAAATCGCGGGTCGTCGTCGGGTTTCCATGACAGCCGGGGGTCTAACAAAGACCCCCAGGTCTGTCTTCCGCAACTGCCTGTTTGGCGATGCCGGAGGCATGACCTAACAGGTTGCCTGTCAGTTTTACACTGACAGGCAATAATGCTTTGGTATACTAAGTATACCAAAGCATTATATATGCGATCGGCACATCGCATAGTGAAGTCCCCTGGTGGGACTTAAAAAAAAAATGTCAATCAGTTAAATAAAGTTTGTTGAAAAAAAATAAAATAATTACAGTCAAAATCAAATAAAACTACTTTTTTTGCCCAAAAAGTGGTTTTATTCAGTAAAAGTGTCAAAACAAATAACACATACACATATATGGTATCCCCGCGATCGTAACAACTTGACCAATAAAATGAACACATTAATGAAACCGCCGGATGTACGGCGTCCAAAAAACCCGCAAAAAACAACGGCAAAATTCTCTCTTTTCTCCCATTCCCCCCATAAAAAATAAAATAAAAGTTAATCTATAAGTCCTATGTACCCCAAAATAGTACTAATGAAAACTACGCATTGGCCCGCAAAAATCAAGCCCACATACGGTCACATCGACGGAAAAATAAAAAAATGACGGCTCTTGGAACGCGGCGATGCAAAAACAAGTAATTTTTTTCTAAAAGGGTTTTTATTGTGCAAACATAGGAAAACATATAAAACCTTTACATATTTGGTATCCTCGTAATCGTGCCGACCCGTAGAATAAAGGTAACATGTTATTTATGCTGCATAGTAAAGGGCATAAATTTATAACGTGAAAATTAATGCTGGAATAGCTGCTTATTTTCAATTCTCTCCTAAAATAAAGTTAATAAAAGTTAATCAATATATTGTAAGCATCTAAAAATGGTGCAATTACAAAATACAACTCGTCCCGCAAAAAACAAGCCCTTATACGGCTATGTCGACGTAATAAAAAAAAAGTTACGACTCTTGGAATGCGACCATGAAAAAACAAAAAATAATCCTTGGTCATTAACGTGCAAAATGGCCCGGTCATTAAGGGGTTAATGTGGCGCGTATTTCTCTTTATTTCACTTTAATTTTCACTTAGTTTCACGTCACCATTAAGCCCTTCGGTTTTCAAAGAGTACAATATCAGCCGTCACTTTGCCACGAAGCATGCAAACTATGCTAGCAAGCAGTCAACACAAGAACGGGCGGCTACTGCTCAGAGGTTGGCAGCTAATTTACAGAGTCAACAGAACTTTTTTCTTGATAAATCACAGTGCGTATGTTATTTTAATCTATTTACATTTCCTCCTCCCAGTATCTGCGAAATAGTATGTAAATGCCATATCTTGCATATTCCTTGAGACAAATTTATTAACTGATAAGGGCTATTTTTCACATTTGAAAGACAGTTAATAAATTGGGTTGTAGTGTTCTTACTGTGCTATGAGGTTTGCACACACTACATTTAATGCTTTAGTATATCCGGCCCAAACACTCCCTCCAAATGCTCCTGGCCCGGCCCCTCTGTCAAATTTTAGAACCCATTGTGGCCCGCGAGTCAAAAAGTTTGCCCACCCCTGACCTAGGGTCATGAAAAATGTGTGAAAGTAACTCCATATGGATTGAACCACTTAGGCTTCGTTCACATCTGTGTTCATTGGATCCGTCTGAGCTTTACGGGAACCCATGAACGGAATCCAAACTGAAACAAACGGAAACCAGAGGTTTCCGTTTGCATCACCATTGATTTAAATGGTGACGGATCCGGTGCAAATGGTTTCCGTTTGTCCCCGTTGTGTAAGAGTGCCGTCGTTTTGACGGAATGAATAGCGCAGTCGACTACGGTATTGATTCCGTCAAAATGACGGAACCCTTGCACAATGGTGACAAATGGAAACCATTTGCACTGGATCACTCACCATCGAAATCAATGGTGATGCAAACGGAAACCTATGGTTTCCGTTTGGTTATTTTGGATTCAGTTCATGGGTTCCCCTGACGGAAAGCTCAGACGGAACCCATGAATGGAGCACCGACGCAGATTTGAACGAAGCCTTAGGGCTCATTCAGACGAGCGTATATGTAGTCCGTGCGACGGCCGTTAAAACAACAGCCGTCACACGGACTCATATACTTCACACGACCATTGTTTCAATGTAGCGTGTGAGGGGTCTGTGAAAAAATAGGACATGTCCTATTTTACTGTGTGCCATGCATCTCTCTGTAGACTCTAGTCTATGGGGGATCCGTGACAACACGCACCGTGTGCACAGGTGCACTTTGGACGTGAAAAACTGTATTTTTTTTACGTCCGAGGTTAGCTATGCTCGTCTGAATGTAGCATAAAACTTTACAGTATCTCTCACCCATGCTTCTCAGCCTTTAGCATCTGGTCTTATCTGTGACCAAAAGGCCATTGTTCAGTATGAATCTACACCCAGAAGACAGAACATTGTATGACTTATTTTCAAAGTCAACCACTTACCCCATGTACGAGACAAGCTTTCTAAGGGCCTGTTCACATCACCGTTGCCCTTCCGTTGAGGGTTTCTGTCGGAGGTTTCCATCGGGTTAACCCCTCAACTGAAAGTCTTGGCCTTCTCTGCCAAGAGCTGAAGAGTAAGAGCGTGAGCGCACATGTGTGCACAGCTCTAAACTGCGCGTGCGCATACACACGCTCTCCTCTCTCCAGCTCTTGCTGTGACACAGTCCGTAGCTGATTGGACAATGTCACAGCGATGTTACATGCCCCCTTGCCTTAACACGCCCCATTGACAGTTCAGGGGCTTCTTTAAATACCGTGCGCCAAATATAATGGCACCGATATCTAAATAACGGAGGAGGGTAGGAGAAAAATGTAACGTGCCCCAGGGTTTGTGCAGCCCTGCCCATTACATGCTGCACATGTATGGGGAGGTGAAAGGTTCTCTTTAAATAAGGTGAAAATGTCAATCATACTGTATATGTTCCCTATTCTTGGTCACAACACAAACATATATGAATGAGGCAATATTAATTTGGAAATATAAATTTTTGGCTGCCAATTTCGGTGGGATCGACTGATCCAAATGTGGGAAGCAGTGATTGGACAGGTTTGATTTCAACTCGTCTGATTAATTTGTTTACATCAAGATAAGTGGTGGTAGCGGTGCGTAACAATCACTTATCTTCCTTCATTAAAATAATACGCCAATTAATTTATAGGGGGAGTTGGGGCAAAAAGCCAAAAAGGCCAAATAATCAACAACAACTGTTAAGTCTTTGGCATCTTGAAAGGTTTTCACATCTAAGACATTTATGACATATCCACCGGATGTCTAAAAGGTGGGGGCCTTACCTCTGAAACCCCCACTTATGGGAAAACCCCATTATGTCATCAATGCTCAGGGCCCTTCGAAGTCATGATATCTACTAACAATGAACTTCCTGACTTTTGTGCCACATAATCAGTCTACCGCCCACCTAAAATATACAAAAATAGTGGAAATAAATTGTTTCACCTACCAACTGTATTTAGTCTTTTCGTTATTTCTTTTTTTTGGGGTGGGGGGAAGCTATAGGGTGACAATATTAGAGAGTAGGTGTCTAAGTAAATTACACCATTACAAAAGATCATTGTCTATAAGTATCTATACGTCCCGGCTTCCACACCCCCACACTTTGCTTTCTATTACTATGATGCAAGGCTTAGCATGTAGTTTTCTGTTTGGACAGCTGTGCTTCCCTATGATCATTAAAGGGAATCTATCACCAAATTTTCATAGTTATTGTTGTTTTTTTGTCTTTCTTTAGTCAATAGTTCAATTCACCTGAAGTAGACATTTCCTATATGCTACAGATGCAAGCAGGGAAATCTGCTCCACAATTATTAAGGGGGATAGTAGTGATGAGTTCCGGGAAGTTTCCACTTTTTGGCTTCATGTATACGGACACTTTATTGCTCTGTACAAAAAAATTGTCTTTGAGGTCAGAGGTGTAACTTATAGACCACAATGCGAATCTTTAATAGGGCCCCGCCCACCACCAACCATGCGCCATTTATAATACTGGTGTCTTCTTGGGACTTTGGGTTCTTTCAGGTACCAGGGCTCAGTGGACCCCCAATAGTTACGCCTCTGGCCACATCCCTCCAGCAAACACCACGGTTCATTTGTTCTTCTAGGCGTCGGGGTTCCCGGGGTTGGGCCTCTATTGATCGTACATTGTTGACTGATCCTAAGGACATCCTAAGGATATCACAGGGGAACTTTTTTTTAAATATAATATAAAATAATATATAATATGATGTATATTTTAACAAATATAGTTACATGTGGTTTTAGAGAATTAAGGATATGACTTCATCCCTGGCACTCAGTCCTGGTTTATTTGCCCATCACATTTTTCTTCCATAGTGTTTTCTTATTATTGGGTGTTATATATTTTATATGTCTGTATTTGTTGCACTTTATAATTTTTTCTATTCTCTAGTTATTGTAGACATCAAAGAGTTTGGCAAAGTTACCTAAAAATCCTAGACGATTTCCTGAAATGTTGCCCTTCCAGGGCCATGTAGACCCTCCGCCCTAAAACATACATGGCATCACTTGAGGCCAAGTCCGGGTCTGTTTCTCTTAAAATGTGACACCCACGTAATGAATGTTCCCTGAGCACTACTCTCCGTGGTGACGTTGTGTCATAATTCACTTGTTTACATCATAAAATTCACATTATTAATATTTCTCATTAAAATATTTAAGCCAATTTTTTATGTTGTAAACTAAAAACTGTAAAAGTGCTCTTCAAAAGTTTCCTCCACCGTTCCCGGCTATGGCGTCATTCTGTTTATTCAGCTGGGTCCTAAAACTTAAAAGTCGTAGCATTTAATCTATCCGCCCACTTTCCTCCTTTATGTTCCTAGCATCTCAACTTTTTACACTAAAGTCATATTTTGCATACGATTTTAGACATGTGACACTTATTCATCGGTCACTTTCTCCATTACAACGTTCAGACATTGAAATCAACAGTAAGAACAGATTTTACTTTCCCCGGTTAATCAACACTTCAAAGATTTTCTATGAATGTTTCAGTCTAAATGTAAAAATTATAAGGAAAATAAGCATTAGATAATATTTCGATGTGTTAAAAAAAAAAAAAAATCGCGTATTTGCCCTATTGGTAAACAAAAAAATCATTTTAGGCTCTGTTCAAAATGGCATCATGTCTTCTGTTCTTAAGATGAATCCCAACAAATCCTGACTGATCCCATTGACATCCATTGGGTTTCATTAGGTTTCCATTGGGGTTTCAGTGTTTTTGACAAGAATAGCGCTGCAGATAAACCTAGACGGAACAGTACCCAGCTCATTGTGAAGAGAGCCTTACATTAGTATTATTCTGATATTACAACATCCACATATGTATAAAAAAAAAAAACTTCCCTTATCCAAAAACACCTAAATCTTCCCTTATTACATCGTCTCACTCCAGTCTGTAGGACTTCTCTAGTGCTGCACCTATGCTGTGGAACTCACTGACCGACAGGATTGCTCCTAACATTTCCAGTTTTAGACGTGCCTTGAAAACTAATTTCTTCAAGGAGACTTACGCCAACATAGTCCATGGCCCATACACAAATAAATTGCTATCAAATTTGAGAAGGAGTGTAGCTATAGGGGGTGTAGTATTATTTAAACTCCCTCCCAGGTAGCAAAAGTGGTTCCTGGATATTTCCCAAATTGTTTGATGGGATGTCAAACCTTCGGCTGTATGCTCCACACGTGGTGGACCTGTCCGAAAGTTAAGGCTCTTTTACACTGGGCAAGTATCGGGCAGACAAGAGTTCACAGAATGCTCATTGCCGATAATTGTCCTTTGTAAACAGGGCAGCGATCAGCAGATGAATGAGCAAACGCTCGTTCATCTGCTGATCGTAGAATTTAAAAAAACTGAAATATAATCGTTGTCTGCAGCACATCTTCCTGTGTAAACAGAGAGACGCATTGCCGACATGATAATAATGTATGGGGACAAGCGATCGGAGTAGACCGCTTGTCCCCATACATAGCTCCTTGTCACAGGAGCAAACGAGCCCCGATCAACGAGCTGTCTCATTGATCGGCGCTTGTTGCACCGCCCGAAATTGGCCGGTATAATAGGGTATAACCACCTTTCGATTTGCACCTATACTCTCATTCTCACTCTCACTGGAGTAAACCAGATAAAGGACCCCTGGGTTTGCAACTTTTAGTACGCTGAAAATTCAATAAAGACATTGTACAAAAAAAACAAAGAAGACACAGGTCCATCAAGTTTAAAATTTCTCAATCAATTACACATCATTTATTGCTTGATTAATTATAACCCTGAATGCCATTCGACAGTTAGGGTATGTGCACACGCTAGCTGGCTTTTACGTCTGAAATTACAGACTGTTTTCAGGAGAAAACAGCTCCGTCGTTTCAGACGTAAATGCTCCTCCTCGCATTTTGTGAGGCGTCATTGACGCCCGTAATCTTGAGCTGTTCTTCATTGAATTCAATGAAAAACGGCTCAAATTACGTCCAAAGAAGTGTCCTGCACTTCTTTGACGAGGCAGTCATTTTACGCGTCGTCGTTTGACAGCTGTCAAACGACGACGCGTAAATGACAGGTCGTCGGCACAGTACGTCGGCAAACCCATTCAAATGAATGGGCAGATGTTTCCCGACGTATTGGAGCCGTATTTTCAGATGTAAAACGAGGCATAATACGCCTCGTTTACGTCTGAAAATAGGTTGTGTGAACCCAGCCTTAATAATCATCTAGCCTTTTTTAAATGCTGACATAGTATCTGCAATTACTACCTCTTGGGGTAGGGCACTCTATAGTTTCACTACTCTAACTTTAAAGAATCCTTTCCTATATTGATGTCTGAAAAGTCTTCCTTCCACACACAGTAAACGTCCCATGGTCCTATGTAGAGTCCTTGGAAAGAACAGATTATGTGCTGCTGTCACGGCTTTGGGAATGTGGACCCGCTAGGGAGCTCCGCTGTAGCGAAGTAGCAGCTGGCCAAATAACAGTCAATAACAGTCTCTAGGACAAGAGTACCTGGATAGCTGATTTTGCAGACCCTCGTCTTGGCAGATAGTAGACGAAGCAGACACGTGGCGTAACAGACACTTGGCACAGATGACACTCGGTGTGCTAGATGACACGTGGCACAGAAGACAATTGGCACAGATGACACTTGGCATGGTAGGTGACACGTGGCGTGGCCTATGACACGTAGCACAGAGGATGAACTCGACTCCAACACTAGACTAGCTCAAGAACAAATACGATTACTGAAAATGGGATACAGGAAACAGGATACGGAAACACTTGAAACTAAGGGACCATTTGCAGTGACAAACCTTGGGTATACACAACAACGCTCAGGCAAGGAGGAAGTGTGTTCTATTACAGGGTGTGTGGGGATTGGGTAGGGAACATACTACAGATGCACACGCTGGCCCTTTAATGCAGGGGACCGGCGCGCACCTAGAAACTAATGCAGAGCAGTGCGGCCGCGTGTGCTGGCGTCTCTGGGGAAGGAGACGCCGGCAGGAGTTTAAAAAGGTCTGCGGTCGGATGGTGAGAGAATCTGGCTGTCCGTGGCCATTACAGCTGCAAGTTACACCCCTGAGTTACAATCTAAATACAACTAAACTCTGATTGAGGAACAAGATATTACTAGGAAATCAGTAAATAATATTTAGTGGTGTTTAATTAAAACAAAAAAAATTCACTGTTTACCCCATAGAGAAAATTTTTTTAAAATTTTTTGTATTAGTTTATTTGAATTGTGTTAATAACATATAACTACTTATGAATAAAAAAAACTCTTTCTTGGTCATAGAAATCTGAAGCAATGGCTACAACGATGCACTCTGATTGGACAATTTTGAATTTGAAAAGGTTGAAAATATTTTCTGTTAATACCCACTTCTATTTTAATTGTAAAAAAATTTAAAATTTTAAACAATTACAATTTTAAATGAAAATTTCAATTGTATAGTATATCTATCATATTAATAAAAAACTATTATTTATTTTGCACCAAATTGCAAACTTGACTCTGCTGCATCTGTAGAACTCACAATCCGAAGACCCCATATCAAGTACACACATTAATGTATTGCACCAGAAGCCAGTTAATTTACCTCTTTATTTTATTAATCTTGCATGAGCATGTAAGGAACATGAAATGTCGTAGAAGAAATTGTCCTGGAGAGAGTCAAACCCATGGCCTCATTGCAGCTAAGCATTAGTGTTACCCACTTTACACCCCAACTACTACAATTAATGGGCTAACTTATTTAAGGGACCCATACATACCTAATGTGAATATGGAGAATGGAGGCTCCGAGTCAGGTTGGCCTCGTGCACGTTCCTTCTCACAAGCAACACAATGTAACCAAACAACAGAGGGAATGAACGGGCTACGGGTTCCCCCAACTCTTACAAAACAAAGGATGGACACAAGGAATGGAGGAGGACACACAAGAGCCAGGACCTCCTGCTTTGGGAATCGGGGCCTTGAAGTATGAACCAGTACCAGTAGGTTCTTCATTTTGTTGCTATAGAACCCTCATGCTTTTCTGTACTCCCTTGTACAAGTCCAAGGTAAGATATCCTTCCTTGTGTATTGTACGTAGGCTGATTTTTTTTTCTGGTATTGATTTAAATACAATAACACTCAAACCTTGCAAAAGAACCAACATAATGTCCAGCAATAAATGTTCTATAAATTTAGCAAAATCAATCATTAGAAGGATTATAAACACATACCGAGCAAAGGTTGAGTGGGCGAGTAAGTCTAGACTCATGGATTGTTTAAGACAGGACTAATAAATACAGACGTATCCAACACCACAATGTTTACATGTCTATGATGGAACAGGCAGATGGATCCATTAAAGGATTTGTTCCTTCTGTTCTGTGGAAAGTTCGATGTCCGGGGTTGATCTAACAGTCCTTCTGTAGCTTCAGGATAGTTTATGAGAACATGGGGCAATCGGATGAAGTGTTTAGTCATCAAATAAGATTAGAAAAAAAATCTAGTACTAGTAGAGTCAATGTTGTCGAAGGATCATTCATATCCATTGAAAAATTCCATCTTCATAATATTTATAATAATCGATCTATAACAACCAAAAATCAAAAATTGTAGTGAGTAAATTTAGTCTTTGGCTATATTTGTAAGGGATCCCCCTTCCATTGTTTATACCCCTGTCTTCGCTCTCCACTATCGTACTTGTCCCACTGTCTCCTCTTCGTTCTTCTTGTTCGGATGTAGAATGGCGCAGTGCAGTGTTGAGTTTTGAACAGGCAGAATAAATAATAACACAGTAGCCGGGCGGTTGTGGTGGTATGAAGTATGGCATCCTATATCATGTTCCATGTTATGGAAGAAACCAAGTAGTTGGTAAGGACAATACTAGCAGAAAGACTTCCAGTTATAGGGGCTGTGTGTCCTACCCCAGTACTACATTGTTTAACATAATCTGTTGTGGGTTATACACATGGGATTAAAGTTGTCTGAAATGGCCGATTCTGCCCATTTCGGCCAACCATTGTTTGAAAAATGAACGCGAATGATCCAGGTCTGCCATCTTTGTGCTCCTATTAAGCCCCTTAACTGTTTTTCTCTGCACAGTGTCGCTCTCGGCCACCCGCTATGCAGGGAACTGCAATACTAATCCAATCATGTGAATGGGGCCGGCTGCAGAATCGGTAGGGGTCCCAGTGGTCGGACCCTCATCGATCACAAAGTGATGGCATATCCTGTTATTACTTTGTGTGATTGGAATAACCCTTTAAGGTTTTAGCATGGCGTGTGTACATGGGTGTGAAGTGGATTTAGGCGTGTGTACATGGGTGCAGTTGCATTTAGGGAAAGACACCCATGGTAGTTGAATCCCAAGGCCTTGGTAGATAGTCACTTCCATGGGCCAACCAATTATCCCATAAGAATAAGATTGCTTAAAGAACACTCATAGTGTGATTCTTCTACCCCCGCAATCTTCACAATTTTTATATATGCATCAGGTTTTTGCCCGTCTTCCAATTCTCCACTGGTCAAGAAGGGACTATGGAAGACTGATGGTACTATGAGTCCTGTAGACATACATACGGTACAACTCGTGTGTGGAAACAAAGTGGAGACAAGGCGCAATTATTTTTATTTTTTTAAACTAGGGATAATGGAACATCACATATTGGCTCTTACACCTTACTACTAACCCATATGTATAAGGCCAGCTGCGAGCACTTAGTAATCCGTGCAGGATTCAGCATTCACCATTTCCCTATTCCACACTATGACAAATAACTACACATTCTGCAGGTATGATTTCCGTCAGTTTCAAAATGATGTTTGCTTAGTCAAGCCTGCAATGAGTTACACAAGCTGTAACTGAAATCATGATAGCAAATAAAAGATTAGTCCGTGTGAAAATATAGAGAGGTGAGCCAAGATCACACTAGTTCCAGTGTAGAGCTGTCTTCTTGCTACAGGCAAATTGGCAATGCTATAGGCATTTAGTAAAATAACACAATTGTCCACAGTGGAAGTGCTCAAGATTTATGACTCCTAATCTCATCATAAATGGTTTAGATTTGGCACAGATGGCAACAGGAAACACCTATGTCACATCGTGCCATCCGGCCCTTGGGCCTTGGAGATATCTTCAAATGATCAGACAATATGGCAGTATTATGTGAGCTCTGAGGACCTATCACCTGACATATCTTTTTTTAGTAAATACTTGTATTCCCCATGAAATAACAAATCTGGAAAATATTTTCTTAGAATTCTGTGTTGTGCCGTTCCACTGTTACTCCTCCTAAAAAAAAAAAAGAATAAATTGACAACCGGGTGTTATCATTCCCCTTGTTAAAGGGGCGTGTCCGTACAGTCTCATTCTGTCAGCACTGATTGGACATGGTCAGTCTGTGTAGGGACACGCCCCCAACTGGTAACCCCCAGCTGTCAATTTATTCATAAATTCCCAAAAGGAATAACAGAGACACAACTCAGAGTTCTAATAAAATATGTACCAGAATATTTATATCAGGTGGAATACGTAAAGTAAAGGGAATAAGTATTTACTAAAACAGACATGTCAGAAGAAGCAACAGGTCCTGAAAGCTGCATGTTATTCTGGCACTATATGGTGGTATTATGTCGGCTGTATATTGCAGTATAAATTCTCTAAAAATGGGAAGCAGGGACCCTACCTCTTTTTTTCTATATAACGAAAGGCTCTTTGAGAAGGAGAGTGCTCCTTGGGAGGTTGTATTAGTGTGACAAAGTTGTAATATACATTAAACAGTAACTAAACGTCCAACAATCTATTGACATGTCATAGTGACATGTCAGAAGTTTTGATCGGTGGGGGTCTGGAACACTGAGACCGACCCCACCAATGGCTAAAACGAAGTGGCAGATGCGCCCGAGTGAGCGCTGAACTGTCTCATTTCTGTTCAGCTTTTTTCGGAAAGCCGTTGTAGAGAGGTAAGGACCCATAGACTTTCTGTTGAGTCCATACACCGCTACATCGGCTTTTCGAGAAAAGCCGAACAGAAACGAAGTGGCTCAGCGCTCACACGAGCGCTTCTGCCGCTTCATTTTAGCCATTGGTGGGGGTCTCAGTACTCGGACCCCCACTAATCAAAACTTCTGAGCTGTCACTATGACAAGTCAGAAGTTTGTTGAATCTTTAGTTACCCTTTAAAACATAGAAAATGCATAACAATTGAATTACATTACATTTCATACCATGTGAAAAATCCCTGTGAATGTGGGAAATCCATTCATGTTTCCTCAGGGTTTTCTTGTACTGTTACGAAGCAAAGAGGGGTAAATAGGATTAGGTTTCAGGCAATGCAAAGCAAATAGGACTCTGTCCAATGCTAGAATCATCTACCATGTCTGGGAAGCAGTAGATGGTAAACATCCTCTTAAATATTTATGTAAGTGACTCAAAGTGTAATAGTGTAATTGTGTTATTTCTGTGTATTTTAATGAAATATTTTCACCTTATTTAGATATTGAGACAAAGGATAAAATCTTACATATGGGCTGAAAATGGGAATTTACCCATTTATCTTGGAACTGGTGGCCATAGCAGGACAGCGCTGTTTTATCGAGCATTGGTCACCTACAGGTCTTATAATATGACATCATTATAACTTCCGGTATTCTAAGATACTGAGTTGTATATAAAAACTGTACACAGTCACTTTTCAAAGCCCTTAAATTTGCATTACAGCTAAACTCCTATAAAAGGCTAAAAATTCTGCCCAGTTAACCCCAGTACCCAGCTCATACTCACAGAGGTCCAGGAAGTTGAGTTATGGGGAGCTGTTTGATGGAGTTCTAACACTGAAGAGCTGTCCCTGTGCCGTCTGTGATATAGATGTGTTCTTTCTTACCTTTTCTATCCTCTGAGGAAATGTTTTGAAAATAAAACATGATTTCGCGATGCCCTTTCACGAGATGTCTATGCTTTATGTGTCTATGTGTGGCCACCCAGTGGTTGTGATGTGAATTGCAGCCTGTCAAGGATTCTGCTAGAATGTCGCGATATTGTATTGAATTTGTTTCATGAGGAATTGGAGTCCGTAACCAAATTCAAGCAAAGGTAAGGGTGGACACTTATGTATGAAGGAAACATTGTGGTCACAACTCTCTATTGTGAGAACCCCAACAAACAGCATCCCTAACTCAGCTTTTAGGACTAAAATGAGTGTGAAGTAAGGTAGTGGGAACTTTGGATTAACTGCAGTCACATCTAAACTTTTACGTTTTTAAGGAGTAAGACCTCACAACACGAAAAATGTTTCTTTACCTGGAGTTTTCTGCAGCTACAACTTGCATTGCCATTTCTCCCTCAGCCCATCCGTCAGCTGTCCAACTTGCCAAGCTGGCTTTTAGCCCCACTCCTTGTCTTGGGTCCAGCTAAAACCCCCACAAGGCCTATATTTATTAAGCCAGGTAACACAGCTGATGTCTGAAAATCCAGTCCTGCACTATTGTTGCAGGTGAGTAAGACCCCTAAAAATCACAGCCAACAAGGCCCTCAGATAAGTAATAGCACCCACATATGAAACCCAGCACCGTGGACATGGGAGGAGGCACTGGCAAAATAACATGATATCCCCTGTATATCTTAAGTCAATGTGTGATATATAAGGCTGCCCCTGAGTAACAGATATTTATTAGTTGCACATGGATCTTTTTGTTACAATATACTAGAGGGGCCATAGCTATAGAGGTGCAGAGGTTGGGTCGCACAAGGTCCCTCGAGTCTAAAGGGCCCAAGGTCATTCTGCCTCATGAATGATATGTGATAGTCGGAGGGGCCCTGTTACAAATTTTGCATTGGAGGCCGGAGTTTCAAGTTACTCCTCTAATAGACACACATTATAATTACCAACCTATAAGGCAAATGATCTTTAGGTCCAGGGCTACTTGTTAGGCTACATTCACACCAACGTGGCCAACCTTGGACGCGAAAAACTGAAGTTTTTCACATCCAAAGTGCACCCCTGCGGGATGCGTTGTCACGCATCCCCCATAGACTAGAGTCTATGGAGGGATGCGTGAAGCGCAAAAAAGGGTCGTGTGAACGGCGCCATTGAAATTCATGAGTCCATGTGACGGCCATTGTTTTAACGGCCGTCACACAGACGTGATACACACTCGTCTGAATGAGCCCTAAGACTTAAGGGGGTTTTACATAGAACGGTTATCTGGCAGAGCGTTAATATATCGCTCGTTGCCAATAATTGCCCTGTGTAAACAGGGGAACGATCAGCCGATGAACGAGCAAACGCTTGTTCATCTGCTGGTCGTATCGTTTTAAAAAAGTAAAATGTTATCGTTGTCGGCAGCACATCTCCCTGTGTAAACAGAGAGACGCTCTGCCGACATGATAATAATGTATGGGGACGAGCGATCGGAGTAACGACCGCTCGTCCCCATCCATAGCTCCGTGTGACAGGAGCAAACGATCACCGATCAACGATGTCTCGTTGATAGGCGCTCGCTGCACTGGCTGCTTCTCGGCCGGTGTAAAAGGGCCTTTATACCTATAGATACAACTTGTCTCAGATAACACAGTCTGGCTGGATCCTAAGTGCATGTATTAGCTCTCAGCTTTATCTTACTCAGTTCCTCTTGAATATGACTCACAGAGGAGGGAGACCTCGCTGACAGCGCTCATAGCTGCCGAGTGTTTGGGGAAGGAAATAAAAGTTGTTATAATGTTAGAGGAACTCTCTCGAGGGGTTTAGATATCCACTTGTTTTTGTGGAAAATATAATTGAATTAAAATGTACATGAATCAGTGGACGGTGTGTCCAGAATCTTATCGCTGCAATAATAAATGGTGACAGCTTCCGCATTCTGTTTTGAGAAGTTATCCCTTTAGACTATGTTCTATGTAACCAGATACTGTTCTCGTTTAGATTAGATTTTTTTTTTGTGTGTGTGGATTACAGCTGTCCTATTTTATTGGCCATCAAGAATAAAACACCATCACCACTGTCGTACAGTATAAAATAGTAATTGCTAGTTCCCGCATGATGCCGTACATGTGCGTCATTGCGATATTGCGGGCACAACAGCTGTGCCTGTGCGATCACCAATGAAAGTGTGGCTGTTTAAACCCTAAGGCCGGATTGACACGAGCGTGTGCGTTTTGCGCGCGCAAAAAACGTGGCGTTTTGCACGCACAAAAGGTCCATAAAAGCTCTGTGTGGCAGCTGCATATGATGCGTGATTTTCGCGCAGCCGCCATCATTATGACACTCTGTTTGTATGTTTGTAATTTTCATTCATAGTTTTTACTGCTGTTGTGCGAATCACGCTTGTCACATGGAAGTGCTTCCGTGTGCTGCGCGTGATTTTCACGCACCCATTGACTTCAATGGGTGCATGATGCGCGAAAAACGCACAAATATAGGACAGATCGTGAGTTTTATGCAGCGGACACACGCTGCGTGAAAATCACGGACTGTCTGAACGGCCCCATTGGCTAACATAGGTCCGTGCGAAGCGCGTGAAAATCACGCGCGTCGCACGGACGTATTATACGTTCGTCTGAATAAGCCCTAATGCAAGGAAGGCTCCCACTATCCTGTGCTTGTCCGCCTCAGCATCACAATCGCCTGGGTAGACTCTTAAAGGGCTTGTCCAGTTTTCATACACTCCGTTAGGAAGTTCTGACTTAATAGAGGGGGGGTCCTCTGTTCAGGATTCTCATCTCTTGGTCAGAGTGGAGAGCAGTTACAAAGTGCGTCTCTCGCACTGGAGGATCTGTCCGCTCCTGTATTACACAGATAACCCATTGATATTAATGGTATAATGGAATAGTTGCCAATTTAATTATTTTTTTTCCCAGGGACACTTTGGGTGTGGCTTCTTAGGTGAGTGTGTCTTGTGGGGGGCATGGCTTATCTGGTGGGTGTGGCTAAAGGGAGGTGGTTTTCTTCCCAGAATTTCTGCACTAGTTTGGCAACTACTGGCCGGGGATTCTGCTCCAGGAGGAGTGAATGGCAGAGCAGGGAGCGGATAGCTTCCTAGTCTGCCATAGTATTCAATTAAATACAGCAGTTGTCGGGACACGTCCAGGACAGGAATTTGCCGGGACTGTCGGCAACTATGTTATTGTCCGGGGACGCTTCATTCAAGTAGGGATTGTTCAAAGTGGAGAACTCCTTTAAATACTGACAGCCCTAAACCTAAGAAAGGTGTTAGGGATCTGCCAGGTACTACGTCTAGGTATACTCCTGGGATTAATCAATCCACACCTGAGGCCAGACCTGTTAGACTGACACCGTCTCCCACCAACCAGGGTGGCAGGCTCAGGAGTGGGAGAGCCTATCGTGGCCTGGTCAGTCGGAGTTAGCTCCGCCCCCTTTCCTTTATTACCTGCCGTGTTCTCTTCCTCAGTGCTTGTAATTCTTCTGGATTCCTGGCCCCACTGCTGCTTGCTCCAGCCTGCTTCTGCTGTGCTTCTGCCTTGCTGCAGTTCCGCTTAACCTGCTTTGCTTTGCCCCTGGCTTGCTTCCTTCTCCGTGCTCACGTTGGTATACCCCACTTCATCCTGGTCCTGACTATTCTCACCGCTCCGTTTCCTCGCGGCGTTCCGTGGGCTACTGCCCCTTCCCTTGCGTGTTCCCTGTTTGTTCTCCCGTGCACTTAGACAGCGTAGGGACCGCCGCCCAGTTGTACCCCGTCGCCTAGGGCGGGTCGTTGCAAGTAGGCAGGGACAGGGCAGTGGGTAGATTAGGGCTCACTTTCCCTTCACCTCCTTCCTGCCATTACAAAAGGCCCCATTGTTGTCTAGTATTAGTGACTAAGATATGCCCCAACAGATCTGCTTGTGCATTTTACGGAATAAGAAAAAAATTCTGGATCAAGAAAAAAATTCCATAAATATTAAAAACAAATAAAATTATTGCTTACAAAAAACGCAACATGATTAAAAAAATACAATAACTATGAATCAAAAACCATATACTTACCTACTCTATGTATACACAAAAATAATGCCTTAAAGGTATACAACTCGTCTCGCAAAAACAAGTCGCTTCAATTAAGTTAAAAATAAAAAAAATTATAGCTGACAGAATGCGAGGAGGTGATAACAAAACAATTCTCTTGGTCCTTAAAGGAACAGTGTCATCACAAATTATTTTTTTATATGTTAAAGATGTTAGTGCTTTATTAAAAACGTTTATATTCATTTGTGTGTTTGTGTTTTATTTTTTCTTATTTTTACACTTTTTCTTCCCTATGGGGGCTGCCATTTTTTGTTCCATTTCTGTGTGTGTCGATTAACGACACATACAGACATGGAATACGGCAGCCACAGTCCCATAGGGACTGAGAACGACTCCCGTCCCATTGACTTCAGTGTACGGCGTCTGTGTGGGAACTGCGCATGCGCCGCTCCCACACAGTCCAATTCGAAATTGGCGCCGTCCGGCGCCATTTTCCTGTGGACCGGAAGTCGCGGCCGGACAGTAATATTACTACTTCCGGTCGCGGCTTCCGGATTTGTGCACTTGGACCAGCGGCAGCAAACGGAGCGGACGGGCCGGAGGGAGCCGCGGCGGCAGGAGCAGGTAAGAGATTTCAATGTATGTTCGTGTTTGTGTGTGTTTACTACTGTATGTAAACCTACTACACTGTGTGTTAGCTCAAAAAATGGCGACACACAGTGTAGGAGGTTACAGCGTTCAAACCCCTCGTTTATCCCGGCACTAGCCAGGATAAAGGAGGGGGGATGCTGAGAGCTCACTAGAGCGAGGGCTTTTTACCCAATTTTGCAAAGCTGCAATTTTGGGGATAGCTCCATCTAGTGACCAAAAATGGGTAGTATTATAAATTAGAATTAATTTATAATATTTCCTGACTCGTGAAAAAAATAAAAAAAATTTGAACAATGTTTAATCACCCACACACTAAATGTTTAATTTAAAAAAAAAAAACATGTTTTTCTGGCAACACATTCCCTTTAAAGGCTATGTAGACCTTTGAGGGCTTTTTGAAAAAATAAATAAATAAATAAATTGATCAGTCAGTGTGTTTTGTGCAACTCCTTAATTAGTTTTTATTAAAAAAAATTTTTACATTTTGAGATTATCTATGTATTTTTCGCTAAGACCTGAATCTGTCAGTCCCTTGGACCCGACAGGAACAGTGTCAGCGGGTAAGACATGCAGGGTCCACCTGTAATCTATCACATCTAAGTTATGAACAGGTGGATCTTGCCTGTCTGATCTGCTCTCACTGGACACATGAGGTCCGCAGACCTGACTGGAACAGGATTTAGGGCTAGATACAACTGTTCTGCATAGAGAATACAGAACGGATGTATCTCAAAAAGTATCTCAAAAAGTAAAACGTATTTTTAATAAAAACGAATAAAGAAGTTACACTAAACACACTTTTTTTTAAAAAAAAAATTATTAAAAAAAGCCCTCAAAGATGTACAGAGTCTCTAAGGCCAAATATTACAGAGATTGGCATCAACATTTTTTGTTTTTAGAGTAGTTCCTGGACAGAGGCATAAAGAAAGCACAAGAGGCCCCATGACAAAAGCAAAAAAAAGTGCCCCCCTGCATGGCACAGAATATGGCTGACACTATGTACATTGAATGTAAGGTAACTGTAGTGACTCATGTGTTGCACCTGTATACATGGAGAACCACATACACCTGTGCTGGACAAGTCAGGCTTCCAGTTATGTAAAGCCACTTCCTGCAGCTGTTTTGGTGACGGGCTCACAGATACATTAATCACATCAATCATCGGGACAGCAGTTACCGAGAGACCTTTATTATTCTCCAACTCCATTTAAAGGAACACTCCAGGAAAAACTGATTCAATATGTTATGTCCAGTGCAGGGCAGGAATGGGCGGTGCATGACTTCTCTAGTGTTCTTTAAATCTCGGAGTCATGCTCCGCCCCCTCAGGCCCTGCAGTTTTTCCTGGAATGCTCCTGTAATCCGCTGGTATAAATAAAAATTAGGCAAAAAGTACATGGCTGCCATTATTGTGGCAATGGGACATGGTAGCATCACAACAAGGGCGCCAACTGACAAACCAATAGATGGCACCAGCAGCTCAAGTTGGTGTGATACTTTGACTGTGGCCAAGAGATGCAACTTTTTGAACTTTTGACGACTCTTGCCTATCATAGCTACAAGCTCCTATATATTAGAAATCAGGTTAATTTTCAGTTCATTTTTTACTATTGATCTTTACAGGGGCACACACTATGGAGGGACCCACAGCAAAACGAAAACCTTTTTACCAATCTTCTTGACTAATGTACTCAACCAGCTCAATATCTACCCTGATTCTGTGGATGGATCATGGGATTCTTGACGACAGCAGAGCATTGGAGAAAGATCGACGGGCATGTGGAGGGACCTGTTACCAAAATGCCCATTTCCAAGTAATTTTTGGGACTTCCCGTTATGGGCCCCATAGCAGCACCTTTTACTTGCACATCGGTTTACCGGTATTATCACACTAATAAAGAGACAAACACAGAATTAGCATTAGTCCAATATATGAGATAGAAGACCAGATACCAAACAGGGCATACTCTATGACTGAGCCCATTGTGGGCTATGGAACAGGTGCGGGAATTTCTCTGCATGTCACCTGGTTCCTGTTTTTGTGCAAAACTGATCCTTGTGAAATGCAACAAAGGTCCAGCATGAAGAGAACACACAACAAGGACACAGAAGATGTGTACAATATTTACAATGTCATTGACCCGAGTGGATGTTGAAAGTTTTATTGCAAGTTCTTGGAACCGTGTTTTACCCATTGAAAGGTCATGGGCACTTTCTTTTTTTTTTTTTTTTTTTAAAAAGAGACTTTTAAAGAGTATATGCCCTTTATCAACCATTTTATTTTTTTTCAATCTAAAATTTGCATTTAAAATTAAAAAAAGTTTGCAAATTGTCTTGAGTAAATATGTCCTACAGTTTCGTGTATACAGCTCTTATGCAGAACCATGTGTCTCCATGGTTACAGACTACAAACAAACCCATATGTAATCTAATCCGGCAGTCATGTGTTACTAAACTCTTCTGCTTACTCTTTTTGCTAACCAATAAGCAGTAGAAGAAGGGGAAGATGGAAGGTAATATCACATGACCGCAGGATGAGGCTCAGACTACACAGGGTTTGTTTGTAGTCTGTTACCATGGAGAAACAAAGGCATACATATTAACTGTATACACAAAACTGTACAATACTTCTTATCACAATTACTCTATGGACACTACATCAGATTCCCTAATAAAATAATATTAGCAAGTGCTGTGCTATATAGGAAAATAAGACATAGCCCATTGTTCAGGTAGTTGATGGGTGGCAACACTTGGCAGTGCCAGTGGGGAACCATGCATGATCTCTATGTTTCTATCAAGATCAAATGGTGGTAGCGTCAGTCTGTGGTATCTTTTGGCCCTACAGGGGAAATGATTGGGAGGTTCCATTATCAATCTACACAGAACCTTGTAAACTTTGTTGTTATCATTGTGCACACATCATATAATTCATAGCCCTTAGCAGTAAGTGATTGTCTCAAATAGGGGGGCTTTCTGTTGGACCTTTGGGCCCTTATGGTTGCATCAGAGTCCTTGATATTTTGGTGGGGCATTTCAACCTTGAATGATATTATAAGACTACCATCAGGCTGTTGGCACATATTGATCCAGGCCTCCAGCCCTTCTGTCCCCTTCACTCCACAGGGGAACAATGGATGCCGGTCTCCATCGTTGGTGCTCTGAACATTTTCTTTATTATTATTTTGAATAAGGCAGATTGGTAGAGGGTGACGGGAGAATGGTAGGAGAGACAGCGATTCCATTGCCACTGGCGTATCTAGAGGTGGGGTTGGCAAGGAATGTGCCCGTGCTATACTGTGCCAGCAGGGCACCAACAAGCCACTATGCCAGGGTATTTAGAAACAGGGCTAAGGCAGTGAGCTGAATATTTTCCCTTGGTAAAAATAAAGCCTAGCTACGACTAATGGGCAGTGGGTTTGTTCAAACGGGGCCAGGCATTTCATAGACTAATGAGACAAGGTAAACAGAACTTAAAATGTTCTAATTCAACAGGATTTTAAAGCGATTGTCCAGCTTTAGAAAAACATGGCTTCTTTCTTCGAGAAACAGCGCCACACCTGTCCATCAGTTATGTCTGGTATTGCAGTTTTGCTCTATTGCAATTAATAGGGCTGAATTGCAATACCACATACAACCTGTGGACAAGAGTGACGCTATTTCTGGAAGAAAGCAGTCATGTTTTTCTAATTCTATAGAACTTCTTGAATAAGTTACCAGAAGAGGACCAGTCATGGACTGATAATTACTGTGGGTATTTTCTTTAACTTTATGGTGGTAATTTTTATGTAGATGTAGCAATAAACTGAGATAAATCTGTGAATTTAAAAGGCACGCAATAAAATCGAAAACAAAAATAAAAAAAAGAGGAACCAGACATAGAATTCCTGGTGTTGAATGTCAGTGTAGAAAGAGGATATCGATATATGAGTCATGCATTTCTAAGGTGCTAGTAATACAATATTATATTAGCCGTCTATTATATTCTGAATATATTTTGATTAAAGATATTTCTAACCCTATGACTTTGTCTTGACTACTCTGATAAATTACTTTAACTTGCAATCATCTTTCCATCACCTTCACCAGGTGGCACTGACGGATGGGTCTTTTTTAATGTCTTGACAGTGCCACCTAGTGGCAGAAATATCAATTCACCCGTAATTTTTGGTTCTGGACATTTTGTTCTGCTGCAACAAATTAATGGCAGTGACACAATGGCTGTAGTTGTTCTGGGGACTGGTATGTACCCACTTCTAAGGACAGCAGGCACTGGGCACACTTCTGATACCAAGTATAAACGGAAAGCAGAGGCGTTGCCCATAGTAAATAGTTTGAGAATTATTTAATTCTCATCATAAAGCCTCCTGCGCACAGTTATATTTCAACTCCGTAACAGGTTCCGAGTTGTACGGAGATGTAACATGGCACCCATCTAGGGGCCCATTCTGTATCTCTGGATGTCTTAGATTTCATACAGATGTATACTGAACCCGACAGAAAACAAATCATGTTATGTTCCATCAGATACCGTATTACAGAGGTATTCTGCTATAGAAGCAATAAAGTAATCTCACCCTGGAGGACCTGGTATGTGCATGCATTAAACAGACGGCCCATTGATTTAATTGGAAAATGTGCAATTCTTAATTTCAACCTGCGGTGGCGCTGCAGGAAGATTCCACTCTACTTTGACAGATAACAGCTGATCACTGGGGGATACCCTGTGATCAGCTTAACGTCGAGGGACCCTTCCAACAAAAAGGATTGTACAAAGTGACATATTAGTCCAAATACAGTACCAGGACTTTTTCTAGGCTCTAGTCTGGCAGATTTGACTAGATGTGAGATCACCACTCACTGACGCGTTTCGAACGGTACAGCTTGGAACGTGTCAGTAAATGGCGTTTTTATGACTATTAAAAAGTAATAAAGGAAGATTTGCTGTCTTTTTTGTCTTCTGATTTATTCGATATGTACCTTTGCTGGCAAGCTACAAAACCGAGCTGCTGGGGAAGGGTGATCAATTTTTCAGCTGTGCAAAAAATTACTTTTTCCGTGAAGCTTCATTCGGGGGACCACTAGTGGACCCTGTCTCCTGTATGAGTCTAAATGGGAGACTGGCGGGCCCATCTTTTGCCAGGTCCAAATTGCCCATCCCCCTCTCAAAATGGGTCTCAACATGGCTCTTTTGTAATCATTATCTATTCTGTATCTGGCCATGTATATCACCAATAGACATACCAGTAATTACTATAACTTTTTACTGGGGGAAATTCAAACCCAAGAAAAGTCGCAGGTTGTCTAAACCTAGTTCTTAAGATCCATATAGAATAATCCGCACTAATTGTAAATGTGATTATTAAAAATGGTGTTCCCACAGTGATCAACACAGCAAAAAGAAGCTTATGGTAATGCTCAAATCCAGGCGGAAGTGTGAATTGTATTATGGCTATTGATGTCAATCTCCTCAGTTCGTTGGGTGATTAACCCTTTTGGGGCCCATGCACCGTTCTCCGCAAACAGAAGAAGATCCTAACATCAGAGGTTTGGCTGCATTGCAATGATCCAGTATATTGTAATAGAAGTCCAATCAGAACAACCCCAGCAGAGGTCATCATTTCAGGATTGGAGTGTTCTGGTATTTTTAGGATTGAACTACTGAGTAGTAGGAATACGGGGCATTTTGGGAGCTTTGCAGTATTTTAAGGTCGGACTACTTGAGATTTCTGGAGATGTCAGAGTAAAAAGGCCTCATGCACTCAACTGTATTAGAAATTTCAAGATGTAAAGAGGCGTAATTCAGCACCCGTAGAAATCGATGGTCATATTCTGTACCTCCGTATGTCACTTGGTTTTGTTTCTCTCACATATGGAATATTGCCCCCTCGGGTGGTGTATTAAAGAGGTATTCTGCCTTACAGGCTCTACTCTATGGGAGCATACAGAATGACTACTGGCTCATAATATGGACCACAAGGGATTTCGGGTGACACCATACAATGTCCATTCAAGTGGCAATACTGTATGCATGGACCCTAAAGGTTGTTTAAAGTTGGAGTGCTGTTTTAAATTAAAAATCTGGGTATTTTAGAAGCAGAGTAATGAAGACTCTGGATCAAGACCTCGTTCTTTTTTGGATTGGAGTATTGAGTCTTTAGGATTGAAGCTCTGGATATTTCAGGATAAAACTACCAGGTATTCAGGATCACAGTACTGGGTACATCAGGAAAAAAGTCATGAATTATCAGGACTGGAGCACTGTGCATTCCAGATCATCCAGTGCTGGATATTTTAGGGACTGAGTACTGAATACTTTAAGGGCAGAGTACTGTATATTTTAGGGGCAGAGTACTGTATATTTTAGGGGCAGAGTACTGTATATTTTAGGGGCAGAGTGCTGGATATTTTAGGGGCAGAGTGCTGGATATTTTAGGGGCAGAGTACTGGATATTTTAGGGACAGAGAACTGAATATGTTAGGGTCAGAGTACTGGATATTTTAGGGGCAGAGTGCTGTATATTTTAGGGGCAGAGTGCTGGATATTTTAGGGGCAGAGTGCTGTATATTTTAGGGGCAGAGTGCTGTATATTTTAGGGGCAGAGTGCTGGATATTTTAGGGACAGAGTACTGGATATTTTAGGTGCAGAGTGCTGGATATTTTAGGGGCAGAGTGCTGGATATTTTAGGGGCAGAGTGCTTGATATTTTAGGGGCAGAGTACTGGATATTTTAGGGGCAGAGTACTGGATATTTTAGATGCAGAGTGCTGGATATTTTAGGGGCAGAGTGCTGGATATTTTAGGGGCAGAGTGCTGGATATTTTAGGGGCAGAGTGCTGGATATTTTAGGGGCAGAGTGCTGGATATTTTAGGGGCAGAGTGCTGGATATTTTAGGGGCAGAGTGCTGGATATTTTAGGGGCAGAGTGCTGGATATTTTAGATGCAGAGTACTGGATATTTTAGGGGCAGAGTGCTGGATATTTTAGGGGCAGAGTGCTGGATATTTTAGGGGCAGAGTGCTGGATATTTTAGGGGCAGAGTGCTGGATATTTTAGATGCAGAGTACTGGATATTTTAGGGGCAGAGTGCTGGATATTTTAGGGGCAGAGTACTGGATATTTTAGATGCAGAGTACTGGATATTTTAGGTTACAGTACTGGATACTCAGGATTGAAATACTGGTTTCAAGAATTAAATTCTGCAGCCGCTTTCAGCAGAAATAAGGTCAGCTTGTGACTAAGGAAATGTTTTAGGAGCTTTATGTCCACTCATTGTCTAAGAACAGGTTCCTCTAGTTCTGGGACTTTCACTTTCTAATGTTTATTTGTCAGTGTACCTACTGTATTTCGTGGTTATATAATAGTACAGAGTGATACACCCACTTGTCAGTAGAACTGATGTGGCACTGCCAACCATTCTGTCTTATAAACTGTGTTCTTCTCCCCTGCGCTATATATATTAATATTATATATATATGTATTTGCTGGTCTCATCAGTGAAAATAAACATTGCACACATCATAAATATGTAAATAATATGCAACAAATATCACAGATTATCATCCCAAAGTGGCATCGTCATGGTAAAAAGGATGTGGCAAATACACTGGATCTTCCGGTGGGCCCAGGTTCTGATGCAATGAACCCCTACTATAACGAGGTACCAAAAGGTCCAGCAGACGACAACCCCATCTACAGTTGACTTTGGAGATCACTTTTCACTAGTGTTTGTTTTTTATTGGTTAATGTTAAATAACATATTTACTGAGACTTTACTGATGATAAATCCCAAGTATCCACTGATAACAGCAATGTTTAATATCTATTCAAAATGTTCCCTATAGATGGGGTGGTGGCCCTAACCTCTCATCTCTCATCACCTCGGCTCAGGTGGATCTAACAGATATGTTATCTTCTTATACCCCCATACATTTTATCTTCTTATGCCCCCATACATTTTATCTTCTTATACCCCCATACATTTTATCTTCTTATATCCCCATACATTTTATCTTATTATACCCCCATACATTATATCTTATTATACTACCATACATTTTATCCTCTTATACCACCATATAGTTTAAACAGCTTGTTATGGACCTATAACTTCCCCCTGACTCAGAGGTTCAAAACCCAACGAACCAATGGAGCTTAAAGTGGATTTCCAGACACTAAAAATTGATGGCCTATTCTCAGGAAAGGCCATCAAAAACTGATCTGTCGGGGCCCGACTCCCTGGACCCCAGTCGATCAGCTGTTTTGAAGGGTCGCTCGTAGTTAATTTCTACTTGCACACAATAAGTCATCGACACAGATGTACCAGCGATTCACAGTATTGCATCCTTCTCCCATGTGTCGACGATTCATAGTGAGCAAGTAGAAATGAAGGGGAAGCAGCGCTCCTACGAGAGCTGCATCCCCTTCAAAACAGCTGATCGGCGGGGGCCCCGGGAGTCGTATGCCGACCGATCAGCTATTGATTGTCTATCCTGAGGATAGGCCATCAATTTTTAGCGTCTGGAAAACCACATTAATGTTGTAGAAAAGCAAGAGAACACCTTGGTGGA
Source organism: Rhinoderma darwinii (assembly GCF_050947455.1). Lineage (NCBI taxonomy): Eukaryota > Metazoa > Chordata > Amphibia > Anura > Rhinodermatidae > Rhinoderma > Rhinoderma darwinii. The sequence goes on from NC_134696.1 coordinate 23,334,337, forward strand.
GTCATCTCAGTACTCCTTTTCTATAAAAGCATTTAATACAAAAATAATTTTAGTCATATTACAAAACATGCAAAGATAAGGGAAAACCATGGCGAAAATCCTAATGAGCCCCCTCCTGATGTTTTGTTTGCACTTTCCTCTTCCTCATAGGAGAAAGGGCCAATTTGCCTTCTATTTTCTTGCTAACATTGCGGAGCCTGTGGAGAAGGGAAGACCAGTGTCCATAGGGTTGATTGATTGGACTAATATGAGCCATGGCCCCTCCATTCCATAGTATTTACAAGCCAATGAATGGGTAACTTCCATGGTAAATTTACCCAAAAACAAAGTTCAGAGGACTGTATACCTATCCAGATTAGACCTTTCGTATTTTTCAGTATACAGCCCTTAAACACATTTTCTGGAGCTGCATAGTATTCACCCTTACTGTCCACGGCCCAGTGCACCTGTCTCATGGCACGTGCACTTTATATTAGTAACTGTGCCAATCTCGGCTCTGATGAGGACATTGTAAAAATGTAAAATGAATTAGTCATAACTTGGAGTAAAATGTTCATCATCAGTTCATTTTGCAAGAGAAATTAACCACAAAACTGTGTGCGTTTAGATTCTATCCGCAGAATAAATAACTGTAGGCACAGGGATGTAGGTGGGTAAAACTTTGCCAAAAGTAACTGGAGACATGAGGAAACCGCACCCAACATGAAAGCCACCAATAATTTGTTTATGGAGACTGGAGCGTGGGGGAAGTGTTGCCTGTCACAAAGCAGTCAGTACATGAAGGCGAACTCCATGACCTGATATCTTCTTGTGTTCAGAGAACTTTGTCGCTTAACTTTACAAGGTGGGAGAATGTCATCATACAATGAGCTTGTTATACTCTTTTTACTAGGTCAGTAGTAGTGGGGGAAGGACAGACTTCTTGTTGCAGTAGCCATTGGGTAGCGTCCATCCGGCACGTCACTGAGCTGTATATTTGGGTCACCTTGCTCTACCCCAAAAAACAGAACATCAATACTGACGGTTGGCTTGGTCGAACAGTTGAGACGTGTTTCAACATGGGCACCTTTTTTAAAAACTATTTGGAGCTTGTCTTTTTTATATGGTAGGTACTTGAATATTGGTCCAGGTGTACAACATTTCTAGAAGATTGGAGAGATAATTATTTGACACTTAAAGGGATTCTCTATCTAAATTAATTTTTAGTGAGATCTGACTGGAAATGACATCATGTGATTCTTGTCCAGCCACTTTCCCTTTCTCTGATGTCACCATAGTGCCAACAGAGCTTTGAACTGAACCAATGTCATTCAAGACAGACATGTTGCTATGAATTCACTACCACAACCTTTTATATGAGGTTGTCAGGCGACGCATCCCTAGAAACCAGTCTATTTCAGATCAATCACGTCTTCAGAACAAAGTAAAATTGCTACTATTCCAAAGGGCCAGTATGGGGTAAAAAAAAAGATGCACGGCGCCAAATAGTGCAGGTAAATCCAAGGTAGTAGGACATATAGGTAGAGACAGTTGTATGCTCATCTATAGTGGTTGTGCTCAAAAACAGGCACAACTCTGATGTAAATCAAATTAATGGTAAGTCAAAGGTGTGCTGCTGCCAAGATCCAGACCGGTAGACAAGGAGGTCACCGCGACATATAGAGCAATAAACATGGAAAAATGGACCATACACGGCGCTGCTACAACAAAGATCAAAGGAGTATGGAGACTAAGCAAAGTGGAAATGAAGTACTTAATTAAATAAAAATAATAATAAAGGGCTACGCGTTTCTACGATGGACAAGCGTCTTCCTCAGGCCGTACTCAGTATGGGGCAAAGGGACCTAGCAGTACTGTGACCACACTATCTCTTATTGCAATATTACAGTAAAATTCCTTCATTTTGGCATTCATTGGACTTGACAGATTATTAAATATTCTGGCCAGATTGCCCTCCTCGTCCATTCAATTTTCTTTATATATAAGTAATTTTTTTAAAAATTTTTAAAAATTTTATAAATTTTCTCTGTTGCTAAGTGAATGAGGTTTATGTGATATTCCTAGAACATGAGTCCTTTGTTATGGAAAAACCTGTCAAAATATATTTTATGAGGTTGGATGTAAAAACTGGACACATGTTTACACAAGTGCAGACAGTAAAATCCATCTGGACACTTATGGACGGCTTTCTTATCACTTTCTGTTAATTTGTGTATCGGCAAATTGACTTGAAAAATAAACAAGTGAACATTTCTGCTTCTTTTTATACAGACAGTACAGGGATTATTCCCAGATGGGAATGTGTAGGAGCGGCCCAGTAACTCTATCACAGCTGCATTCTTATTAGCCTTTAAAGTTCCTTGAACTGTATTACAAAAAGTTTCAAAGAATTAGAAAAAATATATATTTTATTTTTACCAAAAATTAAATTTCACAATTTTAGGATTTCAGTGTACAGAGGGTGTATTTATTTATTTCCCATTTTTACGGAGCACCTGCATACTCCTCAGCAATGTACACCATCTGTGATCAGTCCCTGCCCTCAGTCGGGCTCACAAACCATAACTCCCAGCATGCTACGAGTTGTCGTTTTTCAACAGCTGGAGACCACTGCATTAGCCCAATAGTTGCTTCCCGACCCAATGTGTTTTTTTGAGAGTGGGGGAGAACCCCAGAGGACACCTATTCAAGCATTAAAAGAAGATATAAACCAATACGTGCCATAGACGCAATAAATAAGAGTAGATAGTTAGGTGGTATAGACAGCTTTGAGTAGGCTTGTCCCCCATGGAGGGAATGAAATATAATCCAACACATGAAAGGGACCGCATTGTAATTTTTGCTATAGGGCCCATTTTTTTCTTTGTTCATCACTGATCCAAACTTCATGGAGATGTTGCCACTTAGACACTTAGGCCACATTCACACGAACGTGTTTTTGTGGCCGCAATTCCCCCAAAAATCCACGGGAGAATTGCGGCCCCATTCATTTCTATGGGGCAATCACACGACCGTAGTTTTTGCGGTCTTTGCACGGCCCGGGAACCCGCACCGCAGAAAGAACGGGCATGTCCTATTACGGCCGTCTTCTGCGGTCCGGGCTCATTGAAAACAATGACGGCGGCCATGTGCATGTCCTACGATTTGCGGGCGGCCCGCGGCTGACAGTCCGCAGCCGGCCGACCCGAAAATCACGGCCGTGCACACGGCTACGGTCGTGTGCATGAGGCCTTAGACTTAAACTACGGACCCCAGTGCTGCGAGGCGTCAGTGCTAACCACTAATCCACCCTGTTCAATCAATGTGATGCCTTATATAACAGTTATAGGGTTTCTCCCATATGGACAATCCCTTTTTATATGCCCTAAAATGGCATAGGGTCTTCATACAGGTTCACCTGCTCAGAATCCCCAACTATTAGCTAGAGATGAGACTCGCTGACAAAACTCAAATGTGTGGGTACCCACGGCAGTAGGGGGGATGTTCTTTAAGAAAGGGATATCCTGATGGGACAACCCCTTTAAAATATGCCATCATTTCAGTCCATGAGTCCATGATTCCCGGTCTTGCACAGATTTTGGCGATTTCTGTATAAATACATTTGTTTCCATCACTGAAAATGATCCTTTTGCCACTACTGCTCTACTTAAATATTTGGAGCTCCAGCAGAAAAAGTAAAAGTCAATGGAGCAATAGCAAAAGGAATATTTTGTCATTTTACAACCTTCTTTAGGGGTAAAAGCTCATAGACCACCACTGTTGGCATCTTCTGACAGGTCAATCTTCTTTTTTTAGAAGCTACATTAAAAATGGAGTTCCCCTTTAATGACAAGAACTTATGCGTTTTAATGGTGGTGTCTTTAAGTGCAAAATGAATCAGAAATTCACCTTAATCTCATTGTTTGTAAATTGACAAGTTTCTTGGCTGTGACTAGTCTGTTAATTCCTGATCATGGCTGTCAATGTGGGATAAAAGAGATGAATAACCATCACAGCGTCCTGTCGTCCTGTCGTTCTGCACGTATAGCAGGAATCTTCTATTGCAACGTGTACCTTGCCTCGTATAAACACCTTTAACCTTGAAAATGAATTTCTTGTCATGTGGTTTCCTCTAGCCTGGAGACGTAAAGTGTTCAGTAATAATTAACCGTCTGACAGGGTTTAACACAATGCAAAATAATAAAATAGAAGCTATTTAACATAAAAATGTGTCCTCTTTTGATCTGAAATAGGCGGGTAGATTAGTTATGTCTATTGTCAAATTGCATTATTTAGTTTGTCTAGATGATATCTTACTATACGTCATAAACGCGAGGGCACCAGCACCGGCCTCACAAGTCATGTGATGTATACAAACAATGTTGGCACGTGGTATTGTCTGTGATAAAACGAGTGCAGTAAATAACATAGGCAAATCACAACATACAATACTGGTATGGGTGTAAATATTGTATTAAATATTAACTCATTATTATAGGAACTGTCTCATCAAGACAATCCCTTCTCTAAAAACATCCACTCCAGCGATCAGCTGATCGCTGTAGGTTCGGCTCCTGGAGCCCTCTTTGCCAGGGAAGTTTCATTCAGCCATACATTTCTCCTGCAGCGGCCACTGGTGGAGAAATGTAGTATTATATGCAGACATCCTCACTCTGTGATCTAGCTCATGGGGGAAGGTTCCAAGTGTCCCTAATTTATTAAATTTGTTATTTAGGCAACTGTATAGCTCTGTTATATGTAGACTGTATGATTTAAGTATTATTTGGGCACTATATGGTACACTAAATGGGTGTAACTATTATAAGAACCTATAAAAGATCACCACCCGCTACCCTACATAATGATTATATTTATGCATGCTTGCATTCATATACAATTTGAATTTGAGTGGACAGTTGTAGTCTAAAGTTGTAGGCCTCGTTCACAGGAGCGTATCAGATTCACGCGCGTGAAAAAAGCGTGTGAATCTGGACCGTGTGTGTTGCGTTATGCATCAGTGTGCTTTGTGAGTGGCATGCGTTAGTCACGCACTCGCAAAGCACATCTTTTTTTTTGTTTTTATATTTTCAATTAAATTGATGCGCAAATCAATTGACTTCAATGGGCGCGTAGGTAACGCACCAATATAGGACATGCAGTGAGTTTCACGGACTCTCGCTGCGTGAAAAATCACGCATGTGTGAATGGCCCCATTGAAATCAATGGGTCCGTGTGCTGTGCATTGTTTCAACGCACAGCACACTGACGTGATTCACACTCGTGTGAATGAGGCCTTAAGGTGGAAATCCATCACATGTAGGCATATCAGAAGACAACATTGTTATTTGTCCCTAATGGTCCATTTCCTATACCAACATTTATCTAAGGCTAAGTTCATATCTACGTTTGAGCCTCCATCACAGATTCGGTCAAATTTGACCAAAAAATTGTGCTGCATACACAAAACGACAAACACATCAGCAGAACCTGACGGGCGATATCGTAAGTCAGTAGGGTCCGTCATGCGCTGCTGGTATCCATATGATAGATTCGGCACTGCATTGTGACTTCCGTTGTAACCAGAGGTCACGACGCATATGTGAACAGAGCCTAATGTGTGTGACCTCCTATAGACTGCTGACCACCTATAGACTGCTGACCACCTATAGCATGCAGACCACCTATAGACTGCAGACCACCTATAGACTGCAGACCACCTATAGAATGCACATGCGCTCATCAGCGCCAGTCACATTCAAAAAATAAATTAAATCACAGCTTCCATGTGTAGGAAGTTATTATTTACTGTATATTAACGCAACATCTAGATTTGCCAAAGGTTTGTGAAAGGTAGTCCAAGTCCATGAGCCTTCTACAATGTTATCTGCTAACGTGTCCATATTAGATATTTCATAAAAGATCATAAAAGGCTGTAAAAGATTACAAACAGAAAATTATTTGCAGATGATAAACACCTTATTAGAATCTAAAAAAAATATTTCTCTAAAATGAATACCAATTTAGAAAAATTTGTCACAATCTTCACAACAATCTTTTTTAGGGACCAGTAGTTAGGGGACAGAGAAAAATAGGGATACCAATCCTCTGTAACGCTAGCAGCCGGCAATCGCTGCTGTCCGGCTTTTCCTGGCTGCCGCCAGCATCTATTATCTCTGTGCCGGCGTCCTCCTACCACGATGGGACGCCGGCATGTACTGCTTCAGCTGCTCACTTCCGTAAGGCGCGAGCGCGCCCTGGTACCTCTTAAAGGGCCAGCGCGTGCACTACTATAACCTTCCCTAGCCTATCCCTGTGCACCCTATCCTCCTTAAATCCGTCCTGCCCTCCTGCCTGTGCCTGAGCGTTGTTGGGTCTACCCATGTTCATTTAGCAAATGGTCCCTCAGTTGTATCCTGCACCCAGTGTTCCCGTATCCTGTTTCCTGTATCCCGTATCCAGTAATTGTGTTAGTTCCAATGCGAAGTCTAGTTACGGATTGGAGTTCACCGTCTCTGCACGTGCACGCCCGTGGGTCCCGGTCGTCCAAGTGTCATCTGCGCCAAGTGTCATCTGTGCCAAGTGTCATCTGTGCCAAGTGTCATCTGCGCCAAGTGTCATCTGTACCAAGTGTCATCTGTGCCAAGTGTCTGCCACGCCTCCTATCCAGGTTGTCTAGTCCTAAAGACTTTCATTGACTGTAGTTTGGCCAGCTGCTACTTCGCTATGGTGGAGAGGCCTAGTGGGCCCACATAACCCGCAGCCGTGACAACCTTAATGAAATAAATTAAACATATAAAGATTAAAATTAAAACAAATGACCTCCAAGAAATCAATCTTTTCTCAGTAAATAAAAGATTCTTTCATCCCCAAAACTGAATCTAGATAAATTTCTGTGGATTAGGGACATACATTTATTTGCTAGAACTGTGTAAACAAAAAAGCGCAAAAATATACCACCAAATATATCAAAATATATCATTTTAGGTGGAATCTTGCTTTAAAAACTAAATCAGATCCATTTCAATGAGGATTAGTGGAAGTTTCAAGTGGATGAAAGATATTGGAGTCTCCGTTTAACAAGAAAAAGCATCATTATTCTAGTCAGGCTCTAATATGAGGTTCTGCCGAGCCAAATTCTGTACCCAAAACGACACCGCAACTAGAGAAAAGGGACGTCAAAGGGATTTTTAGACAAAGATATTTAATTAATGCTGCCGACTGTGGAGCCCATAGAAAGTCTTTTAGTCTTTCTCTATTATCTGGAAGTCTAAAGGAGGTTTACAAACAGTGGACAAAATTGAAGAGGCAGCTAAATAAGGCTTAGTACTCTCTATGAGAGAGAGGATTCCAAGGAAAATAACTAAGAAACACTTAATCAGATGCTTAGAGTGAATATCCACCCTTGAAAACCAACAATATTCTCTTATGATTAATTGCTTCATTTATCTTTATAGTGGTTTAGGCTCAATTTAAATGATTACATTCAATCTGCCTACAGCCACCACTAGAGGGAGCTTGCTGCATACGGATTATACATTGAACCCAATATTAAAACAGTATGCAGTAAGCTCATAAGCTCCCCCTGGTGGCAGCTACAGGCAGCCCGGACTGTATCTTTGAACTGTTTGCAGAGGATTTGAAACTCTGTATTAGAAACTCCTCCCAAATCACTAGGTGTAGTGATAAAAAAAAAAGTGGCTACCTGCTTGCAGAAAGCCTCACTCACGATGCCCTCTCAGTACACAGATAGCACATTTTCTACTAAAGCTGTAGAACTTTTTTTATGTGCAATCTTCCCAGGCTTTGTGTTGCTTAAAGAGGCTCTGTCACCAGATTTTGCAACCCCTATCTCGTATTGCAGCAGATCGGCGCTGCAATGTAGATAAGAGTAACGCTTTTTTTTTTTTTTTTTTTTAAACGAGCATTTTTGGCCAAGTTATGACCATTTTTATATTTATGCAAATGAGGCTTTCTAAAGTACAACTGGGCGTGTTTAAAGTTATGTACAACTGGGCGTGTATTATGTGCGTACATCGGGGCGTTTTTACTACTTTTACTAGCTGGGCGTTGTGAATAGAAGTGTCATCCACTTCTCTTCGTTACCACCCAGCTTCTGGCAGTGCAGACGCACAGCGTGTTCTCCAGAGATCACGCTGTGACGTCACTCACTTCCTGCCCCAGGTCCTGCATCGTGTCGGACGAGCGAGGACACATCGGCACCAGAGGCTACATTTGATTCTGCAGCAGCATCGGCGTTTGCAGGTAAGTAGCTACATCGATTTACCTGCAAACGCCGATGCTGCTGCAGAATCAACTGTAGCCTCTGGTGCCGATGTGTCCTCGCTCGTCCGACACGATGCAGGACCTGTGAGTGACGTCACAGCGTGATCTCTTGAGAACACGCTGTGTGTCTGTGCACTGCCAGAAGCTGGGTGGTAACGAAGAGAAGTGGATGATGCTGATTCGTCAGCATCATACACTTCTATTCACAACGCCCAGCTAGTAAAAGAAGTAAAAACGCCCAGATGTACATACACAATACACGCCCAGTTGTACTTTAGAAAGCCTCATTTGCATAAATATAAAAATGGTCATAACTTGGCCAAAAATGCTCGTTTAAAAAAAAAAAAAAAAGTTACTCTTATCTACATTGCAGCGCCTATCTGCTGCAATACGAGATAGGGGTTGCAAAATCTGGTGACAGAGCCTCTTTAAGTGGGAGGAATCTCAAACAAGTCTGTGTAGAATAGAGAGGCAATCTATTATACAGCAGATGGCTACATTCTGTGACCACTTCAATAAAAGTAGCACCATGTACTCAAATGGTGGTCCACCGAACAGTAAATTTGCTCCTAGGCAATCTGAAGTACTAAAGTCCGCAGAAGGAGAAACTAAGGGGGCAACCAACTGTTCAAAGGTATCCACAGGAAACCATCTAGATGCAGTTACTGTATTGGTTTTCACATGAACTCTTTTATTAGATCATCTATGTTGCACCACCAAGATATCCTTGTATTTTATACTGATAAAGGTGAGTGTTTCATCATATTTTTATATGTGCCAGGGTGGCCTAAAGTTGCGCAACAAAGTCTACTCATGTCAATCATGCAGGGTGACTCCGTGTCACAATTATTGGTCTTTATGAGATAAGCAGCTGTATATGTTAATTATATAACAGGTAGGCAAAGTCCAGCAGGTATTTTAAGACTGTTTTTTGTTATACAGTTTTCCATAGCAACTGTTGTGATAATACAATCTTAGAAACACCTGAAGAACTCTTCATTATTATGCAACAACTGGTTCTCCTGCCAACGTATCACAGGTGCCAACTCCAGTTGCTGGCATGTATGTTTTGTTCATGTATAGTCCATGAAAAATAAAGTAATCTAAAGCCAGTCCTGGGGGTTGTCAGATCTTAAAAAAAATATAGGGGAGTAGTTTTAAGGGAAAAGCATCCTTTAATGTATCATTTAGCCACGCCCTTGATCTATAGGCCACACCCCCAATAGTAAATTGAGATCAAACACAAAAACACCCAAGCCCTCCTTATTCCTTTAAGAAAATGTATCCTGACTTTTTTTTATTACTATTAAGTTTTAGTATGCACCCAAAAATGAATACCACACAGTACCCAAATAGCACTGCCATATTGCCCATAAAACAGGACCTTAAACAAAGCCATACAATGATTTGGTAATGAAAAGTGTTGGTGATGTCCAGAGCAAGATTACTGCTTACGTATTTGAAATCGTAATACAGTGAACAAATAGAAGTACCATATATAAAGGCCATATATACTGTGATTATCGAGACCCATATGAACGCTTGTTCCCGGTCATTGCCCTGTGTACAGGGGCGTAGCTAAAGGCTCATGGGCCCGGGTGCAAGAATTCAGCGAGCGCCTATGCCCAGACGCCTTGCCCAACAGCCCCCATAGTATAATGCCCCCACACAGTATAATGCTCCCATAGCTGCCCCCACACAGTATAATGCCCCATAACGTATAATGCCCCCCCATAACAGCCCCATACCGTATAATGCTCCCCATATCAGCCCCCACAGTATAATGCCCCACATAGCTGCCCCCATACATTATAGTGCCCCCCCCCCATATCAGCCCCCATACAGTATAATGCCCCCATATGTGCATAATAGAAAAATAGCATAATTACTTACCTATCCCCGTTCCCACGTCGGGTGGAGGATCCTTCGCCTCCTCCAGTGTGTGCTATGAGTGACTCAGCGCAGACATCCCACCTGCCTGCGTCGAGCTGCTCAGGGCACAGTGAATGCTGGATCAAGGAGACGTCAGCTCCTTGCTCCAGCATTGAATGGAACCGGGACCTTGGTGAGTGACTCGCGAACCCCCGGAGGTCTTCACACTAATCCCCAGGGGGACGCGACCCACAGTGTGTAATGTATTGTGTTGTATTGTGCAGTTTGCTGTGGAGAGAGGAGGGGGGGATGTAATTTAACGGCCCCCCCTCTCCACCGCAAACAGCACAATTCAACACAATACATTACAAGGCAACACAATACATTAAAATACATTACAAGCCAACACAATACAACACAACACAATACATTACAATACTTTGCAAGCCAACACAATACATTACAAGGCAACACAATACAGCACAACACAATACATTACATTACAAGACAACACAACACAATACATTACAATACAGACTTGGCAGCTCACCTGGAGTCCTCCGCACCGACTCTTCCACTGCACTGGCTGGAAAACGTGTCACGTGACAACACGGTCACATGGTACACTAAGTGTAACCAGGAAGTGCCGGCTTCACGGCACAGAAAATAAATTTTTAACAAACATGCTGTATGGCAACGGGGGCCCGTGGGTCCACCAGCCTTAGGGGCCCGGTCACAACTGCGACCGCTGCGACCCCTATAGCTATGCCACTGCCTGTGTAACAGGTCAACGATAAGTCGATGAACGTGCAAACACTAGCTCATCGGCTGATTTTATCGTTTATGCTGCAATAAATATTATCGTTGTCGGCAGCGCATCTATCTGTGTAAACAGGGAGACGTGCTGCCGACATGATGGAAATGTATGGGGACGAATAATCATAGTAACGATCGCTCGTCCCCATACATTGCTGATCATTGCTCCTTGTAAAAGGAGCAAACATGCATCGATCAATGAGCTGTCATGTTGATTGGCGCTAGTTTTCACAGCCCATATTGGGCCGTGTAATAGGACTCGTAGTGTGCCATTACCAGTACCACACATGTCAACAGTGCCAGTGTAGAAATAGCAGTGTCATATAAAGTGCAAATAATAAAGGCACACACTACACAAATAACAGTGCCATACCGTACACAAATAACAGCATTAAACGTGCAAATAGTAGTGTCAAACATTGTCCAAGCAGGAGTGCCCTACAATGTACAAATGACAGTGCTCTCACACCTGGATGCCCGCACAGGGCCGCACATAGTTCACTCTTCAGGACATAAGCTCAGAAACACACAACACACACAACACATCGTACACACTCAAAGGGGTTGTGCCACAAAACACATGTAGCCCCTATCCACAGGATAGGGGCTACATGTGTGATCGCTGGGGGTCCGACCGCTGGGACCCCCAGTGATAAGGAGAATGCGGAATTTAAAGTCCCCCATGAGAAGCTTGTGACTTTGGTGTTCTGTGCTTGTGTGTCCGGCAGCGCCATAGAAATGAATAGAGCGCCGATCAAGAATGCGAACAAGCGCGACCGGTGCTCCATTTGTTTCTATGGAGCTGCCGGACACAGAGCCTGGAAGTCCCAAGCTTCTCATGGAGCACTTCGGGGGACTTTTGGTTCCCCCTTCTCCTTATCGCTGGGGGTCCCAGCGGTCGGACCCCCAGCGATCACACTTGTATCCCCTGTCCTGTGGATAGGGGATACATGTTTTCTGTGGCACAACCTCTTTGAGTGAATGCTTCTTCTTCTCTGCACTAACCTAATCTCCCAGCTGCGGACCTGTATTTTTGGTATAGTGTTGTCACTAAGGTCCTTTATCTCTTCTACAGGATGACTTTCCTCTAGAAGGGATCAACAGCTGGAACAGTCTGCATGACTATAAGTGGGGTGATGGGTTATATATACGGTTGATTCTTTATAGGATGTCTTTATTAGATGTGATGGCATGCATAGTCATTGATAGTTAGGTGGTAAGCCCCAGTATAGCTTTGCACCGTGGCCCAGGGCACCCGAGCTACATCTTTGGGCTCCTCTGTAATGTTCATGATGGAACCGATGGGTCTTCTGCCCTACCGGTGTCCTCTACCACATTGGTTTGCCATGGGCTGTCGATCATGATTTAGATACTCTGGTCAGACGCCTAGTAAATTGGACAGAAGGGCCCCTAATGCCCTGATTTCAGAATGTCCATGAAGGATCGGATGGGTCCAGCTTATTCTGCCACCTGTTTGATATGGACTGTCCATCATGGCATAGACATGGTGGCCAGACCCCTACTAAACTAACCAGACAGGCCCCTAATGACCTAATTTTAGACTGTCCGTGAAGGAATAGATGGGTTTTCGACAATGCCAGTGTGCTCCGCTCATCTCTGTTGGCCATGGTCTGTTGGGTGTTGTACTTCCTCAGCTCCTGATTGTTCCAGATCTTAAATCGATCCAATTAAAACCGAATCCGACTAATCTGAATGACTAAGTTCTTTTTCTTACAGTAAAGTTTGATGAGAACTGATGTCTTCCCAGTATGTTTAAGATATTAAATCTGAATTTCCAGGACTTCACAGGTCTCAGGTTGCATTAATGATAATGATCACATTTCCTTTCAGAAGTCCTTGGCTGACTTTCCAGTGATTGATTCTACACAGATATCCAGGTTTGGAAGTCCCGGCCGCAGTTTGCTCTACTTATTTATTTAACTTTTTTTTTTCTTGGCTTCATAATACCAAGCACATGAGCTAATATATTTGCTTTGCCAGCTTCTGTTTGTAGGACTTAATTCCCAATCCCAAGACAGTGTTTGCTGAGCAGGGCACATTCTTAGATGATTAGAAGGGGTAGGGGTGCTGAATGAATGAAATGTAGGCCGGGTCCTCTGTCTGATAAAAGCATTAATGTGTACATGTGCAATCGCAGACTTGGATTATATAACAATTATATGGATTTAAAGGGGAACTGCATAATTAGAATTAAAAGAGTCATGACGGGAATAAACATCTAAATTCTACTGGTCGATCCTTTTTGACATTCCGGTTAAACCCCATCACTGTGACTGAATTAGGATGACAAGTACAGTACATCCATATAGGTAGATTGCTTGGGGTCGGTGGTGGGAGGGGCTTGGCATTGAACTGCTTCTGCTTTCCAACATACAGTTCTAGCATTTTCCGCAGACACCACTAGAGGGAGCTCACTGTATAAAAATGTTTACAGCTTCCCCTGAGATCAATAGTAGATGTATAAATTCATATGCAGTTAGCTCCCCCTAATGGTGGGTGCCTGCATTTTTCAAAGTGTCTCAAAATGCTTTCCCTTTAAATATGTCATGTAAAATTCATAGTCTTGTAGCATTAATAATAAATAGGGATGGCCTTATATGGCAGTTGTTCCTATGTTTAATGGATTATTATACAACTTGCTATTAGTTGTAATGATTATAAAGATGAAAAGCAACAAAATGTAATACATTTAAATCCAATTGTCCAGAAATGATATCAGTCACTAGTCACTAGTTTGCAGCAGAGCTGTAAAATTACATGAAATGCACAAGACCAGAAAAGAATAGACTGGGCAGAAATTTAAGGGTTTTTTCCACTTTGGACAATGCCTTAGAAGGGTCCCCCGATAAGCTGGGACTGACAGCAATCAGCTGAAACCTATTGGCAGTAAGTGTTCAATTTCCCTACAGCGCCACCACAGGGAAAATAAAGCATTACACAGTTCTCATTGACATCTTGTGTAATATACCAATGTGCCGGGTCCTCCAGAGCAAGTGACACTCTTTTCAGCCGCTCTACAGTTAAAAGATGAGGGTCCTGAATGAGGTACCTACTCGATTAATTTAGAACACAGGTTTTGTAAACCAGACAACCCCTTTAATGCTGGATTATAGGAATTTTAACAGTATAAGCAGAAATATCTGACTGGCTTCGGAAAAGACCATCAGCCATCATTAGGCTGATTTGTTTAGGAACAACCACATCAACCATGGCTGCCGAGCGTGTCTAATATTCAGTATGGAGAGGTTACATGGAAGGAGAACATGGGGGTAAGAAGCCATGTGTTGAGATATTTAAGGAGGCCTCCTCAGGGATCGCTGTCATGGAGTCCATTAAGATGTTGCTGGTAGAATTCATGTTTTTCCATTTATACCAGACTGTAAGACAGATGTGTAATGGGTAAAACAGAAGGATTACTCAGGAGATATGAAGTGCAAGGAAAATATCAATACGGGGGACGGGGACAATTCAGGACCTTGTGTACGGACAGCTTGCCCTGGGATGGCCTAAGTAAAGGAGGTCAAATTAATACAATTGCAATACAGTTACAATTGTGATATAAATGACTTACGGCTTGACAATAGAAGTAGGTCCTGTGATAATATTGTGACAATTTTCTCAGTGTCGAGGAAGGAGCTTGGCTTACAAGTCGCAGGGAGAGCAGCTGATTTACTAAAGTTCTGCCCCGCTCTTCTCGTTAGGAAAGTGGCGGTAAACAATATCGGGTACAATGTGCGTCATGTTGGGAAAAAAATAGCGCTATTATCCCAGTATAAGGCTGTGTTCAAACAGGGCAGACACGCAGCGTATTTCACCCTGGTCGCCACAGGGAATTTCGTCTGAAAAACCGCACCAAATTGTGGTGCAGTTTTTCGCCCGGAATGCCCGCTGCGGAAAACTGAGAATAAGAATTGTTTTTTTTTTCTGAGATGCGCTTTTTGCAATGGTGTCGCTGTGATTTTGCCACAAAAAAACGCAACATCTGCTGTTTGTTGCGGGTTGTACCTCCCTGTTGAATTCAATGGGGAAAACCCGCAACAAATAAGCAGCGTTTACGCAAATGCAATTGACATGCTGAGGAATAAAATTCTGCACCGCAGGTCAATTTCCGATTGTTTTTTCTACTCATCATTTACGCAGCGTTTGGATGAGATTTGTTTAAATCTCATCCAATTTGCTGCGACCCTATTATGCTGATGATTTTCCGCAACAAAATCTGTTGCGGAAAATCTGCAGTATTTACGCAACGTGTGAACTGAGCCTAATTGTGGATTGAAACGGTATTTCCATCCCAGACATTTTACAGTATACGGATATAGGTAGGGGGAAAAGAACCACTGGGATAAGGTTGTTTGGCTGTGTGTATGCGAAACTTGTATAGACATGAAGAGTCACATCCGCTCTTCATTCAGTCTGTGGTCCCCTCACCAGGTGGAACAGAGGACAAGGGACCTCCATTATCCCAGTACGTGGGGGTCCCAGAGGTTAAACTTTCACATATCAGACATTTATGGCACCTTTGTGGTTAGCGCAGACCAAGTTGTTAACCCCTTATTCTCAGAAACCTGTCAGAATCACTGTAGGTTTCGGGTCCATCCAGTCATTAACAAAAAAAAAAAAACTAAAACAGTCTTTCATGATATTTTTCTAATGCAAAAATGTCAGTAATTCAGCAGAAAAACACTTAATGTGCAGTACACCTCATAGCCCCTGGGTGGCACTGTTGTCATTACTTTCTAAAATGTGTCTTAATCACCATCAACCAAAACAACTTTTTTATATACTATAAATTGCAACGCTATTTAATGAAATGCCTCACATCTGGCTCTCTATAACTATGGGGAGAATGCAGTAACACGTAACCGGAGCGAATACAAAATCAGGACACGCTATTGATGCAAACAATCTAAACATAACACATTTTTGAATTATTTTATCATTGGCGTGGACTATGCTACACATGTTTACAAGGAAGGATTGCTATAGATTCACATTTCTGGGGTCAAGTCCTTAGTCCTATCTCTGCTCTATTTATATACCTGACCTTGCTCTAGGAGAGCTTGTCTAGATTTGCTGTATAATACAAGTGACTCTGCTGCCATCTAGTGAGCAGAATGTAGATAGCATGGCTCCACTGTGCATCACAGTGCAAATCTAGAAACATCTTGCATAAATCGATATTCTGACAACACATATATAATGATCGCTCTAAGACACAACCAAAAAGAACTTCAGTTGCAATTTAGAGAAAAACGATTTAATTGTAAGGATCTCTGCGCCATCACATCTTACCATGACCTATAGCCTATGCATTCTGTTTTAGTGAAACCCCTAACAATGGCCAGCACTAATTAAGGACTGTGGGAACGCCTGGGCAAAACAGATGTGGAAAGGGGCACTTTCATTTATTAGATGGAGAGAAATAGAGAGTGACTTTACCATAATTTGACCTAAATAACAGTGCCATATAGTGCTAAATAATAGTGCCATATAGTGCTGAATAATGATGCGATACAGTGTTAAATAACAGTAACATACAACAATAAATAGTGCGATATAGTGCTGAATAATAGTGCCATACAGTGCTCAATAATGGTGTCATACAGTGCTCAATAATGGTGTCATGCAGTGTTAAACAGTGCAATATAGTGCTAAATAATAGTGCCATATAGTGCTGAATAATGGTGCGATACAGTGTTAAATAACAGTAACATACAACAATAAATAGTGCGATATAGTGCTGAATAATAGTGCCATAAAGTGCTCAATAATGGTGTCATGCAGTGCTCAATAATGGTGTCATGCAGTGCTCAATAATGGTGTCATGCAGTGTTAAACAGTGCAATATAGTGCTAAATAATAGTGCCATACAATATTACATAATAGTGCCATACAGTATTACATAATAGTGCCATACAGTATTACATAATAGTGCCATACAGTGCTGAATAATGGTGCCATACAGTGCTATATAACAGTGCTATACAATGCTAAAAAACAAATACTACCATACAGTTCTTACATAATAGTACTATAAAGTAAATGCATAACACTGCCATACCGCACTCATTTAAGGAGGCTCTGTCACCAGATTTTGCAACCCCTATCTGCTATTACAGCAGATCGGCGCTGCAATGTAGATTACAGTAACGTTTTTATTTTTTAAAAACGAGGATTTTTGGCCAAGTTATGACCATTTTTGTATTTATGCAAATGAGGCTTGCAAAAGTCCAAGTGGGCGTGTTTAAAGTAAAAGTCCAAGTGGGCGTGTATTATGTGTGTACATCGGGGCGTTTTTACTACTTTTACTAGCTGGGCGTTCTGACGAGAAGTATCATCCACTTCTCCTCAGAACGCCCAGCTTCTGGCAGTGCAGATCTGTGACGTCACTCACAGGTCCTGCATCGTGTCGGCACCAGAGGCTACAGTTGATTCTGCAGCAGCATCAGCGTTTGCAGGTAAGTAGCTACATCGACTTACCTGCAAACGCCGAAGCTGCTGCAGAATCATCTGTAGCCTCTGGTGCCGATGTGTCCTCGCTCGTCTGACACGATGCAGGACCTGTGAGTGACGTCACAGCGTGATCTCTCGAGAACACGGCTGTGTCTGCACTGCCAGAAGCTGGGCGTTCTGAAGAGAAGTGGATGATACTTCTCGTCAGAACGCCCAGCTAGTAAAAGAAGTAAAAACGCCCCGATGTACGCACATAATACACGCCCACTTGGACTTTTACTTTAAACACGCCCACTTGGACTTTTGCAAGCCTCATTTGCATAAATACAAAAATGGTCATAACTTGGCCAAAAATGCTCGTTTTTTAAAAATAAAAACGTTACTGTAATCTACATTGCAGCGCCGATCTGCTGCAATAGCAGATAGGGGTTGCAAAATCTGGTGACAGAGCCTCTTTAAGTAGGGTGTTTACAACTGGCCTTGTGTTTGGCCACCAGTAGTGGAGGTCTTGGTGGCAATAACAGCTTTTTCCCATACTATAAACTGCCTAGCAATGGCAAATTGTTTTACAACTGTAAGGGTCAGTTCACACGTTGAGTAAATACTTTTCCGGAACGGGATTTGTTGCCTAAAATCAGCAGCAAATACAGTAGCAGCAGAGTGGATGATATAAAACAAATCTCATCTACACGAGTGGAAAAAACGCTCAGAAATTGACCTGCAGTGCGGAATTTTATTCCGCAGCCTGTCAATTGTATTTGCGCAAATGCTGCTTATTTGTTGCAGGTTTTCCCCATAATTATTTAATTTGTCTTCAACAGGGAGGTAAAACCTGCAACAAATAGCAGTTGTTGTTGCGCTGTTTTTGCGGCAGGTTCGAAGCGATTCCACCACAAAACGCAACAAAACGCAACTCAAAAAAAATCTTATACTTACCCAGGAGTCTGTGTTCCTCCGTCCAGTGGGGCCACATGGTATGACGCTTCATCCAATATGACCACTGCAGCCAATCACAGGCTGTAGCGCCAGTCACACGGGATGAAACATCATTCCAGGAGGCCGGCCTGGATGACGTCATAGGGCCGACCTCCTGGTTTACACGTTTCATCCCATGTGACCACCGCTGCAGCCAATCACAGGCTACAGCAGTCTCCAGGGAGAAAACGTCATCCCAGGAGGACGGCCTTCTAGCAGGCTGGCTAAGTGCTGCAGTTTTTCGCAGCGGACCATCCGGGCGAAAAACTGCACCACGGAATTGTGGCCACCAGATACGCCCCATGTGAACTCAGCCTAAGGAATATGGAGTCTCCTCAAAAAGATAATTTTCTTTTTAGAAGATTTCTTTAGTTGTCAAAATCTACACCATGTCCAGTCTGCAGCCATAGCATAACCAGCAATCAGGTGGGAAACACAGCAGCCTGTGTTCTATTTCCCTGCAGCGCCACCACAGGGGAAATGGAGCATTGCACAGTTTTCATTGAAAGCAATAGGCTGTCCATGTAATGCATGGACGTGCCAGGTCCTCCAGAACTAAAGGCACTCCGCTCTGGATAATGGATGAGGACAGCACTCAGAATTAGTTAAAAGGAGAGCAATGGAGCGGGGATGGTAAAGTGCACGAAAATGGGCTGTGCATCTGATTGGTGTAAAATGCACCAGGTGGAATTCCTGTGGGGATGGAGTCCCCAGGAGCAGTTTACAAATTGTATACAGTGCCTTTGGGTCAGGTGTGGCATTACAGGTCGGCACAAGAGTAGGACGTCTTTGCACCCACCACTACATTGCTGGTCCGTTTGTTGGGACAACACAATCTTAAAGGTGTTATTCGGGATTCTTAGGATAGTCCATCAATATTAGATCCATGGGGTCCTACTCTTGGCACCCCCGCAAACCATCTGTTTGAAGGGGCCATACAAGCGCCACAGCCTCTTCATTGTTCACATCGTTTTGGTACCTGTTCATACTTGCACGAGTTGTTACTTTTGTAGCGGTTGTGCAAGGATTTACAGCGCTGTCCCATTCAAGCCCGATCCTTGGCGGTGTAAAGTAGTTATTACAGATGAATGCAATATCTGCCAAGTTCCACCCCGTTATCCGCTCAGTAGATGATGCACCCCTAACTACTGTAACTACATTCAAAATAATTATTTCATTTGTCCTCAAGTTACTGCCTGATTATCAATATGATCTGAATGTCGGAGATGTAATTCTACGGGGAAAGCTCTGACCAAAAATAGAGTCTCATCGGGGAATCTCTCGCTTCACGTGTAATTACCATATTACTGAGGCGTTTATGACGGAGCCAGACCGCTCTGCAGGAGATCAAATGAACATGGACATAGAAAAAGCAACGCACACATTAAATTAGTCAGACTTTACAACTTCATTTTCATATTAGATGTATGGAAATTCTTAACCCTTGCAGAATTGGTCTAATGGAAGGATCTACCAGTCTTTGGACACTTCAAATATATTTCCAACAAGGAAGCAACACGTAATCACAGGGCTCCATATTAACATTGAGAACAGGGTCCCCGCTGTGGCCACCAACAACCAATTGAGTTTAAACAGGCTTTCTGACTTTTAACATTAACGGCGTATCCATAGGAAATTCTCAATGTGTCATCAGTGCCACCGAGCATGAGAGGGTCACATTTTTTCCATGCACAAAATTATTCTCGTCCTCTAACTCGTAACCATTCAAGTGAATTATTTGAAAGCCACATCATTTGCTTAGCAGCGGTCTAACATGATTGGGCCATTGGTAGCAGCCAGGTGGCACCAGTATGGATCTTTGTGCATTAGAGAAGATTTGTGGCACAAACACTTCGGTTCCAAGTTGCCAGGTAGAGGAACATGGTGCCTGGGTTCCACCACTGGTTCATTGATTCCTCAACTCTCAATGAATATTTGTATCATGCTTTTTGCTTGGTAACTCTTGAATATATTTGGGCAGTTACATAGATTTAGGCGCTGAAGGAAGTTGGTGACATGGTTGGTGACATGGTTGGTGACTTCGACCTGTGGTACACTGGCATGGCCACCTACCAGTCTACAGAAGAACTAGTAGAACATCTTGATGAAGTTCCACCAGCACTTCCACACCTAAGATTTTAGAGCAGAAGACCACTGGTCAGTGTTGGAGTCAGAAATGTTATATTGGTGGTCAAGTGAAGTGGGCACGGGGGTGGAGAAGAAGACAGTATGTTTATTTGTTTCTTGTTTCTTTTTCTTTAAAAGCAAAATAAGAAAACGTGTGTGGTTGCAATTTATAACTGAAAGGAAAGGGAACTTTGAGAGAGAATGAGGAAGGTAAAGGGACAAGTCAGTGCAAGGTTCCTTTTTCTTCATGTGTCCCATATATAAATAGGAAGGAGAAAAGAGTTCATTAAAGTTTATGTAACCAGCCTAGAAATCCAAATTCATCAAATTACTATAAGACATGTTGGTGAATATGGTTGGAAGATGTAACGGAAACCATGGAGGCGGTGCCGGATCCGTCATACGATGAACACCAACAGTGCCTGACGGACTCCATTGACTATAACAGGGTCTGTTGGAGTTCCATTGTGGTGTTCGTCGTTTTGACGGGAGGAATAGAAATGCATGGTGCACTATTCTTATGATTCTTAGACTATAACTCAGGTTCAGTACAGGATAAGTAATGTAATGTATGTACACAGTGACTCCACCAGCAGAATAGTGAGTGCAGCTCTGGCGTATAATACAGGATGTAACTCAGGATCAGTACAGGATAAGTAATGCAGCAGAATAGTGAGTGCAGCTCTGGAGTATAATACAGGATGTAACTCAGGATCAGTACAGGATAAGTAATGTAATGTATGTACACAGTGACTCCACCAGCAGAATAGTGAGTGCTGCTCTGGAGTATAATACAGGATGTAACTCAGGATCAGTACAGGATAA
Source organism: Rhinoderma darwinii (assembly GCF_050947455.1). Lineage (NCBI taxonomy): Eukaryota > Metazoa > Chordata > Amphibia > Anura > Rhinodermatidae > Rhinoderma > Rhinoderma darwinii. Next base: position 23,355,688 of record NC_134696.1, read on the forward strand.
GTAATGTAATGTATGTACACAGTGACTCCACCAGCAGAATAGTGAGTGCAGCTCTGGCGTATAATACAGGATGTAACTCAGGATCAGTACAGGATAAGTAATGCAGCAGAATAGTGAGTGCAGCTCTGGAGTATAATACAGGATGTAACTCAGGATCAGTACAGGATGAGTAATGTAATGTTCATACACAATGACTCCACCAGCAGAATAGTCAGTGCAGCTCTGGAGTATAATACAGGATGTAACTCAGGATCAGTACAGAATAAGTAATGTAATGTATGTACACAGTGACTCCACCAGCAGAATAGTGAGTGCAGCTCTGGAGTATAACACAGGATGTATCTCAGGATCAGTACAGGATAAGTAATGTAATGTATGTACACAGTGACTCCACCAGCAGAATAGTGAGTGCAGCTCTGAAGTATAATACAGAATGCAACTCAGGATCAGTACAGGATAAGTGATGTCATATATTTCCAATGACTAAACTATTTCGGAAGATTATGGCTATACACTATATAAACTTTAAAATGATGTGTACATGCCCTTTAATATATCTCAGTATTTATATCTCTTTCTTTAATATTTTCTTCCACATGAATTACCCTTTCGCAGATGTTCCTGTGGTAGCGCTCAGTCCAGTATCAGCGAATCATTATATTCAGTGCTTGTTGTCAGCATTATAATCACTGCAGCATTTTCCTTTACTTGCCTGCTTACAATGCAGACTGAGCGCATGTTTCTTCCCAATTCACCTGCCCTATTTTCATATTACCAGCTTCCCTGCCCATGATGTCCCCACTATAATGTGTGCACTGTTGTGGTTGACTATCTCCAGCATCGGTGCAGAACAATATAAGACACCAGGAGACAGGCATCAGACAGGAGAGAGGACCAGGGTAGTGATGTCAGAACGCACACACCTCCCCCCACCTCCACACAGCCAGAAGGAAGAATCCTTGGGTGTAGGGAGGGAGGATGCTGCAGACTCAGCCTGGGTAGCCCTGTGCATTATCCATGCTGCAATCGGGCCCCTGAGAAGAATGTCCTCAATATTACAGGTAACATTGCATGCGACTATCCCGAATTTCTGCAGACCTTGCAATATAGATATAGATAATGTATTGTTATTTATATTGTTTGTGGTTATCGGTATTTGCTGCATGCTTTTTGTCCCCATTTTAATAGTAAATTTCCTTTTGCTGCATCCCCATGTGAACCATATATATCTACGGACATGCGTCTAGCAGGAGATTCCGGCTAATCGTATGCATTGATAGACAGAGATACATGTGATCTGTAGCCGTAGAGTAGGATAGTCCAGTCGGACGCTGCTTCTACTACAATCTGTATTTTATTCATCACGTGACCCTTATCGGCCAATATATTGTGTATATTGCATTTTTCTGAATATTTCACTTACCCGTTACATTATTATTATGTTTATGTTGTCATTGTTGATCTTGTCTTCTTGCCTGCGGTGGTTTTAAGTTATTATATTCTCTTTGGTCCCTAAGCTCAATGTCCCGTGTGTCCGATGTTGTGTCTGCTTACGGTCTTTGCTGCTTTTTCTATTGTTTTAATTGGCTTTTTATGTTTATTATTACATGATCTTAGTATTACATTATTGTTACATTTATCTAGCTTGTTGCGATACATTAAAAATATTGGTAATAGGTTAAGTAGATACAGAATATTGTATATTGGAAAGGGGTAGATGTAACTTATACTGAAGCATCACATTTGATGTCAATAGTAAAAGGCCTTTTTATTGCCACCGATTCAATCATCTCTTGAAAAGTCAAATATTCCAATGACTAACAATGCTTCAGACAACTGGTATTGACATGGACTATTTGTATGATAACAGGCCGGTGGGATTTCCTAATACTTACGCCTCATAGACCAGCAAGGCCTATGTTCCTGTAATGCAGCTCAGAGCTTGGCCACCCCCTCCTGGCTCTGTGCTGACTCAGCTTGGGGCTAATTGTGATTCTATCTTCATGTTGTGCTCCCACATCAGAAATAACTATCGTATTCAGCTTCCGTTTGCAGTATTCATCACTTAGCCTTCTGCCAATGGGATGCCACCAGAGAAATAAAAATATACATATAATTCCGTATTAGATATAAAATAACATAGAAAGTGTCACCCAGATGTAGTCCGTGGTGGATTTGGACATGGATATATGGGCAGCTGTAATTCTTTGTAAAAAAATATTCTAAGGTATTAGTTGACTGGTTAGTCTGGCAACACAAAGATGGCAAGCACTGTGACCTAGAATACCCTGAGTTTCAAGCATCTGCTCCCTAGTGACCAACTGAGGGAGAATCCACTACATGGTAACCCTGTGGGATAGCGCCAACTTTCTAATTGAGTTGGAAAGCATCTGTCCCGTGGTGACCCCATGGATGAATGTGTAGCTTAATTCCTATGGAGCACCTTTCAAGAAGAAGTTCACTTGGCATCTCACACAGCCAACCAGAAGCCTACTGTCTACTGATGAGGAGCAACAACTCCGAAATAGTGCTGTCTAAAGAAGAGTTATGTTTCCAGGCTCTATAAAGGATTGGACATTGACTTACCAGGTGTTCGAGGCTCAGTTCACAATAAGTTTTTGGCGCTGATTTTGAAGCAGAAACCGCATCGGAATCAGCCCCTATTTATTTTAATAAAAGGAAAAGGCGAGTTGGTGTTTTTCGGGCAGCTTTTGGCCGCTCGTGGAAAAAAAAAATCGGCATGCCGTGGTTTACACCTCTGACCTCCCATTGAAATCAATGAGAGGCAGAAAAATCCTGCGGCCCTCGTTTCTGAGTATTTTTCGCAGCGTTTTATGACCGCGGTCAATGGCCACGTGTGACAAACGCGAAAAAAGGTGGAAAAATAAGTGCAGGTAGTTCAAAATCTGCTTCAAAATTCCTGAAGGAATTCTGAGGCAGATTTTTTCTGCCTGCCATAAACTCTGTGTGAACAAGGCCTAAAGGTGGCACTATAGAGACAGTTTTTTTTCCTGCTGTATAAGAACTACTTTGCATACTTTTTCCCAGGGAGCATTGCTCTCTACCAGCTAGATCTCCGCACGAAGATTCCGTACCTTCCGAGATAGAGAACAGATGGGGAATTGATGCTGGGTGCCTTCTGGGCCACCTCTCTGTGGGGCTTGGGACAAATGAATCGGGCAAAGAAATGAATCAGGCAAACATAGCTGATCAAGTTTCTCTCCCTAAATAGTGATGATATTAAACAATGTACAGTAAATGATATAATTGGCAAGCATTGATATAGGCCACACCACAATAATGTAAAGCCATCCTTTAAATCCTTCCAAATACAATGCAATGTTATCCATAACCACATTTTTCTTTTGCAGAAATAACAAACCAGTCCATAATGTCTACATCCGTAGCGTCGCCGCCAACTGACCCCACGCTTCCAAACATGGTTACCCAAGAATTCTGGAGGTCGCAGGTGTGTGGCTACACTTCATCCGTAACGGGTCATATCAGCCATCGAGCCAACAATTTCAAAAGACATCCAAAGAGAAGAAAACTAATCCGGCCTTCACCACCTCCTCCCCCCAACACCCCATGTCCTCTTGATTTGATTGATTTTGTGGACCTTCATCCTCGGAGATCTTTTATGGAACTTTTATTTAATGGGTGCATTTTGTTTGGAATCGAGTTCTGTTATGCAATGGAAACGGCGTATGTCACACCGGTTCTCCTTCAGATGGGTCTTCCAGATGAGTTCTATAGTATGGTGTGGTTTATCAGCCCCATCTTGGGTAATACAAATTTTTACATGGTGTTTCGGTAGAAATCTGGGCCTCATTTTTAGTGCGCACCTATCATGATTTTGATCATCTTGTGGCCTATACCAATTCATATGAAATGCAGCCTATCATTGCTTAATATATTTTGTATATGACCTTCAATTGTGGAGATATAACTGTATATGTTAGTGGTAGGGAAAAACGTATCTGTGGCCATGTAACGTGGACATAACACATATACATCTCTTTACCATGGCAATATGCTGAAACTTTTTCACTATAAGGCCTTATTCACACGAACTTTGAATACATCCGTGTGACGTCCGTTAAAACAACGGCTGTCTCACGGACGCATGTTTTTTAATGGGGCCGTTCACACGGCCGTGTGAAGGGTCTGTTGAAAAATATAACCTGTCCTATTTTGTTCATTTTTCATGGATCCCTCCATAGACTCAAGTCTATGGGGATCCGTGAAAACGGAACCTGCACGGGGGCACCTCGGACGTGAAAAACGTCACGTTTTTCACGTCCGAGTTTCACACGCTCGTGTGAATCTAGCCTAAGGTTTAATGCACATGGCTAATTATATCACCATACAACATTCGAGTTGTACGGAGCGCTAATAGGGCACCAATAGACTTCTAGGGGGGCCAACTGCATACCTTCCATGTCAGAATTGTCTCAAAACAGACCTGAAAAGGACGCGGCTCATGAAAATGTTCCTAAAGTGCCTTAAAATGTCTTAAAAGGGGCTTAAAATGTCCCGGGAGTGTGGATGTAAATGTTGTGGAAGTGGAGGCTACTGTACCCCCGTCTAAGGGCTTAGATGCTTTTTTTTCGGTTGGTTGCTCTGGAGCAATTAAAAAATAGTTGCAAAAGTTTTTCTGCCCTTTAAAGCGAAAACGTTTATAACGATTATTAATAGAGACATATTCATATACAAAAGCAAACTGAGGCTGGATTTACTAGTCGAGATCTTCATTATGATTTGACTGAGAATTCACAGAATGTAAATGGAACTTAAAATCTTTTTGTGTAAATTTGGCCTAGCAAATATAACATGAGCAACCGCAGGAAATGGATCGCCCTGTATAAAGGGTCAATAGATAATAAAACACACAGTGCTGGTTATAAATACCCACAGATCGCATACAATCTCCCTCATGTGGCAGCACGTTTACCTGCAATGTTTGTAACATGTTGAATGTTTTTTCCCCTTAAGGATTTCTGCTCCAACCATTGCTGGGAGCGTGGAGCGACACCTGCACCTCCAGATTTGGCAGGAGGCGACCATTTATACTTGTCCTTGCAATAGGTAGGTGTTCAGATCACCCGGTACACAAAGGTGTATACAACAGGGTATATAACATGATATACAACACGGAGCATAAAGAAATAAACTATAGGGAATAGTAAAGTGTTAGATGAAATACCACAGAAATGGAGAGATCTATCTATCTATCTATCTATCTATCTCATATCTATCTATCTATCTATCTATCTATCTATCTATCTATCTATCTATCTATCTATCTATCTATCTATCTATCTATCTATCTCATATCTATCTATCTCATATCTATCTATCTCATATCTATCTATCTATCTATCTCATATCTATCTATCTATCTATCTATCTATCTATCTATCTATCTATCTATCTATCTATCTATCTATCTATCTCATATCTATCTATCTCATATCTATCTATCTCATATCTATCTATCTATCTATCTATCTATCATCTATCTATCTATCTATCTATCTATCTATCTATCTATCTATCTATCTATCTATCTATCTATCTCATATCTATCTATCTATCTATCTATCTATCTATCTATCTATCTATCTATCTATCTATCTATCTATCTATCTATCTATCTATCTCATATCTATCTATCTATCTATCTATCTATCTATCTATCTATCTATCTATCTATCTATCTATCTATCTATCTATCTCATATCTATCTATCTCATATCTATCTATCTCATATCTATCTATCTATCTATCTCATATCTATCTATCTATCTATCTATCTATCTATCTATCTATCTATCTATCTATCTATCTATCTATCTATCTATCTATCTCATATCTATCTATCTCATATCTATCTATCTCATATCTATCTATCTATCTATCTATCTATCATCTATCTATCTATCTATCTATCTATCTATCTATCTATCTATCTATCTATCTATCTATCTATCTATCTATCTATCTATCTATCTATCTATCTATCTCATATCTATCTATCTATCTATCTCATATCTATCTATCTATCTATCTATCTATCTATCTATCTATCTATCTATCTATCTATCTATCTATCTATCTATCTATCTATCTATCTATCTATCTATCTATCATTATCTATCTATCTATCTATCTATCTATCTATCTATCTATCTATCTATCTATCTATCTATCTATCTATCTATCTATCTATCTATCTATCTATCTATCTATCTATCATTATCTATCTATCTATCTATCTATCTATCTATCTATCTATCTATCTATCTATCTATCTATCTATCTATCTATCTATCTATCTATCTATCTATCTATCTATCTATCTATCTATCTATCTATCATTATCTATCTATCTATCTATCTATCTATCTATCTATCTATCTATCTATCTATCTATCTATCTATCTATCTATCTATCTATCTATCTATCTATCATTATCTATCTATCTATCTATCTATCTATCTATCTATCTATCTATCTATCTATCTATCTATCTATCTATCTATCTATCTATCATTATCTATCTATCTATCTATCTATCTATCTATCTATCTATCTATCTATCTATCTATCTATCTATCTATCTATCTATCTATCTATCTATCTATCTATCTATCATTATCCATCTATCTATCTATCTATCTATCTAAATTATTTTAAATATATTACAAATTATATGACAGGTCCACTTTAAAGAACATCTGCACCCAAAAATCAAAATTAGGGTATGTTCACACAGAGATTTTCACGCTGTTTTTGACTCAGAACCGCATAAAAAAAATGCCCGAAAACGCATCCCATTGATTTCAATGGGAGGCACTCAATAGCCGTGGCCGAAAAACGGCGCAAGAAAAAAACAGGCAGGGCAAAATCTAATGCTGCCTGCAAAAAAACTCTGTGTGAACTAGGCTTTAAGCTGCACTGAGAAGTCTGTGTGTTGTGTTTTCCTCCTATGTCAGGCATTTGGGGTGCAGTCACACGCAACAGATTTTGTTGAAGAAATTTCTGCGACTGAAAACCAGTTCCATTTATCTGATTGTGGTTATTTCTGCATGGATTTCTGCAATTTCCATTCAGACGAATGGAACTTATTTTTAGTCACAACATTTTTTGCAAGAAAATCTGCTGCATGTGACTGCACCCTTAGGAATTACTGCAGGTTTTTCAGTACATCTACATGTAGAAACAAAAAAATGCTCCAGAGCGTGGAGCCGAATTCCAGAAGTGGCCGCTTACATCAGCCAGTTTTAGTAGATTTAGAACATCACTTATTCACAGAGTCACCCAGGCTTCACAAAAATGCTGGCCCCTTCCCCTCGTTTTCGCTACACGCACAGGCCATTCTTTTCGTCACAGTTTTATCAGTTTTTTCTAACGGATAGCACACGGACCCATTCATTTATATGGCCCCATGCACACTACCGTGTTTTTCACGGATCCATGTGGGGGCCGTGGGGTGGTTCCGCAAGACTCAGAGCAGGTCTTGTTCCTGTCTGTTTATTAAACAAGAGTCTCACAGGACAAATGCATATAGAGGTGGGAAAAACACTCAACCACCCATATGAAAAATTAGAGATAAGGACTCTAACAATATATGATAAACCGGAGAAACAGAGTCCATATATATCAATGTATGAAACAACTAAATATCTTTATTAAGAAACAAGAATAAAATACATAAAATAACATAGACAGAGAATCCAAAAATAATCCTTGAATGGATCACAAAAGTGTACATTGAGTCACTGTATATATTGGAAAACACAGATAGTATGCACAGTTACTATGACTCAATGTAACTCCAACATGGGGTGCATTGACATAGTATGATTTGTATAAAAAACAGGCAAAGTGCCTAACTCTGAAAGGGTCTATAATGACCGAGAAGTAGATATTTATTGCCTAAAAAATGGCAAAAAAGAAAATCCAGAGTGTGCACTTACCCATGTATGGGAGGTGGAGTGTGACCCAGCGGTATAGGATAGCGCCCCGACGCGCGTTTCGCCCGTAGCTTTCTCAAGGGGTGCAGATGTTATACTGGTGCCCTGTTTATATGTACATCGATAGAGTCATCTGATCTCCCCTCTGCCAATCAGGAGCCAATCTCAGCGGCGCCTGACTGTGACGGAACTTGGATATCGCCGCCGGACCTCAGTGACCCACTGCGCATGCGCGAATCCCGGGACGCGTCACCAGGGAAACAGCGCAGGCGCAGAGAGCCATATTGAAAGCCCGGCCGACGAACACCAAGTCCTACCTCTTTCTTATAGGTCCCATCCAAAAGGCCAAGAAATGTAAGTGTATATTAACAAAGTTTTAATTCTGTAGGATGCTCGACCTACTCTCTATGAGAGTAGTCATTTAATCTCCATGATGAAGTATAAAAATTATTAACAGGTTAAATCCCTGTATATTAGCACCATCTAGTGGTTATATTTTGAAATGGGCAGTTTATGTAAAGGGAAATTAATAACTAACATATAAGTGTGTGATGTATTGAGAACGTGATGTAAATGTGAACAAAAAGGTTCAAATAAAATAAAGTGCAAGTATGAGCAATGGTAAATCGTTAGAGATACAATTACATAACATTTATACATAACAGTGAGTATAAAGGGTTATAATCCTCAGATAAATTAATATATACATAAAACACTGTAATCAGAGGAATACACGTGAAATAATAAATAAATAAATAAATAAATAAAACAAAAGTGATTAGGGTTGAAAGTAAGAAACAAGCAACACCACAAAATAGACAAATATTGAATGTTAGAGTGCATATTATATCACAAAAAAGTATATATTTAATAAGTAATAAGGAGACAAATAATCCAATATATAAAATACAGATCACATGTATTCACAAAAGGACAAAACATCCCATATAAATGTAAAAGCAGTGATAGAGCATAAATAATAAAATCGAGCATTCTTTTTTCTTTTCCACGGCAAATCTTGGGATCCATATTAGTTGCAGAGATGAAAATGTCAGATTTAAATGGAAGTACAGATCTGAGTACTATCGAAGAAACAACAAAAAAGCACTTTAATATCATTATAAAACATCAAAAGATTATAAAATTAAAAACCTAGGTAGAGATATCACAGAAAGGCTGCAAAACTCAAACTTTCATTTAAACCTAAAGGGGTCATGGTGTCAAGAACTGCAATCCATCTGCATTCTTTTTGGGCCAACATGGTCTTCGCATCTCCACCTCTGACACCACAGTGTACCCGGTCAATCCCCCTAACCTTAAAGCTTTTAGGGTCTCCTCCATGACAGAGCTTAAAATGTTTAGGGATGGTTTTAAGTATGGTTAGATCCTCAATTTCTTTTGCCGCCACTATGTCCCTAACATGCTCTCTAACTCGAATTTTAAGTTGTCTAGTAGTGAGGCCCACATAGATTTTAGGACAACCACACGTGGCATAATAAACCACATGATTAGTGTTGCAGGATATGTACTCAAGAATTTTAAAAGTACGTTCACCACTTGTGGATGTGAATGTGGTTGATCGTACCACATTCGCACAGGCCACACAGTCACCACATGGGTAGCACCCCTGAATAGGGCCTCTGGTCGAGAAGGGCTGTAATTGTTTGGGCACATAGTGGCTTTTAATAAGGATATCCTTGAGGTTCTTAGACCTCCTTGCCGTCATCTGAGGATTTTTTGGTAAAGAAGACACCAAGGCCTGTTCAGTCTGCAGTACAGGCCAGTGTTTCTTTAAAATTGATCGCATCAGTTCCCATTGGTTGTTGAAGGTTGAGATAAACCTGACCACATAATCATCCTTCAACCTGGCCTTAGCAGGATGTAATAATGTCCGTCTGTCGGTATTTTTTTGTTCCTGTCTGTGTTTGCGGCTTGGTCTCGCCCATTCAAGTCAAACCTATGGAACATACGGAACGGATGTGGAGGACACACTGATGACACGGCCCGCAAATGACGGACAACGGATCCGTTGTTTGCAAGCCTCAAAATACAAATGGTAGTGTGCCTGTAGCCTTACTCTTAGGTGTTACGCTAAATTTAATACAGCGCCTCCTGTCTGGAAGTGAAAGACTGGCGTAAATTACAGCATAAATCTACTCCAGCTCATAGGTGGAGTACATACAAATTTCTGGTTAATGGACGGCCAGAGATGCGCCTGACTTAAGAGACTATTAATTAATTTCAAACGTGTCGAGTGGCCGCAGTGATTTTTCTTGTTATGGATTGGCACATCACATGATGTTTCCTTTGTTCCCAGGCGCCTTATTTGGCCTAACACTTCTACTTAATGGAAGAGACATAGGATTGTCTGTGGCCGATACGAGCATCGATCATAAGTGGGGCCTCATTCTAACAATCTGTGGAGTGGTCCTCATGGACTTTAGTGCCGATTCTGCAGATAATCCTAGCCATGCCTACATGATGGATGTGTGCAGCCCAGAAGATCAAGACCGGGGACTGAACATTCATGCTCTGCTGGGAGGTAATTGCTTATCTTATAATTAAAGGGGTTTACTGTATTTTTCTTTAGGATAGGTCATCAATATCTTATCAATGGGGGTTCGACTTTTGGCACCCCCGCCACTTAGCTGTTTGAAGGGGCCATGGATTCTCGATGGAGCGCCACGTCCCCTTCACAGTTTATCTAAGCACAGCGCCATACATTTGGTTGTGGCTGTGCCTGGTACTGCAAGCAGAAAGCTGCTCAGTCCTATGCAAGTGAATGGAACTGTGCTGCAAATCTACGGCACTGTGCCTGGGTAAACAATAAAGGGGACTGCTCGGAAACCCCCCTCTATGAGACAAATGGAGAACCTCTCACATAGAGTGTTTCTTGCAGACTAGGCCCGTCCATTTAAATGGCCGTCGTGTAATACTACATTTCCCTACAGTGGCCTGGGCTTCTTAAGCCGTACCCGCGTCGCTCAGATGATTGCTGGGCTCAATTATTTTTAAAAAGGGTTTGATGAAATGTGACACCCTGTTTAACCACATGGCAAAAAAATGGCCGTTTCGTTATAAAATGTATATCACAACTGCGTCATCCATACATGTGATCAACTCCAATCTCTCTTTTATTTTTGTTATAGAGAATGACAATTAGTCATCAGTCTTTGATAAATGTCACCTAAAAGTATTCATTGCTAGGAGAGATTTGGTGGGTAGATAGAAACAGAAACAACCCGGATGGTGGCTGCGGTTGCTGCTGGGGCCGCTGTGTAATGATCGCCGATTCCAGCAGTTATAGACGCAGCATTACTTACAGATGATCATCATTAATCATTTATTCTTCTTGCCATTGAAATTCTATTTTTATCAGTCCTCCCGCAATTCCATGTACTGCAGCACGGTATTAAACACTTTTGTGGGAAATTATTTCATGCGTCAGTCTTCATCTAAAACACATAAAGTGCGCACGCCTCTTAATAAATGAAGCACATATCTGGCTGTCACATTTGCGCCAGCTTAGATTTGCGCTGCCAGAGGAAAAAGCTCCTGCCAAACACCTACGGCGGCGGCGGCTGGGGTGTAACTAGGGAGTGCCGGGACCCTCCCTATGATTAGACCCCTCCCTAGCTTAGCCCCCTTCCAGGCCAGACATATATATTGTATTCTGCTTTGCGTACAATGCCCTACACAGCCCAGCATCAGGACCTTTGTGAGCAACACTGCTCAGATCGCCTGATATGGATCCGCCCCCCCAGCAACTGCGATCGCTATGGCAGTGGGCGGGGTATTATCTCCCAAAAGGACATAGAAAAGGGACACCCCTGTATGTATTAGGCCTCATTTACACGAGCGTGTGCGTTTTGCGCACGCAAAAAAACGCAGCGTTTTGCGTGCGCAAAAGGCACTTGACAGCTCCGTGTGTCATCAGTGTATGATGCGCGGCTGCGTGATTTTCGCGCAGCCGCCATCATAGAGATGAGGCTAGTCGACGTCAGTCACTGTCCAGGGTGCTGAAAGAGTTAACTGATCGGCAGTAACTCTTTCAGCACCCTCGACAGTGAATTCCGATCACAATATACATCAACCTGTGAATAAAAAAAGCCGTTCATACTCAAGAACTTTCTGCTTCCTCCAGTCCGGTCTCCCGGCCGTTGCCTTGGTGACGCGTCCCTCTCTTGACATCCGGCCCCACCTCCCTGGATGACGCGGCAGTCCATGTGACCGCTGCAGCCTGTGATTGGCTGCAGCCTGTGCTTGGCCTGTGATTGGCTGCAGCTGTCACTTGGACTGAATCGTCATCCCGGGAGGTCAGACTGGAGGAAGAAGCCGGGAGTTATCGGTAAGTCAGAACTTATTTTTTTTTTTACACGTTCACGTATATTGGGATCGGAAGTCACTGTCCAGGATGCTGAACCAGTTTAACTCTTTCAGCACCCTGGACAGTGACTGTCTCCTGACGTCGCGTACCGTAACATTTTTTGCCGGGTTCGGTCAAAACGAGTTCGGCCGAACCCGGTGAAGTTCGGTTCGGTTCGGACGGTTCGCTCATCTCTAAGACACTCCGTTTGGATGTTAGTAAACAGAAAAGCACGTGGTGCTTTTCTGTTTACATTCAGAGTTTGACAGCTCTGGCGCGAATCACACAGTTCGCACGGAAGTGCTTCTGTGCGACCTGTGTGGTTTTCACGCACCCATTGACTTCAATGGGTGCGTGATGCGCGAAAAACGCACGATTATAGAACATGTCGTGAGTTTTACGCAACGCACTCGCGCTGCGCAAAATTCACGCATTGTCTGCACTGCCCCATAGAGTAATATAGGTGCGTACGACACGCGTGAAAAGCACGCGCGTCGCACGCGCGTATATTACGCTCGTGTAAATGAGGCCTTAGATAGTCGACCGTCCTGCCAAAATTGGCGTTTTCGGCCGACGTTTATATAATGTGTTTGGGCACCTTTAATAGCCCTGTTCTCCAGGGTGACAACACCAGTGGGAGTAGTAATGTCTGCAGAACTAGTTGTCACTCAGCTTTCCCACAAACAGGAATATGTAGCTAAGAAACGTCTAAATGAAAAATAAAGCAACTTTCCAAATAGTCTTAGTTTAAAATCGCCTATCATTTTGTGTCTACAGCTCCTATGTAGACCTATGTATCTCCATGGTAACAGACTACAAAAAAACTCTTACTCTACAGTTACAATGTCATTCATCTGACCCCTACTTCTTGCTAGCCTAACAAATGGAAGGCAATAAGAATTAGGGGACAGATGGAAGAGTGTGTGGTTGAAAGGATCAGACTACACAGGGTTTGTCTGTAGTCTGTTACTATGGAGACACAGGTATGCATATAAGCTTTATTCACAAAATAAAGATTTTTAATTGAGACTATTTGCAAAGATGCTTAATTTTTCATTTTAGTTGACCAAAAAGAACAAATCATGTATTTATATTGACTGGTTACATAGTTGTGCTTTACTCTTGAAGGTCTTGGCGGCGGTTTTGGATATGTAGTTGGTGGCATTAACTGGAACAAGACTGAGTTTGGAAAAGCAATGGGAGGACAGTTACGAGTCATCTATACCTTCACATCCATAACTTTGGCCATCACCACCATCTTGACCTTGATCAGTATTCCTGAAAGACCTCTTCCGTCCTTCAACAAAAAAAAGAAAGTGATGAAAAGCCCCAGTCTGCCTCTCCCACCATCACCCCCTGTGTTTTTTGAAGAACAAGAGAATCAAACCATGCCCTCACAAAATTCCACCCATTTGTATGCCAGCTTTACCAGTCCGATCTCACCCCTCAGTCCTCTCACACCAAAGTATGGCAGTCTGATCAGCCGAGACAATTCCTTAACAGGGATTAATGAGTTTGCTTCTTCTTTCGGCACCACCAACATTGACAGTGTTCTTATTGATTGCTTTACTGGGGGACATGAGGGCTTCTCCTCAACCTCCGGAAGTTTGCCAAGACAATCCAGTAGTCTTCCCCGAGTACCTGAAAGTCTTTACTGCAGCGGAAACAGAAGCCTGGATTCTGCCGAGAACTTGACAAGTCCTGCCACAGACAGGAGTAGTCTGAGAGTCGGATCCCTTGATGCATCAAAGTCTAGATCATCAGGAATTCTGAAAAGGCCACAGTCATTAGCTATACCAGACATAGTAACCGGGATGTGTCCCGAGAGCAGCCGGAGGCGAAATGTAACGTTCAGTCAACAGGTAAAATGGACAAGATCAGAACTATGTTATTTATTTATCTGCTAAAACTTCTTAATAATTAGTTTTAAATTATCTTGTGTTTTAATTTATCCTTATTTTATGCCATTGACAGAGTTTTGTATAAAGGGAACTTAAGTGGTTGACAAGATACAGTATTGTTAAAGCGGATCTGTCATCATACTTTGGTCTAGTTTTTGGCATATAACAAAAAAATACAGCCAACTTGTAGTTATAAGTACGGTATATTCATGGGGGGAGCACTACCCCACCTCTTGCCCACCTCACTGGTGACTGATGGCTGCTGGGTATTTGCATGTATGCATGATGGCCGTTAGTCACTGGAGAGAGTCCGCTGGCCTAAATTAAGCCAACCAAGAGGTGCCATAATGAAGAGAAAAGTGCCTAACATGTCAAGCAAGATGCATCAAATTTATAATTTAAATTTGATGCAGCTTCTGCCTGCCTGGGTTAGTCTTAAGCTGTCTAAGTAATAATATATCTGCCCCAATATTTTTTGTGCCATTCGGGCTAATCTGCATGTAACATAAAATCGGCTTTTGTAAAATTCCAAACTTACTTAAAAACAGTCCAGTAGTACCTGCCATAGTAACTACTATAGTGTCTCTCTGGAGGAGCCAGTATGTCCCTGTATTATATGGACAGAACATTGATATCAATAGGCAACATGTAATTCTTCATTTCGCCTGTGGTGGAGCTGCAGGGGGGTGAACACTTAATGTATGATTGCCCTGCAGATTACAGTTGATCACTGGGGGTCTGAGAAGTTGGAAACCCTTTGATAAGCTTAATTTTGGGGACACTTCTAGCAATAAGAGATTGTCCGAAGGGATTCTTACTTTACGGGGACTTGATCTTTTAATATCAGCAAAGATCTTTGTAGAGAGTGTAATTATAAGTGATCAGATCTTAATATATGTAACGAGATTTATTATGGCAGGAAGTAGAACAAAAATGAAAGAGACTCAGAGAGTCAGCATGAAGGATCTAGACTCTAGTATTAGGATCGTTGTAGTATACTGTACATAAAAGCTGAATAAACATATAATGAATACCAATATTGAAGCTTCAAAGTGGCCATAAACATTCGACCATTTGTCCGACAGTTATAACCCCGGCTCCCCATTTATAGAAACATTTCGTTTGACAAAACATGTAAGTTACATCTAGAAGGGGGATCAGCAGCAGCCGGACAATTTGACATTACTTTTCTTGGGCAAACCAATAAGACCGGACAGGTAATAACCCGATCCTGGTTTCCATTCATTTCTATTTAGTTGAAATCGACAGGATCCACTGACAAAAATCTAATGGCTATGCTCAGCCTAAAACTGGCCATGCCCATAAGATAAAAGTCAGCCGACTCGCCACTGATGGCAGATATCAGGGAAAAGAGGGATCGACATGTTCAATTACAACATCCGCGATTCTTTGTTTCTTTCGGAAGATAAGACGCTGCCAGGTATCTGACAGCGGCTTCTTCCCCCCTTCCCACTGTAACAAACATGGACACTCGGCCATCTTTATGGTGAAGTTGGGAGAAATAGCTGTTCAGACAACAATTGGAGTTGAGAGAAAATCTGTTATGTCATGTGTGTGGTAGGCTTAAAGAGGACCTGTCACCTCTCAGGACGTGTCTGTTTAGTAAATACTTGTATATATATTGTAAATAATATATGACTGTATTGACAACTGGGTGTTACTAGTTGGGGGTGTGTCTCTACAGAGTCTGATACTACCCAATCAGTGCTGAGAGTCTCAAGACTGTGTAGGGACACGCCCCTTTTGACAAGTGGAATGGTAACGCCCGGTTGTCAACTTACATTTCTAGGAGGAATAATAGAGGAACAGCACAACACAGATTATAAACTAAAGATTCTCCAGAATTGTTATATCATGGGGAATACAAGTATTTACTAAAATACACATGTCAGGAGAGCGGACCGGGCACTTTAATTAACTTCAACCTTCTATAGCCCAGTCCTGGAGGAAATTTTGCCCATTTGGGACACAGGTATTTTGTTTTCGCACTAAGGAAAGGAAAGTTTCTTTCGATTTCTGTTGATTTTTGTTGACTTTGAGGTCCTATCAAGGCTCCTGTGCATGACTTAATGTTACGTGGTTTGATTTCTAGGTGTTTCTCACTGTATTGTATGCTGATATGGAGTTCTTATGGTGCAGGTGGCTAATATATTGCTGAACGGAGCCAAGTATGAAAGTGAACTCAATGGATCAACTGAGATTTCCCATCGACCACTTTCAATGAAACTCCTGTGTTCATCCATCTGCCACATGCCTAAAGCTCTGCGTAACCTGTGCATCAATCACTTCCTAGGTAAATTCTGTGACCTCAGATGCCTACAAGACTCTGGGATTTCTGGTCTTATATAATTAAAGATAAGTTATAGAATGAAAAGTTTTGCAATTTTCTGAATTACTTTGTGTTTCAACCCCTTAACATTTTCAAGATTTCCGCTTGCTGTCAGTGAATTGGAGCACTTTATAATAGTAATTTAAAAAAAAAGCTCTGACACCTATAAAGATATATTCTGAAACGAATCAGCGCCAAATGTTAGACCTAAAAATACCATATGGTGAAAATGTGGGCAATAACTTTAGGGTGTATTTACATGTATCGCTGTTATTGAAATTGTTTTAATTTTTGTATTTTTTTTTTTTTTAAAGGGTGCGTTTTTTCCGCAATTGCAAAAATCCCATCAAAAATTGAAATCGGGCCAAGCAAAAGGGGTAGAGGGGGAAACAAACACCAGAACCTTTTGTCCTGGGTAACAATACATGGCACCATTACAGGGGGGCCAGTTTCCCCTTTGTGACGGGGCCACCTAACTTTTGGGTTCGCCACTGATTCGCACTTGCTGTTTTTGCAGCGATGTTTTTATGCATCTTTTTTTATTTCATTTAAATATTTTATTGTCATTTTTACAAAAAAAACGGCAGAGAAGAAATTGTGGCAGAAACGGCAAGTGTGTATACTGCTCAATAACGGAGGGTAAATACAGTCCTAGAAATCGGTGATATTAGGGCTGAGTTGTCAAGGTGTTTGAGATGGAAGAACGCGTATCTGCTTTAGATATCGGTGCTGCTCTCAGGTAACAGTATGGAAGTCCGCTGGAACAAATGTCAATCTATTTATATAAAACTGAGGGGATTGTAATGACGGGGTTAGGGAAACGGACAAGTGAGCCCTAATCTACCCGCCACTCTGTCCCTGCCTACTTGCAACGACCCGCCCTAGGCGACGGGGTACAACTGGGCAGCGGTCCCTACGCTCAGTAAGTGCATGAGACAAACAGACAAGGGTACACAAAGCAAAGGGAAATTGGGCAGTGGCCCACGGCAACACCGTGAGCAACAAGAGTGGTGAACGAGCCGAGTCAAACCAGGAGGTAACGAGGTACCAAACGCAGAGCAGGAGAGTAGTCAGTAAGCCAGGGTCAGTATGGAGCAGGATCAAATAGTTAGAAGCTGTAGCTGGGCCAGGAAACCACACGAGAAGAATCACAAGCAAAGGAGGAACAGGAAAGGCAGGTATAAATAGACAGAGGGCGGGAGCTAGCTCCGTCTGGCCAGGCTGCGATAGGCTCTCCCGCTCCTCAGCCTCCCAGCCTTAGTGGTGGAAGCTGGAGTCAGTCTCACAGACATAGACTCAGGTGCAGACTGATTACCTATGGGCGTATACACAGAAGTTGTGTCTGGCAGATCCTTTACAGGGATTTTACAGAAAATTAAGTTTTCTTATAATGATATTTATCACATGAACAACAGGAGAAACTTTCTGACATCTTTTCCTCTGCAGGGTGGTTGTCCTTTGAAGGCATGCTGCTGTTTTATACTGACTTCATGGGAGAAGTGATTTTTCAAGGGGATCCGAAGGCTCCTCACAATTCTGAAGATTATCACAAATATAATGCAGGTGTTACAATGGGATGCTGGGGGATGTGCATATACGCATTCAGTGCTGCATTTTACTCAGGTATCTAAACCATCCTTACATATTAGTATTGTGCATGCTTTGTGGGGGAGGGGATTTATATTACAATATGTTAACGTGGTCTATATAGACATAGATAAAAGGTAGACAGACAGACAGACAGACAGACAGATAGATAGATATGAGATAGATAGATAGATAGATAGATAGATAGATAGATAGATAGATAGATAGATAGATAGATAGATAGATAGATAGATAGATAGATAGATAGATAGATATGAGATAGATAGATAGATAGATAGATAGATAGATAGATAGATAGATAGATAGATAGATAGATAGATAGATAGATAGATAGATAGATAGATAGATAGATAGATATGAGATAGATAGATAGATATGAGATAGATAGATAGATAGATAGATAGATAGATAGATAGATAGATAGATAGATAGATAGATAGATAGATAGATAGATAGAGATAGATAGATAGAGATAGATAGATAGATAGATAGATAGATAGATAGATAGATAGATAGATAGATAGATAGATAGATAGATAGATAGATAGATAGATAGATAGATAGATAGATAGATAGATATGAGATAGATAGATAGATATGAGATAGATAGATAGATAGATATGAGATAGATAGATATGAGATAGATAGATAGATAGATAGATATGAGATAGATAGATAGATAGATAGATAGATAGATAGATAGATAGATAGATAGATAGATAGATAGATAGATAGATAGATAGATAGATAGATAGATAGATAGATAGATAGATAGATATGAGATAGATATGAGATAGATAGATAGATAGATAGATAGATAGATAGATAGATAGATAGATAGATAGATAGATAGATAGATAGATAGATAGATAGATAGATAGATAGATAGATAGATAGATAGATATGAGATAGATAGATAGATATGAGATAGATAGATAGATAGATATGAGATAGATAGATAGATAGATAGATAGATAGATAGATAGATAGATAGATAGATAGATAGATAGATAGATAGATAGATAGATAGATAGATAGATAGATAGATAGATAGATAGATAGATATGAGATAGATAGATAGATAGATAGATAGATAGATAGATAGATAGATAGATAGATAGATAGATAGATAGATAGATAGATAGATATGAGATAGATAGATAGATGGATATGATGTGATCAGTTTAGAGATATAATTGCACATTTTAACTATTAATATTTGTATCATTTATCAGCTATACTGGAGAAGCTGGAGGAATATTTCAGTATCCGCACCCTGTACTTTATAGCATATCTCACATTTGGACTGGGAACTGGTCTGGCGACATTGTCTAGTAACCTGTACATAATCCTGTCTCTGTGTATTACACACGGCGTCCTGTTCTCCACGCTCTGCATCCTCCCATATTCTCTGCTGTGTGATTACTACCAGAATAAACAGGTCAGAGATTTATGTTTCATTACATCTTCTTTCTTTCTTTCCATGGCGGGGTGGGGGGGGGCATTTTTTTGTACTCCCCAATAACGCTCTCGATGCCAATTTCCGTCACAATTGATATTCACATTACAGTAATGGTAAAGAAATGTCAAAAAGAGGTTTTGCTTATCACTTCTGAATGTCCCTCCCTTCATGCCTCAGGGTAAGGCCAGATTCAGACGAACGTGGGGAAACACGGACCTGAAAAACGTGACGTGACTTGAGTCTATGGAGGGATCCGTGAAAATGGAACAAAATATGACATGCTCTATTTTTCGACGGACCCGTCACAAGGTCTGTTGAAACAACGGCCGTGTGAACGGCACCATTGAAAAACATGCGTCCGTGTCACGGCCGTCACACGGACTTAATCAACGCTCGTGTGAATCAGGCCTTAGACCCGGATTTCATATTCTCTATAGCTTGCGTGCATAGGAAAAGCGGAGCAGTTGCCCACAGCAACCAATCACTTTGCAAGTCAATTTTGAGAGTTTTTTGTTTTTTTTAATAAAAGCTGCAGCCTGATTGGTTGGTGCTGTACTCGTCTTTTGCACCAGTTTTGAGAACCCTTACCACCACTACCTACTATAATACGGCTACAGATTAGAATATGTGGGAGAATCTCACATGTGACTGGAATTGCTATTTAAAGGGATTGTCTAGTTTAGGGTAAGGCCTTACAGAGCAGCATTGATGCCGCCGACAGCCGCACCTGCACCCTGTCTGCACGGCTGTCAAGTTGCTAGTTAATGGCCCCATTCCGTGCAGCCATTAATGAATACCCCCTTTATGGGGTCACAATGTTGCAAGTAAACAGCCCTTTTCCCCACAACAACGCGTGGCTATTAACTACCAACTTGACAGCTGTGGCTAAAAGGGTGGCGGAGCGGTTGTCGGCCGCACCACGGTCACTTCAATGCCACTCTATGGGGCCTTAGGGTATGTGCACACACACTAATTACGTCCGTAATTTACGGACGTATTTCGGCCGCAAGTAC
Organism: Rhinoderma darwinii; assembly: GCF_050947455.1. Taxonomy (NCBI): domain Eukaryota; kingdom Metazoa; phylum Chordata; class Amphibia; order Anura; family Rhinodermatidae; genus Rhinoderma; species Rhinoderma darwinii. Next base: position 23,376,368 of record NC_134696.1, read on the forward strand.
CGGACCGAACACAGTGCAGGGAGCCGGGCTCCAAGCATCATACTTATGTACGATGCTAGGAGTCCCTGCCTTGCTGCAGGACAACTGTCCCGTACTGAAAACATGATTACAGTACGGGACAGTTGTCCGGCAGCGAGGCAGGGACTCCTAGCATCGTACATAAGTATGATGCTAGGAGCCCGGCTCCCTGCACTGTGTTCGGTCCGGGACTTGCGGCCGAAATATGTCCGTTAATTACGGACGTAATTAGTGTGTGTGCACATACCCTTACCCTTAAAAAGTACATTTTCAAATACCCTATAAGGGAGTTGCCCACTCAGGAGCCTTCACCAGAGTGGAGAGAAACTACAAAAAGTGTATTGGGCTCCGGAGGGCCCGGCATGCTCATGCTTTACACGGACAACCATTCATTTCAATGGACACCGTGTAATGCTTCATTTCCGATGGCGCTGCAGGAAAATTTAGCTCTCACTGTCAGGTTCTCTCACAGGTCACGGCTGATTGTGGGGGACGCTCTTTGATCAGCTGATGGCTGGGGGGACCCTTCTAACGAAAAGGGATTGTCCAAATCAGACAACTCTTTTAGGCCAGGATCACACACACGGTTTAGATGCAGTTTTTCGCTCCGTCTCTTTAGCCAAACACAGAAGGGGACACAAAAGAAATGAGATGCATCAGTCTTTCCTTCATACCATTCCTTCCTTTTGGATCCACTTCTGGTTTTGGCTGAAAAAATTGAGTCAAAAACTGCATCAAAACTGTGCGTGTGATCCTGGCCTTAGGCTGGATTCACACATGTCGTTTTTGATGCTGTTTTTTTTAGCCAAACACAGGAGTGGAAACAAAAAAAATTTAAGTCTTTCCTTTATACTTTTACTTCCTTTTGGATTTACTCCTGGTTTGGGCTTAAAAAAATTGCAAGAAAAACTAGATCAAAAACTAAATGTGTGAATCCAGCCTTAGCTTTAGTCAAAAAAGCGGACGTGTCACCTGAATATGCTGCTGTATTTAAGGGCGGCATATTACAGGGACATGTAGGCTCTCTTATTAGCCCATACGGCACTAGAAAAAATTGTACTATTTGGCTAACAGTGCCTAAAAAGGAATACAGCGGACTCCTAGTTATCAGTCCACTGTATTCACCCCCCTCACCAGTGACTCAGAGCGGCCAAATATCTGGATTCAAACAGTGCAGCAGTCAATCACTGGTGAGAGATGTGAGGGGGTCCAGGGAGAATGCTCCCTTCAAGAATACAGCGGACTCCTAGTTATCAGTCCACTGTATTCACCCCCCTCACCAGTGACTCAGAGCGGCCAAATATCTGGATGTAAACCGTGCCGCAGTCAATCACTGGTTAGAGATGTGAGGGGGGTCCGGGGTGAATGCTCCCTTCAAGAATACAGCGGTCTCATAACTTGCCTAAATATGACATGCTTTGTTGGCCCACTTGGTCTGATATGGTTCACGTATCTGTTGTGCCAGGGTTACCTGAGAGGAGTGGTAGAAAACCATATTGCCCATTCTTTCTAGGAATGCCAGTACATAGGGGTATGGCAGCAATGAAAAAGTATTACATAGCTGTTTATGACCCTTATTTTTTCCCTCTAGTTTGTAGGCTCCAGCTCAGATGGAAGCAAGCGTGGCATGGGTGTAGATATCTCCCTGCTCAGCTGCCAGTACTTCCTTGCACAGATGGTTGTGTCCATTGTGATGGGACCTCTGACGTCGATGGTTGGCAGTGCCAGTGGCGTAATGTACTTTTCCAGCCTCATGGCATTTGTTGGCTGTTTCTACTCTTCATTGTTTGTCATCTATGACATCCCGCCAAGCGCAGACCTGGATGATGAAGAACAACCGCTGCTGATTAACATCTAAAGGACATTTTACAACTGAGACTTTGTTTTAAAAGGAAACCCATACCGGATACTGAGCTCCCGTTTATGGGTATTTTTGCCCCATTGCCCTTCAAGACCAACAACTGCTGAACAAAACTGTACAAAATAAAATATTAACCATGTCACAAGAAGTATCTGTATCTAGCTTCTATGTGATATGCCTGCAGGACCGCATGGAGGAAGCGGGGGGGGGGGGGTAACCAATAATCATGGGGTCCCAGCGTTAGCATGGGACCACTTCTGCCATGGCCAAACATATACTGGCTTCTACACGTTTATAACCCTCAATCAATATGGCGTCCTACAGAGGTTGCCACTCAGATTTCCTGAACTCTTAAAGAGGTCCTGTCCAGCCGCCTGGTCTTTCTGTTTTAGTAAATAACGATTCCGGAGCATATTTTGTTAGAGTTATTCAATGTGTTATTCCTCTGTTATTCCTCCTGAAAATGTATACATTGACTAGGTGTTACCATTCCCCTTGTCAACCTACACAGTCTGACACGGTCTTGGACGTTACTTTTGCAATGGGAATGGTACCACCCACTTGTCAATGTATTTATCTATTTATCTATTTCCAGGAGGAATAACAGAGAAATTACACAAATAAGAGTTCTAAGAAAATATACCCAGAACTGTTATTATATAGGGAATATAAGTATTAACTAACACAAATAAGCCAGGAGAGCTCTTTAAATGGCACATCAAGTGATACGTTTTCTTGTATCATTGCCGTTCAAAACTCTAGGAATTCTTGGTGAAATTTTTTTAAGAAATCATTAATATTAGTGGCAGGGGGACTGTAATGCTCAATTATCTGCAGCACTTGTAAAGTTACAAACTAATTTTATTTTTTTTGTATGAAATTTAGACCTGGTTCACTTTGCGTTCCTACCATTGAAGGTGTAGGTGGGGAGGAGTCCCGTCAGCATTATTTCCCACTGTATTAGCTACTTGAAGAGCTGGACCCGGGAAAGTTCCTGACGTCACTGTCCATATATGGACAGTGACGTTAGGAGCTCTAAAATCCCAGAATGCTCGGCCAGTGCGTCGACAACGCTCTGGCCGGGGATTCCACTCCAGGAGAAGCCCCAGATGTCCCTGTCCATATATGGATAGTGATGTCAGGGGCTCCTCCAGTCCCTGGCCAGAGCGCTACAGGTGCTCTGGCCGTGGACTCCGAAAGTTGAGAGCCCCTGACATCACTATCCATACAAGGCATCCGTCACACATAGGCTCCCATGTTAAAAAAACATAAACGGCACTGTATACGTTTTTTTTGCGGGATCCCTGAGGATGGAATAGCGTAGTCTACTACAGTCTACCACCCTTAAAAAAAGGAAGGTAAGCCGGCGTATACCAGCCTGACAGGGGCCGAAAGGACGCTCTTTTGTCTTTCGTCGGGCTAATGGAGCTCTAGGGACAAGTTTAGCGTACCGTACACACTAAATGTAGAGCTAAAATGCAATGTGGATCAGGTCTTAGATGGATTGTTGACATTTTATCTGTGACTCCCATTACTTCCAGGTCTGTAGACAGGGGCACTGTTACTGTAAATCATTTGGAAAACAGACGCTCAGATTCCTCTGCAAACAAAAAGGAGTGAGGAAAGGAACAAAGAAACCACTCACATAGGTTACACACTTAGGATATGTTCACACAGGGCGGATACGCTGCATAAAAGCACAAAGCGTATCCCCCCTGTGTGCCGCAGGAAATTTCGGCCAGAAAGCGGCACCAAATTGTGTACCGTGGCGACGCGTCCCTCCTGACGTCATGACGCTCTGCAGCTCTGGGATGACGTTTCATGCCATGTGACCGCTGTTTCCTGAGATTGGCTGCAGCGGTCACATCGGAAACGTCATCCCAGGAGGTCGGCCTGGAGGAAGAAACACAGACTTCTGGGTAAGTATAAGATTTTTTTTCCTTTTCTGAGTTGCATTTTTCGCGGCGGAATCGCTGCTATTCACGTCTGCTATTTGTTGCGGATTTTACCTCCCCATTGAATTCAATGGGGAAAACCTGCGACAAATAAGAAGCGTTTATGCAAATACAATTGACATGCTGCGGATTAAAAAAAACGCACCGCATGTTACTGCAGCTCTACCAAGAAATGCCATTTTTTTTATAGAGAAGGGAGACTCCAATCTGTGTAGGAACTCCGCCACCAATCATGCTCAATAATTCTATCACACTGGATGAGATTAAAAAACAAAAGTGTTTTTCCCACTGCAGAAATGTATGACCTGCCAACAGGAAATGTCATACTCGTCTGATAGGAGGGAGACCCCCCCCCCCCTCTGGTCCCCTGGCCCTCGTTTGGCAAGATGATCCTGACACATATAGGAAAATATATTAGAAAATTGCCAAAAGTCAAGCAGACATTTATAGAGAAATATGTGCTCAATGGAAAAATACTTCTTGGGTAATGCTCATATTGTACCACCAGGGGGTGCAATTTATCCAATATTATACACAAAAGCTGGAAACTAATAAACATTCCAGGAAACAATTGGGAAGATGAGGAACATGAATGAAATCATGCAGCACCAGACTTTCCTTTGCAGACATTAACCTAAGTAAAAAATAAAAAAAAAACAGCAAAGAAAATATCTTCGCCTCCTTTTACTTGACATATAAAATAAACTTTAAAAAAAAATAATCATAAAATAATAATAATTATAATACAAGATAAGTTTATACATTTGCCAGTTGTGAAAAATGAAAAAGAGAAATCCTGGGTGTGGAAGGGACAGCAGCAGAAGTCAGTGCAGTAACCGGCTGACTGTAGTGCCTGTCGCTCGGTAATTGTGGCTTCACATGGAAAGTTTTTAGGAAAAATTCCAAGTTTCTTGCGAAGTTTTTAGTGGCAAAAAAACACTGCAGACAAATGTTAGCTGAAACTCAATGCAAATATAGAACTCACAACGAACATTGCTTTTTTTAGGTGGCGTTTTTCAAGCATTGTAGGGTTTTTCTCCATAGGTTTTTTTGGTCTCTTTTGCCCGATCATCGGCCTGTGTATTAGGGCCTTTACTATTAACATTTATCACCTATCCACAGAATAGGTGATGTCAGATTAGTGTTGGTATAAACTCTGGGATGCCACAAATTTCAAGAATTGGGGACAGAGGACCCTTATTCTTCCTCCTATGGATGGCCGCAGGGGGGAGTACTTGTATGGTTCGATGGTCGAGCATGCATGTGGGCTGCTCTATACAAGTCTACGGGATGCCTGGAATCAGCAGTGAATGGTCCTCATTAAATCTGTTTATCATTGGTCACAAAGTGAGGCCCCTGAACACGACCGTGCCCGTAATCACTGTCGATTATTATGGGCACGGCCGGCCACTGACTGCTGCGGACTGCCACCCGCATTGCGGGCCGTGCTCCTATATAAAGTATAGGAGCACGGTTCGTAAAAAGCAAGATATACAACATGTGCTATCTTTTGCGGAGCCTTTCTACAGCACGGACACCTTCCCGTAAATATACATAATATAGAAGTAAATGGGTCCATAATTACGGATCATAGCAACGGTCCATCTTTACAGACCAAATCTAGGGTTGTGTGAATCGGCCCTTAAGGAGACATCTTTTCCATAAGAACATACACATTATAGGGCCCATCTATGGATTAGGACTAACACTTTGGTGGGATTCTCCCCAGCGGTCATCTGTGGACTCTCATGTCATGTTGGGATTTATTTCACTGCAGCAGGAAAGTGAAAAACTGCAGAACTCCTCTCTATGGATTAAAGGGGTTTTCCAGGAGGACACTCTCAGGATAGGTCATCAATGTGTGATCGGTGGGGATCCGACCTCTGCGACCACCACTGATCAGCAGAATGAAAGGGCCATGGCACTTGCTGGATTTCTATGGCCCGGTCAATATTTTTCCAGACACAATGGCAGATCTGTAGATGTGACTGTGCCTGGTACTGCAGCTCAGGGCCATTCAAGAGGAAAACCCATTGACTCTGATGAGGAAAAACACCACAATATAAACCGCATATACAAGATTTATCATCACTTTTGATGCAGTAGTGTTGGGCTTCCAGCTGAATGTACCTTAACTATGAGGCCAGATTCACACGAACGTTGGGAAACTCGGACGTGAAAAACGTGACGTTTTTCGCGTTCAAGTTGCCCCCGTGAGGGTTCAGTTTTCACGGATCCCCATAGACTTGAGCCTATGGAGGGATCAGTGAAAATGGATCAAAATAGGACATGTTCTACTTTTCAACGGACCCTTCACAACGGCCCCATTAAAATGCAAGTTTCCGTGTGATGGCTGTTGTTTTAACGGCTGTCTCACAGACGTACTGTACGTTCGTCTGGATTCGGCCGTATACGAGCTGATTCATAGTTTTTACATTCATAGAAAAGTTACTCTCCATGGAAAGTGTTAATAAACTGTCCGCCAACCTACTCAGTAATGAAGCAGGAGCAACAATTTCTGCACCCACCGCATAACACAGTGGCCATTGTTGGAGCCGGGCAGAATATGAACTCCAGTAGGACGGCTTGTCTCATTACCATAATGAATACAACACGGAAAAGTCACTGGAAGGAGCGTAAATATCAAGTCCTCCATTTTTTTCCAGACCGCTGGGACCAGGACACCTTGGGCCAGGGCTAAAAAAAAAGTATAAAAAACATGAGCAGAAACTGTACACAAAGCTATAACATACATCATAAAACACGGCTATAAACAGTGATGTCAATTGACTTGTTACTATACGTACAACCCTGGACGTTATAGACTTGCAATTACCATAATGGTAGTTTCTGCGGATTACAAATGCCGTGTGCGGACCTGGACGGTGGGGCGCGGACCGTACTATGGGCACTATGGGCATGCAATACAGACACAAGGTGCTATTCTACCAAGCAATGCCAGGCTTGAGAAAGACCCTCCACTTGTCACGGGTCGAAACGTTGCCAATTTTTATTGGATGTTTGACCAATAAAAGAATATATTGATTGAAATTTTGGGGACGTGTTCTGCTGTTCAACCAGGCTTTTTCTGAGGATTACATTACGTCAGACTGGGTTTGTCTGATCTTACAGCGTGACACCGCTCCTGATATCGGGATTTGCGCTGCTTCGAATATTTTATTTTTTGTATCCTGTGGATATGTCATAAATGTCTCTGATGGGAAAACACCTTTAAGCTTTATGGGTGCCACGTAATAATACATCTCCCCTATATTGGGGTCAAAGAGGGTTTCCCCGGGCACAATCCGATGTTTTTCGGGGGTGCCAGGAGCCGAATCAGCAGATTGCCACACTTTCTGCAATATAAGAGTGGTTGACTTTGATGAAGGGATGGACGTCAGTGCGGGGTTTATAAACTGCTATTCTATAGAACTTGCATATGGCCACACATTTCTGCAGGGGTAGTATAAAAAAAAAACGCAGCAGCTTCCCAAAATCACAGCGCTTTTGTTGTCATTTTTTTTCGAAAAGGGCTCGAAAACTGCGATAAAACAGCTAAATGTGACCTCAACCAACTACAGGGAGCTTCTGAGCGGGGTTCCCCCTTATCACGTCTAAATGTCATATTAGGGACTATGAACAGGGGTTGTCCAGGTCCCGCACTGACCATCCTCAAATGCCAGGCTCCCAGCTCCAATAGACGGGGGTCCTCACTATACAACCTTTACATGCTCTAGAGAGCCCCTTTAAGCAAGTTTCTCGGCATCCAGTTAGTTGTGGAATTGGATGTAATAGATTACCCAGTACTGGCTCCATTAATACGTCCTGGACTTTAGACATTGGACTGTATGTAAAGTAACAGTGACGGAGAGCAACAAACAAATATTTCTTCTTCTCAGGTCCTTTTATTACCGTCTACTCCCATTTTATGGCGGCAGGTGGGAGTCAGTGGAGTAAAAAAAATAAAGCATAAAACAACAATCCCCAGTATAATAGCACCGGTATATACTTTCCTACAATATCCTCCACTGGATGCTAAAAAGTCCGGACTTTGGGATTCGTTTGCTGGATGCCGGACTTCATATAGAAAAATGGCGAGGTCCCCCCAACAATCTAATGTAGATATAACAATCATTTATATGGGAACAACCTGATGGGCCGTCAATGTCTCATTTTTGGGGGATTCCAACCCATTGGTCCTGGTATCGGTGGAGATAAGCAGTGCCAGGCATGCCACTTATCCCCTATTACGCGCATGCTCAGTTATGCCATCCAGATAAGTTCATGAGGAAGTCATGGATCGTCCGCCAGTTGTGCTATTTGTATGGCCGCTTATACGCTCGTCCTGGTGACAGACTTTACACTATTTCATCTTTTTAACTTCAGACATCAGCAAAGTAAAAGCTGCATTATAAAAGCCGCGCTTCATTTTCCCTGTTGCCGAGTAAATAAATCAGTTGTGGGGGATTTCCATGTGAGCGTTTCCTGTTGGAGTTACTCGTGTCACTTTATTTCCATTGAGAAGCGTTGGTTATACCTAGAACCGACTTCCACAGACTGTTATTTCTGGCATCCCTCTAGTCACAGTGTAAACGACTGGGATTGTGACTGGCAGCATGGATAACATGCACGGGGTTAATGCCGCTGATTACCTCCATTACTGTTTCCTGCCGACAACACAAACACGAAAGCTGCCCAGACACATCCGATGAAGGGAACGACCGTCAATCATCGAGGAAAACGCGGAAGGGGCACGCTGAATTTTAACATGCCTGATCCTTTGTTGTGGGAAAGTCGGGGGAGACTATCTAAGGCTGTGTTCACACCTGCGTCAGGTTTTTCCCTTGTTCTGCTCCATCAAAGAAGCAGAACAAGGAAAAACCTGGAAGAGACGATTCCGTGGCGCCACGGACATCAAATGGCGCAGGACAGGACCCAATGACTTTAATAGGTTTCATTGTGTTTCTCTCACGGTGTCTATGGTTTTACCGGAAATAACTGCGCTATTTTTTCAGGTAATTTTTCCAGCAAAATCAGCCGGATCTGCGACAGAGACTCCAATGCAGGTGTGAATGAGGCCTTATGGGTATGCTATGGGTTAAATAACAAAGATTTATAACTATCCCGTTCAGCGCACATTCATTTTTTTAAAGGGCATGTGTAGTTAAAGGGGTTGTCCAGTTCAGACAAGCCCTTAGCTCAATAAAGGTCCCCCCAACACTGAGCTGATCGTGGGAGTCCTACTGCTGGGAGTTCTTATTGATGAAGTCTTACGGGCTGAATGTACAGTAAATTCACACGTAGCGTAAGTACGACGGCATTTCCGTGCGTAAATTCCACAGCGTATTACAGTAGCAGCAAAGCGGATGAGATTTGAAAAATTCTCAATTACAAGCTGCGGAAAAGGTTTGCAGAAAAAACGTGCAGAAACTGAACTGTGGCGCGGATTCTCAATCTGGAGCGTGTTCATTTCTCTTGTGAAAATGCTGCGGAATTTCCACACGGAACTGCTGCAGCGCTTACGCTATGTGTGAACTTAGTCTTAGGCCAGATTCACACGACAGGGTCCGAGTGTCGGCCGGGAAAATAGGCCGTTTTTGGCCGATTTTCCCGGCCGGTTTGCATCCGTTTCGATTCCGTTTTGGGCCGTGTTGCCGTTTTTACGGGCCGATTTGGACCCGATTTGCATCCGGTTTTTTTCCCTGTCCGTTTTAAAATCGGATGAAATTCATTTAAATTTGTTGCCACACACAGCTCTCTGTAGATAATGCCACACAGCACCCTGCAGGTAATGCCACCCAGACCCCTGCAGGTAATGCGACCCTGCACCTTGTAGGTAATGCCACCCTGCCCCTTGTAGGTAATCCCACCCTGCCCCTTGTAGGTAATGCCACCCTGCCCCTTGTAGGTAATGCCACCCTGCCCCTTGTAGGTAATTCCTTGTAGGTGATGCCACCCAGCCCCCTGTAGGTGATGCCACCCAGCCCTCTGTAAGTGATGCCACCAAGTCCCCTGTTGGGGTTGCCACCAAGTCCCCTGTAGGTGATGCCACCCAGCCCCCTGTAGGTGATGCCACCCAGCCCTCTGTAAGTGATGCCACCAAGTCCCCTGTAGTTAATGCCACCAAGTGCCCTGTAGGTTGCACCCATCCCCCCCCCCCCCCCCACATTCCAGGAGAAGTCACTGACTTCAATGTCCATATATGGACAGTTTAGTCACTGACTTCTCCTGGAGAGGAATTCCCTGCCACAGGTCGGGGATTCCGCTTCAGAAGTGAGTGACGTCACTGTGTCCATATATGGACAGTGTAGTCACACACTTCTCCTGTAACGGAATCCCCAATCCCCGGCCGGGGATTGGGGATTCTGACTCCTACAGGGAGCAAAAAAAGACCCTCCTCCTCCTCACATGCACTCTGCGCTGTGAGGAGAGAGTGCACGAGCGACGGTAGACCCGGCCATCACTCGGGACACATTTCGGTGATGGCCGTGTATTACCCGGCCCCATAGACTTCTATGGGAGCCAGGCGGCCGAGTACCCGGCCGAAAATAGGGCATGTCCCATTTTTTGACGGCCGGTTTTCCCGGCCCGTCAAAAAATCGGTCATGTGAATAGCCCCATTAGGGGTCTATTGTTCCTAATGCAACGTCGGGGCTCCGTTCATGGGTTCAGTCGGAGCTTTCTGTCAGGGGAACCCATGAGCGGAATCCAAATCGAAACAAACGGAAACCATAGGTTTCGGTTTGCATCACCATTGATTTCAATGGTGACAGGTCCGATGCAAATGGTTTCCGTTTATCACCATTGTGTAAGGGTTTTCCGTCGTTTTGACAGAATCAATAGCGTAGCCGACTGCGCCATTCACTCCATCAAAACGATGGAACCCTTAAACAACGGAAACGTACGGAAACCACCGGATCCGTCCTATGGTCTCCATTTGTTTCAGTCAGGATTCTGTTTATGGGTTCCCGTGATGGAGAAGCTCAGACGGAACCCATGAACGGAGCCCTGATGTGAACGAAGCCTAAGATGGTTACACCTCTGGGCAAACGTGGGGAATTCTAATATTTCTTTGCAGGTTATTATTGGAAAGCTCGAGCAGTTAAAGTGAGATTTGTGATATTAATGTTATACTGGGTTATTGCAACTTTAGACATTTCCCGTAGTTGGAGCTTCATTAAAGAGATGTATATTTTCTGTCTTTGTTCCTGTCCATGCAATAATAGATGAAACATCTGCTTCTCTAGTGACCACAGTGATTTTCTAGGGGGGAGTGAGTTCGGAGATGGGCAGATGTGCTTAGGGCTGCCCCAAGCGAAGAAAACAAAAAGCTTTTAAGACGGCAAGTGAAATATTATAAAGCAGTTTAGCAGACCTTAAATGTTTGCCTGTGGGCTATGTGGGGGCAGGGTGTGCGTCTAAGCTCGGACTGACACACAGCAACAACATTTCTCCACCAAGAATACCTTCTAAGTGTATAATGTGCTTTGTTTGAAGGAGGGAAGGCGTCACTGCAGGATTTAAGATTAGGCCTGTGACTATCAGGGGTCTATAGGTGGGAGAAGCAGATTATATAGTCTCCTCGCACCAATCGTCTGTAAACATTAGTGCTAGGCCGCCACTCATGACATGCACGCAACTCGTCACTATGTGCAACTCGCAGTAATGAAGCCAGAACTGCAATGAAAGAGAATGAAGACCACTCCAGTCACATGACTTCTGTTATTAAATGATGACATCACGTGACTGTGGCTGAGTGACGTCACCATCCTACAATGATGGCTCCATATGACGAGGATCTAAATGTACAGGAGAACAAGGCACAGACTGAGTTAGTGAAGGGTGCCAATAGTTATTTATTATTGATGAGAATCGATCGTCCGAACATAAAATGTATCATTATAATTTATTATGTTGTAAAATGTAACTGATTGTCCCTTGACTTGTCCTACTGAAATTATAATGTATAATGAAGAAGTTCGCGCCACAACGGAAAGGTACAGAGGAGCGTCTCATTGCAAATGGCTACTTGTAACTAGAGCCTCGAGGTTATGAAGCCATAAGGAACACTCCCGGACTCCCTCTCATGTAACATTATAAAGATATAAACACCATAAAATCACAATCCAGCACTGGGACCCAGTCGCCCTCTCTCTTTACTTGGCAGCTGTAACAGATAGCGCTGCCAATGTAACGACTAAAGATCATGGCATTCTGGCAGTGTCAGCCTCCGTCTGTGTCCGCTGTGGCCAGATCATATTTGGGCCTTAGCTGCTTAGTCAGAGACTTACAACTACCCTGTTCTTCCAACTACATCCAGAAGGGGGCAGCAGATAACATAATCAATGTATACCCAAAAATATAATAAAGTTATCTAATATATATATTTTTTCCTTCTAGTCAGAACATGTGTCTAGTATCCTCCTTGTAGTTTCCCGACAGCAGCTGGGGAGCCACAGGTTTGGCGTCCAATGGTCTAAATTCTAATGTTGCTGAAGTGGTTGCTGCAGTAAAATACTAGTGTACAAACCACAGAGAAAATGCATCTTGTGAACGCTGTCCAAAGAGGAACTCATTGTAGTTATACTTGTGACCAGGTGGGGGAGACATAGAGCACATTATAACTTATTACAGACCGATTACAAGACTATATACTAGTGAGTTAGGCCCCATGCACACGACCGTAAAAAATCTCCATAATTGCGGATCGTAATATGGTCCGCAATTATGGACTCATTCTGTTCTTTTGGCCGCGGACACCTTTTTGTATCGATATGATTAGGTGTCCGTGCCGTAGAACTGTGCCGGGAATTATGGAGCATGTCCTATTTTTCGTATTTTACGGGCCGTGCTCCCATACTTTCTATGGGAAAACGGCCCAAAAATGCGGCCTGCGGCCGGCCATGCCCGCAATCGCGGACCGTGATTATGGGCACGACCGTGTGCATGAGGCCTTACTTGTGAGGCTACTGTATGTGTATGGGCAAACTGGACCAGGTCACCACATGTGAAGCTGCAATATAGAACATGTGTCCCATACACAGCTAATCATACCAAAACTATTTTGAGTCTTTTCAAAAAGGCCTATGATGGTGGGGGTGGGGAGGAAGTCTTAGGGCATGTTCACACGTGGCAGAATTCTTCCGCTGCAAATATTGGTGCAGATTCGGGGCAGTTATGCAACGAATCTGCACCAACATTTGCATATTTGATCGGGTAATTCAGACGTTGCAGAAATCACAGCGGACTTGAAACAGATTTCAGTTTTTGTATTGCAAAGGCTGAAATCCGCAGTGAAATTCCGCTGCTTCTCCGCAACATAATGTGCTGCTGCGGAGGGAAAATTCTGCACCGCAGCCTGATTTCCGCACAGTTATTTTCCGCAACGTCTGAACTAAGTTTCCTAAAAATGTATAGAAACAAATGTAAAAAACGGCTGCTGCAGAATTCCAGTGGATAGGTCATCAGTTGTCCGGTAGTGGACAACCCCTTTAATTCTGGTGATTATGTGAAGACATAGACACAAGTGACATGTATAAGTGCTCCACATCCTGAACCTTTACTTTTAGTAGGTTTTGTGCATCTCAGGCTCTGGTTGGGTCAGACTTTTAGCCACAAATATAAACTTTTATGCTTTCAATTTTACAAAACATTACGTTTTGACACAAAGTTGCATGAAGGAGTTCATGATTGCAAAGTGCTGGGTGGCATTTTCACAATGTGCCAGGGGGCTATATTAGAAAATATAGGAGTGTGGGGCGTAATATTATTTTTTTAAATATTATAATTCAGGTTTTATTCGTGTTTGCCAAAAGTATGAAAATTGTCCTGGCAGTGAAAGGGTTAAAGGCAATAAGTAGATTTATTAAAACTGGTGCAAACAAAAAGCAGAGAAGTTGTTCATAGCAACCAATCAGATTCCAGATTCTTCATTTTCAGAGCCAGTATTGGATATGAAAGAAACAATCTGATTGGTTGCTATGGGCAGAGGCTCTACTTTTCCTTTGCACCAGTTTTGCTAGATCTGTCCTGTTATTTTTAGCCGAGAGTAATAACTGTTCTGTCCCGTACATCACCTGTTCCAAATTCAAGATTTCAGGGCGAAACTAAACTTAATAAATGTAATTTAAAAAAAATGAATAAAATAAATAAGGGACAGGAAACCTTTAGGCCTCATGTGCAGGGCCGTGATTTTCGGGTCAGCCGACAGCAGAGTGTCACCCGCAAATCGCGGGCCGTTCACATGGCCGTGTCCATTATTTGCTATGAGCCTGGACCATAGAACACGGCCGTAATAAGACATGTCCGTTCTTTCTGCGGTCCGGGCTCCTGGGCCATGAACGGACCGTGGAAACCACTGTTGTGTGCATGGGACCATAGGAATGAATGGGGCCGCAATTCTCCTGTGGATTTTCGGACGAATTGCGGCCGCAAAAGCACGTTCGTGTGCATGGGGCCTTACTGTATTAGAATTAAGACCCTATTACACCCTGCCAATTTTGGCCGGAGCAACGAGTGCCGATGTACAAAACAGCTCGTTGATCGGTGCTAGTTTTCTCCTGTCACACGGAGCTATGGACGGGGACGAGTGGTCGTTTCTCCGATCGCTTGTTCCCATACATTATCATCATGTCGGCAGCGCGTCTCTGTTTACACACCAGGATGTGCTGTCGACAACCACAATATTTCACTTTTTTAAAATGATATGATCAGCAGATGATGGGGCGTTTGCTCGTTCATCTGCTGATCGCTGCCCTGTTTACACAGGGCAATTATCGGCAATGAGCGTTATATGAATGATCATCTGCCCGATAATTGCCCAGTGTAATAGGGCCAATATTGACAGAAGAAATTTGTACTATAAACACCAGTTTTGAAGTCTATTCCTCAGATAAGGAAGAAGCGTATTATACCCCATATAAAAGACGGGTTTTATTGGTGCAATAACATGGATGGTTATATGACTCTTACACCCTGGAGACGTTCCGTGTAATGATCACACTTCTGATTATTGCACTGGTCATGGATACTGGAGAGGAGACTGTGAGCCGGGATCCACACACAATATGCACAGCACTTTGGAGGCTTAAACAAGAGCTGAAGTCTTAGGCTGGATTGACACGAGCGTGTTCGATCCGTAATGGAGGGAACGTATTTCGGCCGCATGTCCCAGACCGAAAACATGATTACAGTACGGGACAGTTGTCCGGCAGCGAGGCAGGGACTCCTAGCGTCGTACATAACTATGATGCTAGGAGCCCGGCTCCCTGCACTGTGTTCGGTCCGGGACTTGCGGCCGAAATACGTTCCGTCCATTACGGACGTAATGACCTCGTGTGAACATACCCTAAATCTATGCAGAGGATTTGGATTGGTGTATCAGAAAAACTGGGCTCCATCCACAGTAAAGATATATTAAGAAATGAATCAGCGCAGAAATCCAGATCTAGATAAAAAGAAAACATTTACTTTAATGCCAAATCTACAAGAAATTTCTTAGCTGATTTTACCCCTCGTTACATCTCATCCGGGGTCTTTAGTCAGAGGATTTTGAGCCCTCATTTCATTCTGACTTGACTCTGCAAACATAAAAAAAGGGTTTAGTTTGCAGGTCTCCTATTTGTCAACCAAAGTGGGTCAGAATTCAGCAGCATCCAACACAAATTGTCACCTATTATGCAGCATAATGAAGCAGTAACCCGTCTAACAAGAAATCATTCTGGCCTATGAATATAAATTCTGGGGCCTTTACATAATTACAGGGCAGAACGGAGGCATGAGGAAATGTAAACGTAACGTAAGCAGAAAAAAAATGCAATTACTTCAAAGCTGCAACATTTTGGAGGCAGTTTCTTAGGCCTGGTTCACACTGGGTTTTTTGACAAGTTTTTTGGCGCGGAAACCACTTCGCAAAACTCGCCAAAAAACAATTGGCGAGGCGGTTTTCTCCCGAGCGGTAAAACCGGCTCGCAGGACAAAAAAGGGACATGCCTTATCTTCGCACGATTACGCCTCTGACCTCCCATTGACATCAATGGGTGGCAGAGAAAGCGCATTTCGCGGCGTTCACACAGAGTTTTTTGCAGGCGGAAATTCTGCCTCAAAATTCCGTTTGGAAGTTTGAGGCAGATTTTCCTCTCCCTGCACGCCGATTTTTGCGTTTTTTCACCCGCGGCCATTGAACGCTGCGGGTATAAAACTCTGCGAAATACGCTTTCTCTGCCTCCCATTGATGTCAATGGGAGTTCAAAGGCGTAAATGCCCAAAGATAGGGCATGTCCCTTCTTTCTCCCGCGAGACGGTTTTACCGCTCGCTGGAAAAAGACGCCTCCGCCTCCCATTGAAATCAATGGGAGGCATTTTCGGCTGTTTTTTTACGGGTTTTCGCGTCAAAGAACTCGTCAAAAAACTCTGTGTGAACATAGCCTTATACGACTTGTTGTTTTATGAAATTCTATATAATGTTTTGGCTTCCACTAATTTATCACTACAGAGGAGGTCACCAGATTTCACGATACAAACTGCAGACATTCTTAAATAGATCTCTTAGGGCCGTCGCACGCAACCGAGTACCACTCGGGCAGTTTATCACGGCATCCGAGTGGCACCGTAGCAGGTGAAGCGGGTCTGTGAAAACAGACCTGACTTTCTGATCCGTGGAAACACAGAACATGTCCTATCTTGCCACGGATCACAGACGTGACCCGGCCGGCGCGTGAGGCATTAGATGTATGTCAGCCAAATTTGTTGATTTCGGCAGGACCAGAAGACCATCTAACGTGCATGGCGGCGTTCTGACTCTTTCCCACGATGGCAGATGTAGGTGGAGAGAGGGATCGGGCTGTTGAATTTCAACATGCCCAATCCTTTTGTTGGTGAGTAGGTAAGCCTTTGCCGGAGGGGTCTGACAGCGGCTTTCTCACTTCTCCCTATTGAAAACACATGCAATGCTTGGCTGGGGGAGTCGGGCAGAAAAGCTGTCGAACGATCGCTCGGCCGACAACTATGTCAAGCGATGACCAGAAATACTTCAAAAATCCATGTCAGAATGCTGTATAATCCTTATTGACAGTTTTCAGGTTTGATATTAAAATCAGCATTTTTCTATCTATTTAGTAATATATGCAATCTATAGTGCGACATCCTCTATCATGTCTAAAAGAAAATTCATTACTGATTACATATATAATATTGGTGTCATGGTGACTCCTGACCTTGCTGCAGCCTATTCATTAAAGCAGGAAATGCCAGAAATGCTTATAAGGGTATGTTCACACGGCTTATTTTCAGCGTAAACGCCCTGAAAAACGGATAAGAAAAACGTAGGCTGAACGCCTCCAAACATCTGCCCATGGATTTCAATGCGAAAAACGGCATTCCTTTCCCACGGGGCATTTTTTTTTACGCGGTTTGTAAAAAAAAAAAGGCCCCGTAAAAAAGAAGTGCATGTCACTTCTTGAGACGTCGTTGGAGCCGTTTTTCATTGTCTCAAAAGAAAAACAGCTCGGAACACGGCCGTAAATAACGCACCAAAAAACGCTTGATGCTTAAAAAACGGCTGAAAATCAGAGGCTGTTTTCCCTTGAAAACAGTTCCGTATTTTAAAGTATTTTCCCGCTACGTGGGAACCCGGCCTAACTGCTCAGCTTTCCGAAAAAAGCCGACCAGAAATGAAGAGGCTCAGCCAAGAGCTTCTGCTGCTTCGTTTTAGCGAGTGGTGTTCTCAGTGCTCTGACCCCCACCGATCAAAACTTCTGACATGTCAGAAGTTTTCTGAAAGTTTATTTACCCTTTAAGAGGAGAAATGCCATAACATAATAAAAGAAGCATTACTAAGGCCCCATGCACACGAAAATGCTTTTGCGGCCGCAATTCCCCCGAAGATCCACGGGAGAATTGCGGCCCGATTCATTCATAAGGGCCCATGCACACGACCATTGTTTTCACGGTTCGTGCATGGCCCAGGAGCCCGGACCGCCGAAAGAACGGGCAAGTCTTATTACGGCCGTGGTCGATCAGGGCTCATAGAAAATAATGGCCGCGGCGGCCATGTGCACGGCCCGCGATTTGCGGGTGGCTCGCGGGTGACACTCCGCTGCCGGCCGACCCGAAAATCGCATGTGCATGAGGCCTTACCTGTTAAACCCCCGGCCGCTTAGATCACGGTGCAGCGGATGACATCACTTCCGGTGACTACTATGGGACAATAAAAAGATTTGGTTTTTTGAACTGCTGTCATCGCTTCTTCTTCCCGTCACTTCAACACACGTGATGTCATCACTGCAGCTCAGTAAACAATGGCTGGTGGGGAGCGGTGTTCTAATGAACCAAACAAATGTGCTCCGGGTATCTAAACCGTAACACGGATTATAAAATGCGCTCCATTGACGCCATCTGAAACCATCCTTAGGCCTCATGTACGCAAACTTCAACTTCTATGGTGCCGTGCTATACTTTCAAATGCCTCGGATTTCATCATATCCTGAAAACCGCACGTTTTTTTCTCTTATGTATGTGAATGGTATTTTTCTTATAAATCCCATTTACTACAAATGCACATCTGGTTGATTCTGTAAATTACCACAGCGTGAAAACACACTATAAATGGTGCATGTGACAGTAGCCTTAAAGGGGTTATCTCAAAATCATTATCACCTATCCTAAATATCTAATCGGCAGGGGTCCGACTGCTGGGACCTCCACTGTTCACAAGCTTACCATACCATTCCTGGGAGCCCCATAGGAATGGAGCGGTAGTGCGCATGCTCAGCCACCGCTCCATTCATATCCAAGGATAGCAGTCAGCAGCTACATAGAAATGAATAGAACGGTAGTCGAGCATGCGCACCACTGCTCTATTTCATGGGGCACGATAAGCCCATTCTCAATATCGGTGGGGGACCCAGCAGTCGGACCCCCACTGATCAGATATTTATCACCTATCCTGTGGCTTATGGGAAAACCCCTTTAGGATATGTGTAGCCTACAAGGTAGCAGTCCCCGTCCAGGGCCCATTTCTTATTAAAAGGTGTCCATCTCACACTTTTTTTTTTTAAGGTTGCATTTTAGTATCCAAGAGGTCTAATTACTTACTCCACCCCATACTATTAACGAGCGTATGAAAGTGAGACAGTATGCCCAAAGCCAGATTTTTATTTGATGGCATTAACCTAGTCAGGCAGGGAGCTTCTGAAAATGCAGAGAATCCCAGCCAGAAGCCGATGGTCCCGCGAGGACTGCGCATGCACGGTCAACTCGCTACAGTAAGTGCAATGCTCATAGCTGTATCTATAGGCAAAGGGGGCCCATTTATAACAGAAAAATGTCACGCGATAGGTTTCAGCTTTTTGATATAGAAATTGGTTTAATCGCAATCAGACTTTTCTCACGTTGTAGTCAAATGTCCAGTAATATTCTAGAAATACGGTTTTGTGTGATGTATAAAGAAAATGCAGAGCCAAAACTTTTTATTTTTTATAAAAGAAAGATTTATTTATAGTACTTAACCTGAATATACAAAGTAGTGGTCAAGCATCAACTAATGAGGTATACAGTTTTATTACCTAGTCATGAATGGTATGAAAGATACTACCTGTTCCTCAAAAATGTCTGCTATACACACTTTGAAAGCACATTAGGATACAGAAAAAAATTTACATATTGAACCTTGCCATTTTCCAAACTTTTGCTTTCACAACTATATACGGAACAGCAACAAAATCGAGTCCAAAGATCTATACAGAATGCCCCAGGGTTACCCTCCGGCTATATAAGACCCATATCTTTGGCCTTCATTGCATATGAACTTTCTATGCTAACACCATTATATTACAGGAAGGCAGCTTCACTCAAGAATACACATGGCTGTACTAGTATGAAGGACATGTGCTTCAAAGGGTATGTGCACACACACTAATTACGTCCGTAATTGACGGACGTATTTCGGCCGCAAGTCCCGGACCGAACACAGTGCAGGGAGCCGGGCTCCTAGCATCAGTTATGTACGATGCTAGGAGTCCCTGCCTCGCTGCAGGACAACTGTCCCATACTGTAATCATGTTTTCAGTACGGGACAGTTGTCCTGCAGCGAGGCAGGGACTCCTAGCATCATACATAACTATGATGCTAGGAGCCCGGCTTCCTGCAGTGTGTTCGGTCCGGGACTTGCGGCCGAAATACGTCCGTCAATTACGGACGTAATTAGTGTGTGTGCACATACCCAAAGATGTACAGAAAAAGCAAAGCTATACCACCACTTTAAACAAAAGATCTTTTTTTTTTTATTGTAGCAGTCAACCAGTACAAACAAGCACCAATAAATAACATTTTACAAAAAAAAAACCTCCGCTATCTGGGCTGTGTGATGTTACAGGTTTCTAGTGCATGTGGGTTTACAGTATATAAAAAAAGTCGTTCTGTAAAATGTACAGATATAAAGCACATTCTCTACTGTTTAAATTCAACCATGTCACTTAAGCTATAAAATGTCTGGGAACAAGGAAAGGGGAGAAGGATTTAAGCAGACTCTTTCACTTCTGTGGAATCTCCGTTTTCTGTCTTCTGTTTTTTAGTTTCAGTTTCCTCCTGAAAAGCAAAGGCCATTAATTGTACCGAACTCGCTGTGTGGAGCATCCAGGACAAGCACACATGGCGGGCCGACCACAATGAAACTATTGTGTGTACTGTAGGTGACAGCTGAACTCTAATCTACAGGTCAATGGTTGTCATAACCTGATAGGACTCGCCGAATTTGTGTCATGATGGAACATGGCCTGGCATTCCTCCCACCTATCTAGCGCGGTTTTTAATAGGTAAAGAATAAAGCTGGTTCCTACCTATCCTGGAAACATTTTGGAGGCCTATGCCCCCAAGAGAGGTAAGTCTCCTGTTGTACAGGTATAATGTTTAGGCTAGAGACCCATCTGAATAAGGTCACCTTGTCGTGGCAGGTGGGCTCCTACAATTTGATCAAACTATGAGCACTAAGAACCTCATTTATAAGTATAGTAAATATAGCAGTAAGGGAATTGAGAATAATAAAAACATTAAATGCATGTATATGTCTTGGCGCCCGCAGGTTGCATCTGTATCGTTGTGTTTGTTTGCATTACAGTCACAGCAGATTAGCCCATATATTTCACTTTGTTAGGAGGTGCTACTAACCTTGGCTTTTGGCTCATCCTCTGCCGGACGTTTTACAGGATGAGCATCTGCCTCGGTCTCTTCTCCTTCACCATCCTCCTCTTCTTCATCTCCTTCTCCCTCACCCTCTGCTAGAAAGGGGGGATTTTTTATACCATGAGAAAACGGCACTATGGAATTACAATTAACCTTTAAAATTGGGGAAATGTATCCTCACAGATCAACTGAAAAATTACCTTCATCCTCTTCCGGATCCTCGGTGTTATCCCCACTGTGATCTGCACCGTTCTCTTCCTGCAGAAAAACATTTCAATTAAATACTAGGAAAGATTTGGGAATAGCAGCATCAGCCACGCTCTGACGTCACAGAAAATAATTAATTCTTACTTCAATAATAAAACTTATACATTAAAAACCTTGTTAAAAGCTTCAATGACAGTTTGACCTATGCAGCTGCCAAACTACAAATCCCAGCATGCCCCTCCAGCCTCTCATAGTCTGAATAATAATAATTAACACTTACAGTGCCATTAGCTGGAGCATCACCGCTGCCATTTTTTTTTTCTGCCTTCTCAGGTTCCACTACAACTTCTTTCTTTTCTTTAAGATCCTACACAACAATACAATAGTAGTAACAATAAAGATAAAACAATAATATTCATAATGACTATTGTTTCTATTAGTACTAATAAACATAAGGCATTACATGTGATTGAATTAGAAGAATAATTTAAATAAATGAATAGTTTTTATTATTCATGGTGATTTATTTCTTGACTATAGAATATATCCTAAATATAATAAATCAATTAAAGCTTACAAGACACTAATAATATTGCACTTCTAAACGTGTAGTAAATTCTGCACCACGAAATACATAAACAGCAAGGAAATAATCGAATCGATATCCGCAGGGGGGGGGGAGGGCATAAAATCGCGTACTGGAAACATCTGCTGTAGGCGCGCCCCCGACGCAAGAACGAGCAGCAAGAAACAAAGACTCCGCCGCGCAAGCGCACAGAGAAAGGAGCGCGCACCATCCCGCCTCCAGTATATAGCCCCGCCCCTTACAATCAAGCCCGCCTCCTTTCCATGAGCCCGCCCCCGCTGCTGCTCTCCCGCATTTTCCAAGGGCTTCTCAGCGCGCCTCCTTCCCGCCGATTCCCCCCCCCCCCCACCCCATTCGTTTGAACTCGACATCTCCCTCACACGGCTGAGGAAAGGAAAAAAAAAGAGGGGGCTGGATCGGAGCCAGCGCAGGTGGCAAAGCTTCTCCGAGGGGAGAGATAGAGAAATAATACGCCATAAATAAGAATGAATCTGGGGAATAAGGACAAGTTTATCGACGACGGAATTCTAGTCAGAATTGTCCAACGCGTAGGCTGGCGCGATATAATAAGACAGTTCTCCAGCAAACGCGCTGCATATCGCGACAGAAGTCAGTCACTACTCACAACATTATCACCACCGGGGATGGGGGGGGGGGCACCAATAGTAAACGATATAGTAATAAAAGGTGAGGTGTAAAAAGCGCGGGAGGTTACGACAGGTGAGCGACATTATATAAAAACATGAGGAAAATCTGAGGTAAATATTGCCCGGGCTCATACGTAAACATTTCTTACCACAAATTCCAACGACTAATCAACATGTACAATATAAAAAAAATAGGAAGGATGCAAATAAATGTCGATATGTGCGGGTAATCTGAGGTAAGTATCCCCCGAGGGGACCGGGATGACACTTCAAGGTTCTTCGCACGACCTCCGAGTAACATCTCAGCCTCTGACAGACATTTTCGGTGAAAAAAAGTCAATAAATAAGAAAAACGTGAGGTAAAAATGGAGCGGATCTTCCCTTAGGACATCCCAGGATGACACTTCTCGGCATCCTCTCCGACCTCGAAGCGACATCTCAGCGTCTGACAGGAAATTTGTCGCCAAACACAAAGGGCGATAAATGAGACAAATCTCAGGTAAAACCCGAGACAGAAGCCGCCAGTCTTTAGCTCCGAGCTGCCAAGTGACATCTCAGATTTCCCGGGAAAAAAAAAAGCCCATAATACAAAGCGAAGGGGGTTACGTTCAATATCCATTTGGGACCCCACGTCGCTAAATAGACGATAAAAGTTGGCAGGATTTACATATGGACCCGCATTTGTCGCTTCTGTCTGGAAACCGCGTGTTGAGAAAAGACAACAAAGAACCCGCCACGAACAATGGAAGACACGATGTGACAGAAGCGAACCGGGAGGAGGTTATTATAATACAATACCTTGGTAACTGGCACCTCGGTGGTTTTGGTGGTGGTATCGACATCGGTATCTGCCATGTTCTTGGAAGTTCGGTGAGCGAATTCAATTTAAAAAAAAATAAAAGGAGGGGGGTAAAGAAGACTTGACTGGAGACAGAAGTGAAGGAGGAGGGAGAAGAGATGATGGAAGACACCAGTACCCACGACGGTGTGGAGAGAGGAATGAAACAAATGTACCACAAAGCGAGAATTAAATACGAACTACGGCTGGGCGGGATTATGGAGATTCGCGGTTTGGTGAATGGCTGGGAGAGTGTTCCAAATCGTTCCTGATTCGCGTTTCGGACTGTCTATTATGAGCCTTATCCCGCCCCGTACAGTTACCAATCTCCTCGCTTCGTGATTTGTTTAGACGGAGGAGTAGCTCCGCCTATTATGCAAATCGCTCTCTGAAGTTGCACGGATGCTCCGTTGCGTCTATTGGTTCCCGGAGAAGAGGCTTGTTGAATGGCGCAGAGTGCTGGCCCCCTCCTTTGTTATACGGATGAATGTTACTGGCTGGTACCACGCTCCGTCCTGCGCTCGTTCTCCAGTTGCCATTGGTTTGTTATAGAGTAGTGTTGTTGAACTAGTAGGAGGGGAGCTAGAAGTGTGCAGCAGGGGGATGGGATCTGTATATATGGGATTTTTTTTTTCTTTCTGGGGAGTACACAAGTTTTAAACTTAATATTTCCGGTGTTGCCATTTGTGGACTTCTAGCTGCTTGGAAAGTCTCCTTATTAGAAACATCTTGATAGGGGATCTGCACGTTGTAAATATAGCTTCCTGATTAGTAGATCTAGGTAAAGGGCGCTTTACTTCTTTGATGTACTAACATCTAGATTTTGCAACACTTTTCTGCTGCAAATTCGCAGCAATTACGCAGCACATCTGCTGCAAGATCCGCACGTTTGATGGCTCATCCAGACGTGGCAGGTTTCCATTTTTTTGCCTGGCAAAGGCTGAAATCCGCAGTGAAAATCCGCTGCTTCTCCGCATCAGACCGAGCGTGCTGCGGAATGTAAACTCTGCCCCGCAAGCTATTTTCTGCATCATTGTTTCCTGCAATGTCTGCACCAAGTAAAGTAAAAAGATACCAAAGAAAGAAAAGTTTGCTACGGATTTCCGCTGCAGCTCCGCCACGTCTGAACATGTCCTTAGGCTTTGTTCACACGGCGAAAGACTCACGTTGAGTCCAACGCAGTAAATCGCTTCCATCGCATGACTATGGACACCGTTTTATCCACTGGATGTAAATAATGAATGTTCCTACTCAATAGCAACAAGCAGAGAACTTAAAAACTATGAGGAATTAATACAGAAAGTATATTGCACAATTGTTTACCTTTTATTTATGCAAAAAGATGACAATAATTTGCTGAAAATTAACTAAATTGATATGTTATTTTAATAGTGCATTTGCCCGACTCATCTGACGTCGCTTATTTCCAGCCGAGCAGTAGGATCGCCTATTAAACCCCAGCCCGTCCAATCCGGGTTTCATAGCTAACAGTCCCATAGACTAAACTCTTGTACGTGGATATAGAAATTGCTTCCTGTTCTACCCATCAGTCAGCAAAATGATAAAACCTTCACAGTTTCCAGCAGCTTTATGTGTGATACATCCCATAGTCATAAGATAATGGCTCAATATCCTCATAGATCCATTCATGTTATTATTAAATCTACAAGTTGTGTTCAAATGCTCCTGCCCAAGTTCAGATTTGTTATTTATATAGTATAATTCAGGATTCCTGTTGGGAAATAGTCATTTTTGTAAATTTTTTTAAAAAAACCACTAGAGGTGTAGAGTAAGGAGAAGTCTGATGTACGGGGTTGTGCGTGATCTTCGTTACTATGTTCTTGTAGTTCTATTTATTTCATCTTGTCATTTGTTTTTAGTGTCTGATCCCTCTGGATACCAGTCTGTGTGTTTGGAGGCAGGAGGTGTTTTCCACGGGGATTCTCTATTGGAAAGCATCTCCAGTACCAGATTATAAAGGCATAGGAAGCTCCCAGGTGAATTTAGCCACGACATTGAGATTATTTAGACATCTTTATTACAGGCAATTAAAGAAATCCGCAGAAGAGAAGGACGCTTTATTCAACATCTGAGCTATGATACATTCATACATCTAAGGGTATGTTCACACCGCCTATTTTCAGACGTAATGGAGGAGTTTTACGCCTGAAAAGACGGCTCCAATACGTCGGCAAACATCTGCCCATTGCTTGCAATGGGTCTTACGATGTTCTGTGCAGACGAGCTGTCATTTTACACGTCGCTGTCAAAATAAGGCACGTAAAATGACGGCCCGTCAAAAGAATTGCAGGACACTTCTTGGGCCTTTTTTTGGAGCCGTTTTCTCATAGACTCTATTAAAAACAGCTCCAAAACGGCCGTGAAAAACACCAGTTGCTCAAAAAACATCTGAAAAGCAGGAGCTGTTTTCCCTTGAAAACAGCTCCCTATTTTCAGACGTATTTTGTTAATCGTGTTAACATACCCTAAGGGTATGTTCACACGGCCTCCAAACAGCCGAAAAATCGGAAGCAGAACGCCTCCAAACATCTGCCCATTGATTGCAATAGGGAAAAACTGCGTTCTGTTCCAACGGCCGTTTTTTTACGCGGCCATTTTGAAAAACGGCCGCGAAAAAGAAGTGCAGGTCACTTCTTGGGACTTTTTGGAGCCGTTTTTCATTGACTCTATAGAAAACAGCTCCAAAAAATGTCGTAGACAGCGCCACTAAAAACGCGAGTGGCTTAAAAAACGTCTGAAAATCGGGAGCTGTTTTCCCTTGATAACAGCTTCGTATTTTCAGTCGTTTTCGAGTTTGCGTGTGAACATACCCTTAAATTATTGAGCATTACGTGAAAGACATAATTCTGCAGTTCGCTGATAGTCTGTGCACTGCCTGCTCGGCTGTTTCCGTAACTCCCATAGACCTCATTTATGTGTGGCCACCTCTCCATTAAACTCTACTGAGTCTGCGGAAGTTGTGAAGAAGCAAACGGGGGTTACATGTCGTCTGCCGGAGCGGAAGTTGCTCTTTCTATCAGCTCTTTGCGCTGGCTGCCAGCGCGGGGGGGGGGGGGGGGTCCGGAGCTGGGAACCCTACTCTACGACGTCTACATGGCATATGAAAAGGAGTTTTACGGATTGGACAATTCCTTTGAAAGGGTCTTTTAGTGGAGGTACCAAGAATGAATGAAAACATGCAATCAGTATATAGCCATACCGTATGTGAAAAGTCATTCATGGTTCATGTATTTTTATCCGTTTTTCGGGGGCGTTTACGGCCCGAAAAACAACTGAAAATAGGTAATGTGAACATACCCTTAGACTGAAACCTAATCTGCCTGGAAACCTTGTTATTCTACCATTATATAACAGAAGTATATGTGTCCTATAGATGAGTGTGATTATTGATCAGAAAAGGTAAAAAACGGTATAAAAATGTGACACTAATGTAAGAAGATGACAATTATACAGAGATGAGTGGCACTGCATAGACAATAGATAGTATTTTGCAGGAAGTTCTTTCGCTGTGCCAACCACTGATTGTCTGATAAGTAACCTCATAATACACACCTGCGATGCTGCAGAACCTCATAATACACTTGAGATGCTGCAGAACTTTATATCACCTGAGATGCTGCAGAACTTCATAATACACACCTGAGATGCTGCAGAACCTTATAATACACCTGAGATGCTGCAGAACTTCATAATACACACCGGAGATACTGCAGAACCTTATAATACACACCTGAGATGCTGCAGAACCTTATAATACACACCTGAGATGCTGCAGAACCTTATAATACACACCTGAGATGCTGCAGAACTTTATATCACCTGAGATGCTGCAGAACTTCATAATACACCTGAGATGCTGCAGAACTTCATAATACACCAGAGATGCTGTAGAACTTTATATCACCTGAGATGCTGCAGAACTTCATAATACACCTGAGATGCTGTAGAACTTTATATCACCTGAGATGCTGCAGAACTTCATAATACACCTGAGATGCTGCAGAACTTCATAATACACCAGAGATGCTGTAGAACTTTATATCACCTGAGATGCTGCAGAACTTCATAATACACCTGAGATGCTGTAGAACTTTATATCACCTGAGATGCTGCAGAACCTTATAATACACCTGAGATGCTGCAGAACTTTATATCACCTGAGATGCTGCAGAACTTCATAATACACCTGAGATGCTACAGAACTTCATAATACACACCTGAGATGCTGCAGAACCTTATAATACACACCTGAGATACTGCAGAACCTTATAATACACACCTGAGATGCTGCAGAACCTTATAATACACCTGAGATGCTGCAGAACTTTATATCACCTGAAATGCTGCAGAACTTTATATCACCTGAGATGCTGCAGAACCTTATAATACACCTGAGATGCTGCAGAACCTTATAATACACCTGAGATGCTGCAGAACTTTATATCACCTGAGATGCTGCAGAACTTCATAATACACCTGAGATGCTGCAGAACTTCATAATACACCAGAGATGCTGTAGAACTTTATATCACCTGAGATGCTGCAGAACTTCATAATACACCTGAGATGCTGTAGAACTTTATATCACCTGAGATGCTGCAGAACTTCATAATACGCACCTGAGATGCTGCAGAACTTCATAATACACACCTGAGATGCTGCAGTACTTTATATCACCTGAGATGCTGCAGAACTTCATAATACACCTGAGATGCTACAGAACTTCATAATACACACCTGAGATGCTGCAGAACCTTATAATACACACCTGAGATACTGCAGAACCTTATAATACACACCTGAGATGCTGCAGAACCTTATAATACACCTGAGATGCTGCAGAACTTTATATCACCTGAAATGCTGCAGAACTTTATATCACCTGAGATGCTGCAGAACCTTATAATACACCTGAGATGCTGCAGAACCTTATAATACACCTGAGATGCTGCAGAACTTTATATCACCTGAGATGCTGCAGAACTTCATAATACACCTGAGATGCTGCAGAACTTCATAATACACCAGAGATGCTGTAGAACTTTATATCACCTGAGATGCTGCAGAACTTCATAATACACCTGAGATGCTGTAGAACTTTATATCACCTGAGATGCTGCAGAACTTCATAATACGCACCTGAGATGCTGCAGAACTTCATAATACACACCTGAGATGCTGCAGTACTTTATATCACCTGAGATGCTGCAGAACTTCATAATACACCTGAGATGCTACAGAACTTCATAATACACACCTGAGATGCTGCAGAACCTTATAATACACACCTGAGATACTGCAGAACCTTATAATACACACCTGAGATGCTGCAGAACCTTATAATACACCTGAGATGCTGCAGAACCTTATAATACACCTCAGATGCTGCAGAACCTCAAAATACACACCTCAGATGCAGCAGAACTTTATAATACACACCTCAGCTTCTGCAGAGCATTATAATACACAGCTGAGATGCTGCAGAACCTTATAATACACACCTGAGATGCTGCAGAACCTTATAATACACCTCAGATGCTGCAGAACCTTATAATACACCTCAGATGCTGCAGAACCTCAAAATACACACCTCAGATGCAGAACTTTATAATACACCTCAGCTTCTGCAGAGCATCATAATACACCTGAGATGCTGCAGAACCTTATAATACACACCTGAGATGCTGCAGAACCTCAAAATACGCCCCGACGCGGGAACGAGCAGCAAGAAACAAAGATGATGCAGAACTTTATAATACACACCTGTGATGCTACAGAACTTCATAATACACCTGAGATGCTGCAGAACTTCATAATACACACCTGAGATGCTGCAGAACCTTATAATACACCTCAGATGCTGCAGAACCTCAAAATACACACCTCAGATGCCGCAGAACTTTATAATACACACCTCAGCTGCTGCAGAACATCATAATACACACCTGAGATGCTGCAGAACCTTATAATACACACCTGAGATACTGCAGAACCTTATAATACACACCTGAGATGCTGCAGAACCTTATAATACACCTGAGATGCTGCAGAACTTTATATCACCTGAAATGCTGCAGAACTTTATATCACCTGAGATGCTGCAGAACCTTATAATACACCTGAGATGCTGCAGAACCTTATAATACACCTGAGATGCTGCAGAACTTTATATCACCTGAGATGCTGCAGAACTTCATAATACACCTGAGATGCTGCAGAACTTCATAATACACCAGAGATGCTGTAGAACTTTATATCACCTGAGATGCTGCAGAACTTCATAATACACCTGAGATGCTGTAGAACTTTATATCACCTGAGATGCTGCAGAACTTCATAATACGCACCTGAGATGCTGCAGAACTTCATAATACACACCTGAGATGCTGCAGTACTTTATATCACCTGAGATGCTGCAGAACTTCATAATACACCTGAGATGCTACAGAACTTCATAATACACACCTGAGATGCTGCAGAACCTTATAATACACACCTGAGATACTGCAGAACCTTATAATACACACCTGAGATGCTGCAGAACCTTATAATACACCTGAGATGCTGCAGAACCTTATAATACACCTCAGATGCTGCAGAACCTCAAAATACACACCTCAGATGCAGCAGAACTTTATAATACACACCTCAGCTTCTGCAGAGCATTATAATACACAGCTGAGATGCTGCAGAACCTTATAATACACACCTGAGATGCTGCAGAACCTTATAATACACACCTGAGATGCTGCAGAACCTTATAATACACCTCAGATGCTGCAGAACCTTATAATACACCTCAGATGCTGCAGAACCTCAAAATACACACCTCAGATGCAGAACTTTATAATACACCTCAGCTTCTGCAGAGCATCATAATACACCTGAGATGCTGCAGAACCTTATAATACACACCTGAGATGCTGCAGAACCTCAAAATACGCCCCGACGCGGGAACGAGCAGCAAGAAACAAAGATGATGCAGAACTTTATAATACACACCTGTGATGCTACAGAACTTCATAATACACCTGAGATGCTGCAGAACTTCATAATACACACCTGAGATGCTGCAGAACCTTATAATACACCTCAGATGCTGCAGAACCTCAAAATACACACCTCAGATGCCGCAGAACTTTATAATACACACCTCAGCTGCTGCAGAACATCATAATACACACCTGAGATGCTGCAGAACCTAATAAGACGTACTTCAGATGCTGCAGAACCTCATAATACACACCTCAGATATTGCAGAACCTCATAATACACCTCAGATGCTGCAGAACCTCATAATACACCTCAGATGCTGCAGAACCTCATAATACACACCTCAGATGCTGCAGAACCTAATACACACCTCAGATGCTGCAGAACCTCATAATACACACCTCAGCTGCTGCAAAACCTCATAATACACCTCAGATGCTGCAGAACCTCATAATACACCTCAGATGCTGCAGAACCTCATAATACACACCTCAGATGCTGCAGAACCTCATAATACACACCTCAGATGCTGCAGAACCTCATAATACACACCTTAGCTTCTGCAGAACATCGCAATACACACCTCTGCCACTGCGGACCTTATTTATGAAGGATTAGGGTGTTTCAAATGATAATAATATGAGAAGTCACCTCAGAGTTCCACAGCCTGTGGCCTTTTATATGGTCAGGAAACTCCTTGGTAACTTCAGATCTTATAATGTACATTAGGGTTGATATTATTCTATATATTAAAACATACACACAGGGAGATTGTCTATGATCAGGACTCTAGTGGTCCGAAGTGCGTCGGCATTTCACCATTTTCGTTTTGATGTATTAAACTTTATGGGAAACGCCGGGCCATGTACCTGTGAGATGCTGAGGATGGAGCTGGGAGTCTCTTTCTTCATTACTAACATAAGGTATGTACTATATTCGGTATAGCAAACTTTCTGTAAGTACCTAAACAGGGGCACATTATAACCACCATGTATCAAAACTGCCTCAGAGAATAAGGGGCCTTAATGCCCCTAACAACCAATCAGAGTCCATGGTTCATTCCTCCAGTGCCATCTAGTAGATGAAACAAGTGATCTGATTGGCTCTAGGGAACTTCTCATAGACAGTTTTCATACATGATTCTTTAGAAGATATTTAGATCTATACATTATTATTAGGCCCTGTTCACAAGGCGTGTAGTTGGCGCGTTTTTCAGCGCTTTAAATACGCATGATTTAAGCTTACGTGTAATAAAACGCCGCGAAAAAAGCTCAGTCGGAACAAAACGCCATTTTCCCATTGAAATCAATGGGCAGATGTTTGGAGGCGTTCTGCTTCCGATTCTTCGGGCCGTTTTTCGGGCGTTTACGGCCGAAAATAGGCCGTGTGAACATACCCTAACATTACACTACTAAAGTGCAACAGGATGTGACAATCCAGCCCAGATGGTATTATGAGCATAGGAGAATGATGACTCCACATATAGTTATACTGAGCAACATCTCACCATATACAACCAGGTAAACGATGAGATTTTCATTAAGTCTCTACATGACGCTGATTATGGATATTATTGATTGATTATTGATATTTGCCACAGTGTTACTCAACATAAACCTACGTTACAGCTCTTGCACACGACCGAGGTCGGTCCATGAAAAACGGTCCGTGTGTCGGCCGGATTTCCCGGGCCGATCGCGGTACCGGTGAACGGGACTCCTGGCATCATAGACATTTTATGTTTATATGATGATATAATATCTCAGATTTTTCTCATTGGATTGATTATCAGACATTTCGGTTTACTCCAAGGCCGGGTTCCCACGGGTCGGATATACTGTGCAAAAATCATGCATGTCAATTATGTCGCAGAATGGTAGCGGTTTTTTTTTCCTGCAGATTTCACTCCTTTAATGTATGGAGTTAAATTGACAGTCAATGTACAGCATAGTCTACTTGTGTTTTGTGATGAAATCCATGGCGGATTTATTCTGCTACGTGTGGACATACGGTATACTTAGGCTGGTTTCCCACGGGGCGGATACGCTGCCTAAAAATTGGCTGCAGCGGTCACATAGGATGAAACATCATCCCAGGGGGCCGGACTGCAGGAAGAAGGAGGGCCTTCTGGGTAAGTATGTTTTTTTCCAGAGTTGCGATTTTTGCAGCGTAATTGCTGCGATTACACCACAAAAGTCTCAACACTTGGCTTTCCGGTGCAGGTTTTCATCCCCATTGAATTCAACGCATCGAAAAACGCACTATTAGGTGCGGTTTTTTTCCTGCGAATTTACTGCGTTTTCCTGCTGGTTTGATGTGTATTTTCCGCAGCAAAATAAGCAACATGTGCATTCAGCCTAAAGCTGCCCATACAGATGAGATTTCTCCCCAGTCATTCTTGGCCCAGCCAAACATGCATGATTATTTCAATGGGGATATGGAATTAAGCTGCCAGACACCAGAATAAATGATCGGCCATATTGAAATCCAACAGGCCCATGAGATTTCACTTGTTGTGCATGGATACCAAGAGGTGCGTTGGCCAAAATATAAATTTACGTCGGTCGAACCTGTCGAATTTGGCAGGACCAAATCATCTAATGTATGGATTTCAACGTGCCGATCCTTGTTCTCACGGGAGATGAGCTGCCACCAGAGGTGTCTGGTAGGGGCTTATTCTCCATTGAGAACACATTCACGCTCGCCTGTATGGTGGGGTTGGAGGAATATCTATTGGCCAGTTATCTAAGGTGTAGGACCACCTTTAGAGGCCGGCGATGTCGCTGCTAAGGAGGAGTGAGAGAGGTTGTACCAAACCATTCTCCTGAGAGCAAATTTCTGATTTTGAAACTGCTTGGAGGAGTGGGTTTCGGTATTTGCCATGTTCTACCGCACCAGAAGCCCGAATTATTAAATTTTTCCATTGCCATCCCAGTCAGATGTCTCACTGCCCATTGGTGTTTGAGAAATCATCACAGATTTACCTTCTGATTATGGAAAGGACAAACTATCCAACGTAAAGATAAATGGCATCAATCTCAGGTCCGAGTCTTGCACCTTTAGTTATCTGTTCCATTTAGGGTTATTGTTACGTATTTCCGTTTATCCCATGATAGTGATGAATACACTTGAGATGTCCATGTTTCCTAAAGCTTGCACTGTATAATGATACATCGTTATAGCCTTTGTTTGCGTGTTAAACATTGGCATTGAAGTGTGATATTTGCATAATCTTATTCCTGCACTTAAGTAAGTAGGTGAATGCCTTGAGCACAGAGCTCACTCCTGAAGCACAGTAGTAAGAAGTCTAATGCCTCATGCACATGACAGTGTGCGCCGGCCGAGTCCCGTCAGTGATCCGTGGAAAGATATGACATGTCCTATCTTTCCTCGGATCAGAGAATCGGGTCAATTTTCACGGACACGATTCACGTGCTAAAGTAGAAGACTATCGGCTGCCACTCGGATGCCGTTAAAAACGTCCCGAGTGGCACATTGGTCGTGTGCAACTGGCATAAGGCTTCGTTCACATCTGCGTCAGGGCTCTGTTCATGAATTTCGTCTGAGCTTTCCGTCAGGGGAACCCACAAACAGAACCCTGACTGAAACCATAGGTTTCCGTTTGCTTCACCATTGATTTCAATGGTGACGGATCCGGTGCAAATGGTTTCCGTTTGTCACCGTTGTGCAAGGGTTCCATCGTTTTGATGGCATCAATAGCGCAGTCGACTACGGTATTGATTTCGAAACGACGAAAACCCTTAAACAACGGTGACAAACGGAAACCATTTGCCCCGGATCCGTCACCATTGATATCAATGGTGATGCAAACGGAAACCCAAGGTTTCCGTTTGTTTCAGTCAAGGTTCCGTTCATGAGTTCCCCTGATGGAAAGCTTAGACGGAACCCATGAACGGAGCCCTGATGCAGATGTGAACGAAGCCTAAGGCTACATGACAATGAGTCTCTAAAGGGTGTTAATAGGGGAGCAGAAATCTAGTGTATTATTTATAGGAGGCTGATTCCATGTTTCTGATGTCCGACCCTGGAAAATGTCTCCTTATGAATCTGCTCATTATCTATTATGGATCATATAGCTTACGTTCATACAACCTACATAAAGTAAGAGGCAGTAATCCACCAAATGTTAACTCTAAAAATAAAAACTTTATTGTCCCTTACCAAAATACCCTGTGTACGAACAGACAATATTTGTGTCGCATACTCCTGCAGCTGTCATGCAATATGAAAGGGGTTTACCCATAATCATTATTTATCACATATACACAGGACAGGTGATAAATATCTGATCAGTGGGGGGTCCCAGCAGTCGGACCCCCACCAGTCAGATATTTATTGCCTGTCCTGTTCTGATTTAGGAATATCCCTTTAAGAGCTGTGTGCAGGAGGCTGTTCGGCAGCACATGGAGTCCCCAACGACTCCGTACTGTGTCGCTGTATGATGCTCTGTAATATGCATACGATGGAGCGTGCCACAATACTTCACTCCGTTTGAATTCAACAGGAAAATCGTATATATGCAATTGGAGGCAGATGGAGGTACAGTAGGGGGGGGGGGATTTCGGATCTGTAAAAAACTGAGCAGTAACAAGGTTGTGTGCATGGAGCTACATGGAGCCTTAAAAGGGTTTTCCCATAATCATTATTTATCACGTATCCTCAGGATAGGTTATAAATATCCGGCTACTGGGACCTCCATGATCACGAGGACGGGCTTACCGTTCCGTTCCTGGGAGCTCTACAGGAATGGAGAAATAGTGCGCATGCTCGACCACCGCTCCATTTATTTCTATGGGGATGCCGAGCGTTACCTTCGACATAGTATTAGATGCCGGAGGTATGAATGGATGTAATACACGGCCGTGTGGAATCCGCCAGATTGGGAGCAGCTCTTTAGCAGCAGTTGTCCACCCTGGCCAATAAAGTGGAGTCCTGAACAGGTAAAGCCCCTCTCTAAAATCAATAAGCCCTAATAGGACATATGGACAGCGGTTGTCTGGAATACTAGAACACTAATGGGAAAATGACTTATTGGCAGCTGTTGCGTTGACACTTGAGAATATTACAGCAGTCACTATGGCTACAGCGTTTTTTTCCAATAAGTTATTAGAATTGTTATTTTCTAGTTAAACAGCACCAATCGACCATGACAGAAAAGTCGAGGACCATTCTTGTTAGAGCTCACAATCTATAGGAGGTTAGTACAGTGATACAATAGACGGGCGTTCAGTGGATCAGCCACATGTGAGTACAAAGGGGATTTTAAATGCTAACTAAACGTCCAATGATATATCAGAATTTTGATTGGTGGGGGTTCGAGCACTGAGACCCCCACAAATCCCTAAAACAAAGCGTCAGAAGTGCTCGGGTATGCGCTGAGCCGCTTCGTTTCTGTTCGGCTTTTACCGGAAATTGGTGTGACGGAGTACGGACTCACACGAGCGCTTCTTCTGCTTCGTTTTAGCAATCGGTGGGGTGTCTCAGTACTCGGACCCCCACCAATCAAAACTTTTGACATGTCACTATGACATGTCAGAAGTTTGTTGGACGTGTAGTTACCCTTTAAATAATGCTGCAAGAGCCTATCACCCAATCAGCATCTGTGCAAACGTAGAGTAAGGGCATGACCACACGTGGCGGATTTCTTCCGCAACTGTCCGCATCAATGCCGCACAGAATCTGCGTCGCAGATTCTGCTGCGGATCTGCACAAAATGTGCAGAAAATTGATGCGGACTAGCTGCTGCGGACTGCGGGAAAAGTGCTTCCCTTCTCCCTATCAGTGCAGGATAGAGAGAAGGGACAGCACTTTCCCTAGTGAAAGTAAAAGAATTTCATACTTACCGCCCGTTGTCTTGGTGACGCGTCCCTCTTTCGGCATCCAGCCCGACCTCCCTGGATGACGCGCCAGTCCATGTGACCGCTGCAGCCTGTGCTTGGCCTGTGATTGGCTGCAGCCGTCACTTACACTGAATCGTCATCCTGGGAGGCCGGACTGGAGACAGAAGCAGGGAGTTCTCGGTAAGTATGAACTTATATGTTTTTTTACAGATACATGTATATTGGGATCGGTAGTCACTGTCCCGGGTGCAGAAACAGTTACTGCCGATCGCTTAACTCTTTCAGCACCCTGGACAGTGACTATTTACTGACGTCTCCTAGCAACGCTCCCGTCATTACGGGAGCCCCATTGACTTCCTCAGTCTGGCTGTAGACCTAGAAATACATAGGTCCAGCCAGAATGAAGAAATGTCATGGTAGTAAAACCAATACGCTCCGCAGCACACATAAGATCTGCGGACTTCATTGCGGAATTTTGACTCTCCATTGAAGTCAATGGAGAAATTCCGCCATGAGTCCGCCACTGCTCCGCAACAGACAGAGCATGCTGCGGACACCAAATTCCGCTCCGCAGCCTATGCTCCGCAGCGGAATTTTACGCCTCGTCTAAACGAACACTGCTAAATTAAAGTGTAAGTCAATGGACAAACGGCACCGCTGCGGATTAACGCTGCGGAGTGTCCGCAGCGGAATTTAAGTGAAATTCCGCCACGTGTGAACCCGCCCTTAAACTGCCCTGAGCTGCTAAGACTGCGGAGGGGACAGGAGAATAGTAGGTAGTATGGCTTATTATTCCTGAACATGGCGTTAAGTCACAGGGTTAAGAGCAAGGGCGGCCATGCCAATGTATTAGAATTAGGAAAGTAGTAAAGCAAAACTAAGAAGATGCATTTTCAGGCATGGACAATAGTGTGAATGTTAGAACTGGAACAATGCGGCTCATCGGATGTGATACAATAAAGTCAGTCAAGTCACCTGTACCCTGATGGCGGCATAACTTCTACATGGAGTGTCATCAGGCAATGCTGTTGTAGCAGGACAGTCTTTCTGCCCACAGTTTGTGAGGACCTACCAGTTAAAGGGGTGTCTAAATTAGAAACCCATTTTCATATACCCTATTAGGGAATTTTAGGTTTTAGAGGGTGTTTCCTGTTCAGGATCCCCATCCTATGGCCGGAGAGGAGAGCAGTTACAAAGAGCGTCTCTGTCTCTGGAAAACCTGTCCTGTCCTGTATTACACAGATAACCCATTGATATGAATGGGCACATCTGTAATACTATATTTCCCCTGCGATGGCGCTGCAGGGAAGTTGAACACTTTCTGCCAAGTTTCCCCAACAGAATGCAGCTGAACGCTTGGGGGCCCAGCAGGGGGGACACTTTGTGATCAGATTATTGCCAAGGGACTCTTAAAAAGTAGGGATTGTCCAAAGTGGACAGCCCTTTAAAGAGAATTTCCATCAGTGGTCTATGAGGTGGGATGTTACTGAGAGATTACTCTCCCAGTGTGATAAGTGGACCACCGCCCCTTCAATCTAGCAGTCAGGGGGGGGGGGGGGGGTCCCAGATCATCAACGCCAATGATGTTATCTTCTGGCAGATCTCAATGGCAACTCAGAAGATGCTGAAGCAGCACATGCCCTGTGGTGTCTGTGACTCTGCACTCAGTGATACCACTGTGGTGGACATGTTGGGAAAGTCTGGTTGTGCTATTCCTTTTGCCCTGTTGTTGGGGTAGTAGTAACACTTGTGATGTATTGGTTCCTAATAGATTAATATAAAGCCTATATTTAGCCTCTATAAGTCAAACTACATTCTCATACTACGTAAGGCTCTGTTCACATTGAGTTTTTTGCAGGCGGAAAATTCTGCCTCGAAATTCCTTCATGAATTTTGTGGCAGATTTTGATCCGCTGGAAGAACATTTCCAACACGCCAAAAACAACCGCGAAAACCGCTTTCTCCACATCCCATTTATGTCAATGGGAGGTCAGAGATGGAAATGCTCGAAGAAAGGTCGCTTCTTTTTCCTGTTTTTTTTACCGCTCACTGGAAAAAATGCCTCCGCCTCCCATTGAAATCAATAGGAGGCGATTTCAGGCATTTTGTGACGCAGTTGCCAGGTAAAAAACGGTACCAAAATACTCTGTGTGAACTAGCCCTAAAGGTATTTCATACACATGGAGCAACGCCACACTTCTCAGATTTCTATTAATGGGACAGTCACAGGAATTTCTGCAACAAATCTGCATGTGAACATTCTCCAAGGGCATGGCCAGATGTGGCAAAATTGCTGTGGAATTCTCCTGCGGCCGTTTTTTATAGTTTTTTCAATACATTTTGAGGCAAGTTAGTTCAGACGTTGCGGAAAACTCCGCTGTGGACCATAGGCTGCGGTGCAGAATTTTCCCTCCGCAGCATGCACTGTCTGTTGCGGAGAAGAAGCTGAATTTCACTGCGTATTTCAGCCTTTGCAATGCAAAAACTGAAATCTGTGCCAAGTCCGCTGTGTTTACTGCAACGTCTGAATTACCTGTCAAATATGCAAATGCTGGTGCAGATTTGTTGCGTAATTGCCCCAAATCTGCACCAACATTTGCAGCGGATAAACCCCACTATGTCTGGCCGTGCCCTAAGGGCTCATGCACACAGCGTTATTACGGCTTTGTTTTGTATGGCGCTATAATAGGGCTGCCATATAGGTGCATGAGGCTACTACTGTACCTCTATATTTTTTCATTAAAGTCACAGTAAAAAAAAATGTTGGTGTGACATTGCAGTCACACAACATAAAAATTTTTGTTTCGGCTACTTGGCCATGTACGGACCCTGTACAGAGTCACGTGTGGTCCCTATGGGCAGGGGCGTAACTACGAAAGACTGGGCCCCATAGCAAACTTTTGACTGGGGCCCCCCCTCCCCTGGGTATCACACAACCCCCCCTTGTAGATAGTGCCTCCCTATAGATTCCACCACACAGCGCCCCCTATAGAGAGCGCCATACACAGCCCCCTGTAGATAGCGCCATACACAGCCCCTTGTAGATAACGCCTTACAGCCCCCCTGTAGATAACGCCATACAGCCCCCTGTAGATAATGCCATACAGCCCCCTGTAGATAACACCATACAGCCCCAAATCCCCCCTGTAGATAACGCCATACAGCCCCCTGTAGATAACACCATACAGCCCCCCTGTAGATAACGTCTTACAGACCCAAATCCCCCCTGTAGATAACGCCATACAGCCCCCTGTAGATAACGCCATACAGCCCCCTGTAGATAACACCATACAGCCCCAAATCCCCCCTGTAGATAACGCCATACAGCCCCCTGTAGATAACGCCATACAGCCCCCCTGTAGATAACGCCATACAGAGTCCCCCCTGTAGATAATGCCATACAGACCCCCCTGTAGATAACGCCATACAGAGTCCCCCCCTGTAGATAACGCCATACAGACCCCCCTGTAGATAACGCCATACAGACCCCCCTGGAAATATCGCCATACAGACCCCCCGTGTAGATAATGCCATACAGACCCCCCCCTGTAGATAACGCCATATAGCCCCCCCTCCAAAAAACGGCCTATAGTTTGTCCTACAAAAGAAATGTATCCCCTATCCACAGGACAGGGGATACATGTGTGATCGCTGGCAGCTCGGACTTCCGGCGTCTGAGCAGTTCAATAAAAATGAAAGGAGCCCTGGTCACGCATGCGCACAAGCACGACCGCTGCGCAAGTCATTTCTATGGAGCTGCAGACAGACCCCGGAGGTCTGAGGTTTGTCATGGAGAACTTCGGGGGACTTTCGGTACCCTGTTCTCCTTTTCGCTGGGCGTCCCAGCAATCACACATGTATCCCCTATCCTGTGGATAGGGGATGCATGTCTTTTGTAGGAACAACCCCTTCAGTGGCGTCGCGCTGTAGCAGCCATAGCAGCTGCTAGCGGAGCCTCCGGCCATTGGGGGGGGGGCTC
Source organism: Rhinoderma darwinii (assembly GCF_050947455.1). Lineage (NCBI taxonomy): Eukaryota > Metazoa > Chordata > Amphibia > Anura > Rhinodermatidae > Rhinoderma > Rhinoderma darwinii. The sequence goes on from NC_134696.1 coordinate 23,416,512, forward strand.
GTGCCGGCGGGTGGCACGGGCCCCCTCATGCTGCGGGCCCCGTAGCAGCCGCTACGGCTGCTATAGCGGTAGTTACGCCACTGCCTATGGGTCTTTATTATGGATCTGTAGATAATGTGCCGCCTCCTGATGTCGTAGAACAGCACTATATTCTCCCCTACATGCAATGCTTCCAGGTAAGAATATCTCGGTAATATGACATACGATGGAGCATGGCGTGATTTTTTTGGGAGAGATGTGGAGACTATGATAAAAAAAAGCTCCATGTGCTTCTATATAAAATCAGAGGCCCCCTGAGATACATTATGGGCCCATGCGTGCCGTGTTACGGATCTGTAGTACAGCCATATGCGTGAGGCTTGTTGTACTATCAGTATACATGCTCGGGTCTGGAGTATGAGGATATCTGAGCACACAGGACCTATGTAAACGGTAACACAAACAATACAGCGCCACACAGGACCTATGTAAACGGTAACACAAACAATACAGCGCCACACAGGACCTATGTAAACGGTAACACAAAAAATACAGCGCTACACAGGACCTATGTAAACGGTAACACAAACAATACAGCGCCACACAGGACCTATGTAAACGGTAACACAAACAATACAGCGCCACACAGGACCTATGTAAACGGTAACACAAACAATACAGCGCCACACAGGACCTATGTAAACGGTAACACAAACAATACAGCGCTACACAGGACCTATGTAAACGGTAACACAAACAATACAGCGCCACACAGGACCTATGTAAACGGTAACACAAAAAATACAGCGTCACATTAATTTCACTGTTTTAGGCCAAGTACAATGGATCCACCCTGTGGAGTAAATCCGGCGCTCGTGCCTTTCGGCCTTGTTTTGCACACAAGACATTGGTCCATTTGACTTGCCCATGGCTGGTCCCCATTCTTTTTCCTTGGCATTTTCTTTGTTTGCCCCAGACTTTGATGGTATCTTGTATTCTCCGCTCAAATGTCTGTCAATTTCCTTTGCAAAGGTCTTATTGTATCTGCATCCTACCACCTCCTACTGTGGGCTCATCTGCCGTCCCTCCCCCACAAAAGACATGGGATTCTACCTCCCCCACCAAAGCATACCTTTCATGTCAGCCTCTTCATACAAATATCTTCCCCTATATTTATCTGCTCCTTCACCGTCATTATATGAAATTTACTTGTAAGGGTAGAGGGAACGGACAAAAATAAAACGATGATAGGAAATATTCCGCTATCACTTTTATTAGAACATTCTCGTGGTCTTGTGAGATTCAAGATTGTCATGTAGGTCTTTGCTTGGAGCAAGAAGCGGATTAACAGGATTTCTGGATTATCAGTTACAAATTAAAGGAAGATTTTACTACGTAATATTTTATTTGATTTATTTGCTTTCGATGTGCGGGAAAATGACAATTGCCATGTTATGTTAGTTTTCTTATGCTCAAAAAGTGTAGTTTTTTTTTTGTTGTTTTTTTTTTTTTTACAAGTCCAGCATCAGATCAAGAATAGAGAAAGATAAAACCTTCCTTCACACCTCTGCACTGTTGGGGATACAAATATTGGCTAATGCAACAGCAGCGGGACAGGAGCCCGGCCTTATACTATTAAAGGGGGTTATGTGGGGACCCATTAATATTGATTTTGCATTGTCTATAACTGTCATGTTAATATATTAAAAGAGTCTGGTTTAGAAAACGTATTTCCAAATTTTTAGTTACTACAGAGGAGAGCATTACAAAGACAGTCCTTTGATTTCCATTGGCAGCATGTAATACTTATTTTCCTCTGTGGTGGCGCTGTAGGGAATTTGAACACTTGCTCTGGGTTCTCCCACAGATTACAAGTGATCACTGAGAGATCTACTTATTTTCGGGGAGGGTGAGGGGACTCTTCTAACAAAAGGGACTGTCCGAAGCACACTACTTCTCCCTGTCACTAAGTGACTATTGGTCGGATCGCTCCGTGATCAACCAGTAATGGCATCTGCTCATTGTAGCTGCAGGGAGAAAGTAACATTGTACGGTGCCTATTGAAATCAGGCGGGCATCTATGCAGGGCCAGGTTATGGTTGATGGAGCCCCTGGGCAAAAAAATTGGTGGGGGCCTCTATCCCACCTCTGGAACTTGGACCCCACCTGACCCCCTTTTACAGACAGATACAGGAGAGGTGGCCACGCATGCATGCGGTCCCCTCTAATGAAGTCTCTGGGAGTTATGGATACAGATGAGCCAGTGGCTCCCTTACACTTCAAAAGTGACAGTCACACGCATACGTCTCCACCTCTTCTGGCAGCATAGGATTGCCGAACGGCCTTCAAGAGATCCCTGTTTTCTTGATAGGTGAGCTGCACTTACACTACTCGTATAAAAAAAATGACTTCCAGGGACCTCACTAGACAATGCTGGGCCTCATAGAAAACTTTTGAAAGGGTACCCCTCCCCCTTTAAATTTTGGGGCCCAAAACTAAACGTTCAACTAACTTCTGACATGTCCTAGTGACATGTCAGAAGTTTTGATTGGTGGGGGTCCGAGCACTGAGACCCTCACCAATCACAAAAACGAAGCTGCAGAAGAGCTTCATAGACTTTCTATTGAGCCCGTACACCGCTACATTGATTTCCAAAAAAAGCCGAACAGAAACGACAGGGCTCAGCGTTCATACGAGCACTTCTGCCGCTTCGTTTTAGCAATTGGTGGGGGTCTCAGTGTTCGGACCCCCACCAATCAAAACTTCTGGCATGTCAGAAGTTTGTTGAACGTTTAGTTACCCTTTAAATGGTCATTAAATTTGATAGATAAGAGACCCTGGGTGGGTGGAGACCCAGCAGCATGTGCCCCTTGTACCCTCCCTATAATCCTGCTGTTACTCACCTCGCCCGGTTCCAGCGCCGTGTCCCGGTGAGCAGCCACTCCTCCTGTTGTCGGCGGCGTCCTTTGCTGGGCACCCCGGTGCTTCTTCTGCTCTGTCGTCCTGACTCTGTTCTGTGCGGTGTATTGTTATTGACCACTTATCCTTATCCCGCCCTAGGCCTTGTTCCTGACTACGCTCCTGCCATGCCCAGGATACTACGCCTGGTACTTGTGGTTCTTCTCCTGGTCCTGACCTCCACCTATTTCCTGACTATGCTCCAGTCTCATCCATTGGCTTGCCGCATCCTACCTCCTCCTCCTGTCTGCGGGGGGTTAAGGGTGAAAACCAAGGTTTTCCTTAGACTCTGCACCCCTGCGTAGCCTCGCCACTCGAACTGCGACTTCGAGAATCTACTATCCGGTATGTGAGTCGTAACGCCGGCCCCACATCTATATTATACACAGTCACCAGTAGTCCCCCTCAGCAAGATCTGCTCCCCAAACCCCTAAATATACTCAGATATAAAGCAAAACATCAGCACAACCGTGTGCGGATTATTGTTAGGAAATTTAATGGCATCAATTATTACTACAGTATAAGGATAAATAATGTAACGCTATTATAATAGTCTTTGTGATACATTTTAAAATAATAATGTGATATTTATCCCTAATGTTTTTCCCATAATGAATGAGAAAGTTTCTGAGTCAGTTGTGAGAGGTGGATAAGGCTCGCACTGTTTTCAAAGTAAAATCAATGAGAATTGTTCCCTGTAATCACCACCAGATGGCGCTGCTGAATTCACTTCTCTGGTACCTATGCAGCTGTGATAAGAAGCGAATGCAATAAAATGTTATTCTGGCCTGAATTGGAAGAAGTTACACAGGTATGTGCCCGGGATAAGAGGTGAGCACGTAGTTAAGGGTCTATTGGGTGAATCGATTTGCCAGGTTTGAGATTCGCTTTTGGTGATGCGCAAAAAACGCACAAGTATAGGACATGCAGTGAGTCTCACGCAGCGTGAAAAACACTGAATGTCTGAATGGCTCCATTGAATTGCATAGGTCCGTGTGACGTCCGTTGTTTTATCGCGCGTCACACGGACGTGAAATACACTCGTGGGAATAAGGCCTAAACGAGCGCCGATTAACGTTGATCGGCGCTCTTTTGCTGCTGTCACAAGGAGACATGTATGGGGCGAGCGGTCGTTACTCTGATCGCTCGTCCCCATACGTTTCTATCATGTCGGCAGCGCGTCTCCCAGTTTACACAAGGAGAAGTGCTGCCGACAACATTTCATGCTGCATAAACGATATAATCAGCGGATGAACGGCTGATTGTTGCACAGAGCGATGATCGGGAACGAGCATTCATATGACGCCCGTTGCTCGATAATTGGCCCGTGTAAAAGGGCCCTTACCTTTCTGTGCTGCCGTTATCTTCATCTAGACATGACATGAACCTCCCCGAGTGCCGACTCTTTTTGGCAAATCCTTTTTAATCCACTAGTCCTGTGCTAGATATACAGAATAGGGAAAATGAAAACTAGCTGAGGTTGGAAGGGGTTAAAAATATACCAACAAATCCTCACGGATCCAATTGACAGTAGTGTAAATACTGCAGATTTTCTGCAACCTATTTTGCAGCGGATTATACAGTAGCAGCAGAGTGGATGACACTTGAACAAATCTCATCCACACGCTGCGTAAATGATGAGCGGAAAAAACGCTCAGAAATTGCCCCGCAGTGCGTTTGTATTTAATCCGCAGCATGTCAATTGTATTTGTGCTGCTTTTGTGTTGCAGGTTTTCCCCATTTAATTCAATTGGGAGGTAAAACCCGCAACAAATAGCAGATGTTGCGTTTTTTTGCGGCGGAAAAACTGTGATTAAATTAAAATAGCTTATACTTACCCAGAATTCTGTGCTTCTTCGTCCAGGCCGACCTCCTGGGATGATGTTTAATACCGTGTGACCGCTGCAGCCAATCACAAACTGGTATTAAACATCATCCCAGGTGGTCGGTCCGCAGGACATCAGAGGGCAATATGTAAGTAAGTGTTTTTTTTTTTAAACATGCAGTTTTCCGCAGTGAACATTCCGGCTGAAAAACAATTTGGTGCGTTTTTTTGGGGCAGATACGCTGTGTACGTTTACGCAGCACATCCTTGTATGAACGTAGCCTTATAATGTGGTCCATCAGGTTTTCAGCCAGGTTCCAGTATTTTTGATGGAAAGAATAGTGCCACAGATTACATGTGTCTTGCTGACAGACAAAACACTAGTGTGAACAGGGCTTTAACCGGGGTCAAATTCGAATACATAGGCAAATAATTGGATCCTCAGTTGCCCTTGTCTGCCAGACCAGAAGCAACTGATCAGCAAATCTGTAATCTGGCTAATAGAAGAGAATCTCAGGCAGGGGACACCCCTCTCTGATGTCACTGATGATGTCACTGGCGCCTTATACATGCCTTATCTGTGTGCAATTATAATATTGAGGCTGCGGTCACACGTTACAATCAAAATGTGTTTGTTTTTTTTTGCTGTATTTTGACTGCGAGGTGTAAATCCGGCCTGAGCAGCCCCTCCTATGGATGATGGGTGTGAGAGTGGATGCTCATTAGTATTTTGCACCTGTGTGACTTCCTCCCTATAAGGCCGGATTTACACGAGCGTGTGCGTTTTGCGCACGCAAAAAACGAGGCGTTTTGCGCACGCAAAAGGCACTTAACAGCTCCGTGTGTCACCCTCGTATGTTGCGTGGGTGCGTGATTTTCGCGCAGCCGCCATCATTATGACACTCTGTTTGTATGTTTGTAGCACGTGGTGCTTTTCTGTTTTCATTCATACTTTTTACTGCTGTTGCACGAATCGCGCACGTCCCACGGATGTGCTTCCGTGTGCTGCGCGGGATTTTCACGCACCCATTGACTTCAATGGGTGCGTAATGCGCGAAAAACGCACAAATATCGGACATGTCGTGAGTTTTACGCAGCGGACTCACGCTGCGTGAAACTCACGGACAGTCTGAACGTCCCATAGACTAACATAGGTCCGTGCGAGGCGCATGAAAAATCACGCACGTTGCACGGACGTATTACACGTTCGTCTGAATAAGCCCTAACATTGTGGCTTGTCTCCATCCTGATGGGATCTGGTGTGTAACCTGCCCCTGTGCCAGTGAGTATGACCTTGTTGCTGCGGTTTTAAGCACACGTTCTCCATGATTTATTATGTTTATATGCCCTAATGTCCAGGTTGGACACTTTTTTTTTAAAAGATTATATTCAGCCATTTCTTATGTTTATATCTGGAAAAGCTGGGTGAAAATCCATCCGCTTTCTGAAAAGTAGTCATACGCTGATGGCGGAGTGAGAGAGGTATTGCTATATCACCACTGACGAAGGCTTTGGGCTGAAACGCGCATCGGGGTGGGATACCCCTCTTAGGGTATGTTCACACGTAGTGACCAAAAACGTCTGAAAATACGGAGCTGTTTTCAAGGGAAAACAGCTCCTGATTTTCAGACGTTTTTTGAGCAACTCGCGTTTTTCACTGCGTTTTTCCGGCCGTTTGTCCTGCACTTCTTTTGATGAGCTGTAATTTTATGCGCCGTATTTTGACAGCGAAGCGTAAAATGACAGCTCGTCGGCACAGAACATCGTAAGACCCATTGCAGGCAACGGGCAGATGTTTGCCGACGTATTGGAGCCGTCTTTTCAGGTGTAATTCGAGGCGTAAAACGCCTCCATTACGTCTGAAAAGAGGTCGTGTGCACATACCCTAACAATGATGGGTAAGATGTTCTTAGGCATAAAATAAAATAATGTCTTGTTTTGCGTGTTTATTGCTCGATGACAGATAGATACTTACATTGTGACATTAACGTAGATCCCGTGATCATTCCTATCACAGAGGTGGATTTTTCCATTCACGATATTGGGATCCTGCCCTTCATGTTTAAACCATGTTCATGCGAAGTGCTGTATATATTGATACATGTGACGTAGTACCCCAGTCTATAGCTTATTTACTGCCTGGCATCCATTTTTCCATCCATTTTACATTGTATTCAATAAAATTGATATATTTTATATTTCTACTGGTGGATCGTAGACTCTTCTTTCTTGTAGGTTTTTGGTTCCATTTGGTGAGTTTCCTCGTTCACAGCATGTGTAGATTGGGCCATGTAGGCTCATCCCCCAACATACACCATATATTATTAATATGATTCTTTGCTGATGATGGGGTTGGGGATTTTGGTTGTCCTCCATATTGGTTTTATATGTTATGTATTATATTATAGGCACACTGTGGTTGGCACATTGAATGGGCACTGTTGTAGCAGTAACTACTCTGTGGACACTACTTTGTGATTGGAACTACTTTATTTTGCTTACCCCTTTCATGGGCATGTCAGTAAGGTGCAGCTGCAAGGTGGCAGTGGTACCGCTGTGTGGGTATTATGTGGCTCTAGTACGGGGAGAGAGTGTTTTGAGCAGTAATGTTTTGTGCAATTCAGGAGTGTCGCTTGTAGGGGTGGTCAGCATGTTGATGTGTAACGCTATAAAGACAACGCAGGGGCACAGGCAGCCCCGAGACTCGGGAGTTCGGCTCCTGAGTGAGTTGGCATTGGCATGACGACGGCGGGGAGACGACGGTTGTCATGGAGAAACCGTGCATGCTCAGGAGGAGAAGTTCTGGTCGGAGAGAGAAAGGGAGACCCGGATGTGAAGGAGGAGAGCGCGAAGGAGAGCGGAAGCGGGTGCGGGGAAGGAGGTGCGGTGAGCAGCGCGTGGCGGAGGGAAGGAGAGAGAGATCGGAGGAATCCTTGTGTGGAGGAGGCTAAAGAGCGGTAGAGACTGGTGGGGTCGAGAGTGGAGACACTGTGGGACCCAAGGAACACGTGGCACAAGAAGTACCCAGCAGCCGGACCTCAGAGGCAGGACAGACCCGACACCAGAAGCAGCAGGCGGCCAGATCCCAGAGGCAGCACAGGTCCACTAAGCAAGACAGCAGTACCAATAGTCCCAAGCAGCTGGACCCTGGACATCCACAGAGGAGGAATCCAGTCAGAGGAGCACAGGTACTGGACTGCCCCTTCCTTTCCCTCCCCATGGTCACCTCGTGTCAGGATAAGGAAACGGGATCATAGATCCGTTCTACAAGCCCTATTTCGCCAGAGCCTTCCACCATCCTTAGGAAAACAAATGGACTTTGAGCCGCATCCTTGGAACGCCCTAACCTGCCCGCTAGTTATTCCCTTATGCCCGTCTCCCTGCGCTTGTCCATGAAGATGTATGTTATCTGAAGTCAGATGCTTTGTGAAGATTGTTGGACTGTTAACTATATCAAGTATTGGAACCCGGAGCAGACAGTAGAACTAGCCGAGTGACAGAAACCAGTCTCGGACTAACTGGACATTGAACATAGTTCATCTGTCACCTGTGACGGTTCGGTTGCGCCATAGGCAAGCTAAGCAATTTAGCCGTCGACCTGAGGACGAGAGAGGGTTTGTCATGAAAGGTAGTGGACAGCTCCACGTGGACCTGTGACTGTGCCCGAAAGCCGGTTAGTTCACTGACCCCCATGACGCAAACCCGTGGCCGAGAGTATAGCTCTTACCTGGGGTTATGCTGGCAGTAGTGGGTAGCTTCCACAGTGACTGTCACAGGCGTGTAGGTACCAAAGCTTGGTTATGTGGGGGTTAGTCGTGACATCTTTCAGGGGGACTCCCAGTGGTTTCTACGTCCCCAACCTCAGAGTTACTGTCTGCTCTGCAGAAGAATAAAAGTTGCCCTGTTTTGTGGATTTCAGTAAATGGTTGTACTAAGCTGTGTCGTGTCTATATGATTCGCCGCAACGATCATACCCCACCTACACGCTTCTATCATTAGTTCTCGACCTGGGTAATAAGGGGTGGAAGGGTGGCGCTTACATCTAAATTTCTTGTGGCATGTGCCTCTACGCTTCCATGTTTGAGACTTCTGTATGGCATGTAGTTTCCTAAAGTTATTTAGCTGACTACCCATGATATGTAACGGTAAAAGCTGAATATAGTTTTTAAATTAAATTTCCCATTAGGACAACGGACAACCCCTGTACAAATGCCCCATTAGGGCATATGGAAGTCCTAGTTGGGGGGGGGGGGTTCCCTCATTTAGTTGAAGTGGAGAGCCATTTGCTCTGGAGGTGTCTGTACGACCATGTATTACCTAGTGTTCGTTTCTTTTTGGCTGTAGGCAAAATGTGCTGCCACTTTCAGCTTCCCCCGGCAGTGACAGCTGATCACCGGGACATTCAGATGAACTGATCGCCAGCAGGTCTTCATTCAGTGAAAGGTTTGTCCAGATAGTACAACCCCTTTATATCTACTTGAGTAAATACTTGTATTCCCCATGAAAAAACAATTCTGGAACATCTTTTCTCTACGTTGTGCTGTTCCTCTGTTATTCCTCCTAGAAATGTATAAAGTGACAACTGGGCGTTACCATTCCCTTTGTCAAAGGGGCGTGTCCATAGTCTCACCCTGTCAGCACGGACTGTCACTCTGTGTAGGGACACACCCCTAACTGGTAACACCCAGCTGTCAATTTATTCATACATTTCAAGGAAGAATAACAGAAGAACTGCAAAACGCAGAGTTCTAAGAAAACATGTTTCAGAATTGTTGTTTCATGGGGAATACAATTATTTACTAAAAACCAACCTGTCACGAGAGGTGACAGGGTCTACCAAAGACTTGATAGAACAGAATGATTGAAGGACTGGTGATTTAAAAAAAAAATAAATAAAATAAAACTTTTTTTTCTTTTTTCTTTTTTGTCTAAATATGAGAGGGATTCCTGCAGTTCTAGATCAGGGGCATTTTTGAATATAAATGCGTAATGTCTGAATCTGGCTTTAGTGCTGCTGGCCTGGCCTCGGTATAGAAATTACAATGTATGTTTTATGACATTCATGTTCTGGACTAAACAAGTTTGATAGTTACATCTGCTTTTACCAGAAATAATTGTAGTCGTCATCTCAATTACCGGCCATGAGGTTACTGCGAATATAAGTTTCTGTCAGTTATTAAGATCCACGTCTTCTGTTCTCTGCAGGCGGGGAAACGTATTTAGAGCATTCAGTTAATCACAGGATGGACTGGACTACATTGCACATCAGTCAGTCAGGCTGAGGGTCTGGGTTTGGGTATCCTGAGGGCTCGTCCACACGTAGCGGAATTGCTGCGCATTTTCCATCCGGAATAGCGGACGGAAAATACGCAGCAGAATACAGTAGCAGCAAAGTGGGAGAGTTGCAACAAATCTCCTCCACACGTTGCGTAAAATTTACGACCAGAAATTCACCTGCGGTGCGTGTTTTTGGTAGCGCATAATGTCAATCCCCGCTGAGGAAAGTGACTGAATTGCTGCATTTTTCGGAGATGTCACAATCTTCCAACATTGAAAAGAACGCAGCAAAATCTGCACCATTTTCTAAAGTCAAAAACGCAGGAAATGGTGTGGGTTTTTCCGCAGCGAAATGTCTGCTAGTTTTAACGAAAATGCTGCAGCGTTTCCATTTAGTGTGGGCAAGCCCTAAGGTCACGTGCATGGGGATTGCCGGGGTGATAGTGGGAAGAATCAGACAGGCCTCATTCAAATGAATAGAGATGAGCAGCTATACCATACAGAGCCCGTGGCCAAGCGTGGCGCTGTTTTTGGAAGAAATCTGCCTTTTTTTTCTCATCCCACACAACTGTTAATGGAAAAACTCTTTACTACTGGTGCCGTGTTTAGCGCTGCGTGGTATCTTCGAGGATCAGTCTGAAGCCGCCAGCTGTTTTTCTGCATAGAATAGTGCTATGAATATTTTGAGCTTTTACATATCGTGAGTATAGATAAAGGGGATCTCCAGGCATTTTATATTGATAGCCTATGTGTAGGATCGGTCATTAACATCAGATCGGTGGGGGTCCAACTCCTGGCACCCCCGCCGATCAACTGACGGCATTTGTTGCTGTGGGCTTTCTACACTTTCCAGGCGCAGCAACGTACACTTCCGCTGTGCCTGGGACCGCAGTTCTGGACCCATTCAAGGACTGCAATCCCAGGCACAGACGCTACGAATGCGTACAGCGATATGCCTGGTAAACACAGAGGTCGCGGCGACAAACACTGCACCGCTTCAGTCAGCTGTTCGGCAAGCTTGCTGCTGGGATCCGGAGTGATCGGCTATTATCTGTAAGGGAACCTGGTAGCAAGTGTTCAATGTTCCTGCAGCGCCACCGCAGGTGAAGGGTCGCATTGACGGGGGCATGAGAGGATTTTACATTTTGGGACCCAGAAACTTCTGATGGTGGCCTGGTATTAGGGTAAGATGAACCGTGGAGATGTGATGCATGAAAGGGAAGGGACGAATGGCTCTCGCCACATTTTACACTCCCTTCTATTTTAATTCTCTTTGTAGATGACAGAGTTTACATTTACATAGTCGATGTTAATCCTGTGCAGTCTTGAGAAAGATAAGAACTTCAAACAAAATCTTGTTGGCTGAGAAATGACGTCTTTTCATCTGTGAATGGGGAAAGGAGTTTGCCTCCGGCTTTTTAATGCACTGAAAACTTTTACAATGAATTTCAATGTACAAACTATCATATCTTTTTATGGCAAATTTTGGAAATCAAAGAGGAACAGCGGCGCCATCTAAGCAGCAGAATGTTTTGGGTAACTGATATAATTTTCAAAACCCTATCCGCCGGTAGCAGAGAAAAAATCAGCGCAGAATGGGTGAGGATTTCGTTGTGGAAAAATCAGCCACATGGCATAGGACCAAAATGCAGCAGATCTATAAATCTTTCCATCGAGAACCTGGCATTTACTGTTGGAATTGCTGAGCACCAGTACTTTCAAAGCATTAAGCTAAGCCCCTTCAACCTCAGTGTCAGTCTTTACTGAAATTCTGGCATTGTGTTGATGCAGCAGGAGGCCTCCGGATGAACAGAACCCCAACCCGACCCGTATGTGAAAAGAAGCAAAGATTAAAATAGAAAAAAATATGCGAGTGAGTATTTTTTGATTAAAGTAGACGATCTCATCAATAAGCAGACTGTATCCGTGGTAGTAATCTATGGAGGCTCAATGTAGTTATAAATTTACATCGCATAATATTCTGTGAAATTGCGATTTTACTGTAGTGGAAAATGGATTATATGCTGGGATTAAGATGTTTACATACAATAAAACAGGCCGAGTAATCCCACGGTTATACTTCGAAGACAAGCCGGATACTTTTTCTTGGATATCTCAGACTGAGGGATGTGGCGGGGACAACAATTGGCTCTTTCTTTTATAAAACCAGAATGAATAAATGCCTCTAGCGGAGAATACCTCCATAATATGGTATATGATGGAATCGGACAAAAAACAACAACTTTGTATGAGTTTATACACTAAGGCCCTACACACCTCTATGGCAACCCTATTAAAGAGAACCTGTCACTGGGTCATATACTGACCTAAATAGCGCTGTCTCCCTGATTCCAGCGCTGCTTTTGTTTTTTCTGGACCCCCCCCTTCCCTGTCCAGAGATATGGCCCACTGTTTTGTTGGCTCCCTCTATGCTAATTTTCTGCAGTTAGCCAACAGGGAGTGAACTACCCTCAAGCTGCCTCGTGCTGATTGGTCAGCATCAAAGGCAGGAAAGCTAGCTCCACCCTGTTGGCTAACTACAGCAAATTAGCATGGAGGGAGCCAACACAACAGTGGGGGGGGGGGGGAGAAAAGCGCACTGGATTTAGGCAGGCAGCGCTATTTAGGACCGTAAACTAAGTACAACTTTTGTGACCAAACCGAGCATTGTTTTTAACAATCCCACTTTATACCATGTAACATCTGACAAGGTAATTTCAATAAATGTATGTCCAGATTTGGTAGCTCAGGATCTCATTTAGGATTCTTTTAAGGTGCCCACATTGTAAACTGACCCTGCATCCTCAGGGGTCACAACGTTTTTGACCTCCCCCATCCCCCCCCCCCCACCTTGACGCCTGTCTCGAGTCTTCTCCAAGGTTTTTTGATAGACGCCTGTGTAAGACTTTGGTCACATCTGCGTCTTGTTTTCCATTTATAACCTTGCCTGATCAGTCGTGCCTGCAACGCTATTCTTTCTGTGAAATCTGACGGAATCTGCAACAAAGGTTTGCGAGAAAAGAATCTGTATTTGTGGTTTTTATTTGTGTATATATTGTATGTCATGATATTACATAGTATGGTTGAAAAAAGCATTTGTCAGCAATTTCAACTATGGGATTGAAGGAGATGTTAATAAAAGGAAAGGGGGGTGAGAGCTAGCTGTAGAACTTGTTGTCCCCCTATTAATCCAGTGGAATGCATAAAAAACAAAAAACATAAGGCATGAGCCAATCTACGCTAAAAGGAAAAAAATTCCTTTCTGACTCCATGTGGCGATCAGACTGGATCCATTTTCATACAAGAATTCTATACACTTACATAATTATTTATTCTATTTCGTTGTAAGAGATTATCTTACAGTGGCGTTCTGCAGCTTCTATGTAAAGTGGATGCATAGAAGCTGCGATGCTAAAAAGCTACAACATTTTTAAGAAAACTTAGAAAAATGTTTCTTATGCAAAAATACATACATTACATTAACGGCCGTTAAAGCCCCGAAAAACGGCTAAAAATACAGGGTCTGAACACCACTAAACATCTGGCCATTGATTTCAATGGGAGAAAACAGCGTTCCGATCCCACGGGGCTTTTTTACGCAGCCGTTTTTAAAAACGGACTCGTAGAAAAGTGCATGTCACTACTTGAGCCGTTTTTCATTCTCAAACATCAGGAGTGTGCCAAATAACCTGCGTGAATAGTGTTATCATGAATGCATTTAGACCTCATTCACGCAGACGTAGCCGTGTGAACGGTCTGTGATTACGGGCATGGACGGCCGTGGAGCGTCATCTGTGGGCTGTCCGCAATCACGGATCGTGCAAGGAGCCCGGACTGCAAATGCAGCCAGTAAAATGACTTGTCCTATTTCTTTGTGGTTCAGCCTCATTGCGGATAATATGCGGACCATCATACACGGTCGTGTGCATGAGGCCTTAGGGCACGTTCAGACGTGGCAGAATTGCTGTGGAATTCCGCTGCGGACAGTCCGCACTGGAAATCTGCAGCAGACATTCTGTCCATTGGTTTCCACACCTTTTTAGTTATCTTCATGCAGACATTGCGGACAACTCCGCTGAGGACCATAGGCTGCGGTGCAGAATTTGGTGTCCGCAGCATACACTAGCTGTTGCGGACTTGATGCGTACTTGTTGCAGAATTTCTCCATTGACTGCAATGGAGTTGCAAAATTACGCAATGAAATCCGCAGATGTTATGTGTGTTGCGTTGCGGATTGCTTTTGCGAACAGGATATTTCATTATTCTGGCTGGACCTATGTGTTTCGAGGTCTATAGCCAGACTGAGATGGAATGTTTTAAAAGAGAGCAGGGTGTGATCTTCACCTGAATACACAACGACTAATCCGCAGCATTTTACTGCACATTTTAGGCAAAGGCGCAACGGAATCTGCAACGTAGATTATGTGCGGCATTGATGCGGACAGTGTCGGCAGAATTCTGCCACGTCTGGCCATGCCCTAACTCTATCGCTCCCGGAAGCATCTGTCTGGTTTTTAACTGCATATTTATTCCAAACCTGTATGTTCTTTTACGATTTTATGAAACTTCGATTATAAAAATGTCTTTATTCCGATGAATTTTTGTGCTATTGTGAAAATGAAAAATCGATTGATGCGAAAAGATATGAATGAGAGGAAAAATTTTGTTTTACGCAGCGTCATCCATATTGCACTTTATTCACCGTGGATTTTGTTGCAAATTGGTGATAAATTCGGCATGGGTTACACGTGAATTTTGCAGCGGATTTGCTGTGAATTTTAATCTATTCATTGTGTAGGTTGAATCCGCACTGACCATCTGCAACGTGTGAATTCAAGAAAAAAGTTTTTGTCAACATTGGACTTTTCAGGGCAGAGGAGTGAATTTCCTGGATCTTGCAGTAATGGAGCTGAATCAGCGTCTGTAAGTGAATAGTTCAGGATGTGTCGGGGAGGAGGGCGCTGCGCTGTAACCTCCTGCTGTTCTCCACCAGCAGCCAATGTGAGCGATCATCTCTCCCCTCCAGTCTCATTGTGTGACAGTCCTGTCTCCTCCAGGTTACAATCTTCTCCTGCATTGGTGACAGAACAACATGGACTTCTTCAATAAGGTCTTCAAGTCAAGCAACAAAAACAAACCTGCCTCCTCCGATCAGGTAATGTACTGATCCCTGCAGAACATCTCACAACCTGCTATCAGATCCAGCATGACACGGTCCAAAAATAATGTAGAGTAACCAACTTTTGTAATATACTGTACATACTCTCTGTATACACTGTATCTCTCTATCCATCACATATCTATCGCCTTTCTATCTACATATCTTTTTTTTTTTTAATATTCAATTTATGATTACAAAAGTAAAAATAACACTATGCCTTTATATAAACCCACATCTATCTATCTATCTATCTATCTATCTATCTATCTATCTATCTATCTATCTATCTATCTATCTATCTATCTATCTATCTATCTATCTATCTATCTATCTATCTATCTATCTATCTATCTATCTATCTATCTATCTATCATCTATCTCATATCTCTATCTATCTATCTATCTATCTATCTATCTATCTATCTATCTATCTATCTATCTATCTATCTATCTATCTATCTATCTATCTATCTATCTATCTATCTATCTATCTATCTATCTCATATCTATCTATCTTTTTGTATTCAATTTACATGATTACAAAAGTAAAAATAAAATGACACATTTATATAACCCGTACACCCACCCACCACGGAAGGAGAGGAGTACTGAATAGGACGAGGAAGGGAAAAAAATTTGTCTGTCTACCTACATATCTCATATCTATCATCATCTATAGCATTTATCTATCTCCATCTCATATCTATTATTATTATTGCTTGTTTATCGTATTCTGTGGTGCGGTACAATGTAATATAAGGGGGAAGAATACATAAATGCCCAAATACAACATAAAAAACCATCTTCCCCATAGTAGTGACAGTAAGAGGGAGCGATCTCACGTCTCGGCATACCTCTCTATTCATAATCTTGGGTCCATTGTTTAAACGAGACTGAAGTTGGTCATAAACAAGAGATTTACGACGGACAAAAAGGGACGATTTACACAATTTTCTAGCAACAGGTGGCGCCTTTTTGTGACATGAACTTGTGTGACTGGTGATGACCAAAGCAGATCTCTGCCAGGTTGGAATTTTTCGGTCGTTGTTGGGTGCAGCCATTGGCAATACTTAGAAAGTCGTTTGTGCAAAATGGCAGATGTGCACCCCATCGATAGATCCCCAGGTCACAGAGCACGGCAGAGATAGATTGGCGATTTGATGTTTTAACTTCTGACATTGTCTAGAACAACAAGGGGTTCAGAAACGGTCCGTCTGACATCGTGTACGAGCAGCTTTAGTCTGGGATTACATTTTGGCCGAATTCAGAGCAACATTTTGTTAAGTCCTTATCCGGACACTTTGATTTGGGCATTTTGTGATATATTTTGTTGGCCTAGATCTAAATTAACTATAACCCATCATAACAAAATAAAGTCCAACTATTCCTGAGAATCGGGTTTTCCAGTCCGGTTACCGTTTTCACACTTCAGCCATCACTGGGAGAATAGAGATTGGAGCACAATCATCTTGCTAGTCAGAGGATTGTGGGATTTGAGGCACTCGATCACTTTGCCCGGTTATACACAGGTCTAGCAAAGTACATAAAGTGTGATGTTTCCTTCATCTTCATGTATTGTAGTCATCCAGCTCTCCTTCCTCCTCACTCTTTCAACGCCTCCAAACATCTATCCATTGATTTCAATGGTAAAAACTGCGTTCCTTTCCCACGGGGCAATTTTTACGCGGCTGTTTTTAAAAATGGACCCATTTATTTTTATTTTTTTTAAAAAGCGTCTCGTAAAAAGAAGTGCATGTCACTTCTTGAGCCGTTTTTGGAGCCATTTTTCATTGACTCAATAGAAAAACCGCTCCAAAAACGGCCGTAATAAACGCAAGTTGCTTACAATTAGGAGCTGTTTTCCCTTGAAGCCGTTTTTTGCGAAGTATGTGAACATACCCCAAGTTTAAAATCGTTTCGTATTACATAGGTCCTTAACAGTGAAAGGGTTAATATGTCACCGTACGGATCGCAGATGGAGATTATGATGTTTAAGCTGCGTTGCATGGAATGTTAAAATGGTTCTTTGGATTCAGAATAAAAGAGACACTCAAAAGGGACAGACTGTGTAATGTCTTGAGCAGGACCTGAAGGGGCGGAGCATGACACAGGGATCCAAAGAAAACCAGAGAGAATTTCTGTCATGCTCCGCCCACACAGGTCCTGAACTAGGCATAACACAGTGGATCAGTTTTTCCTGGAGTGTTCCCTTAGGCTACGCTCACATGTAGTGTAATTGCTGCAGATTTTTCATTCAGATTTGCAGGTTGAAAATCCGCAGCATATTACAGTCGCAGCAATATGAGACTTTAAAAATCTTGTCCACATACTGCAGAAAAAATCCTGCAGAAATTGAGCTAGTATGTCAATTTATGCTGTAGTGTGTTTGCAAACCAATACCTACTATTGTGATTTTTGTTGCAGATTCGCAGAACTCACGTATTTCGCAGCGTTTTTTACGGACGTTTTTTGGAGCTGTTTTTCTATAGTCAATGAAAAACCGCTCCAAAAAACAGCTCAATGAGTGACATGGGCGTCTTTTTACTTGCCGTTTTTTGAAAAATGAGGCCCCGTCGGAACAGAACACTGTTTTTTTTCCCATTGTAATCAATGGGCAGATGTTTGGAGGCGTTCTGCTTCCAATTTTTCAGCCGTTTTTCGGGTCGTTTATGGCCCGAGAAACGGCCAAAAATAGCCCGTGTGACCATACCCTTAAAGTTCAGCAAAATCCTTGACCTTCGCGTGCTCATGGTCATCCTACACACGTATTCTAGAATATATTGTACATCAACTCCCAAATGATGCCGGTTACCAGTCAAAGCCACCAGATCACAGCGCAGGGAAGCTGAATGGATATCGAATTCCCCACCGTTGCCTGCAAATCTAAGAGCTACTATGACCGGAAATACCATAGAAAGATTTATTTCTCTAAACATCCTTAATTCTTTATCCATTGTCGTATATAGTAGTTTGTATTGCAGGGAATATTGTGCATTTGCATTGCAACAAGTAAGTAAATGCTACGATTTTGAAGCATTTGTGTCCAAACTGATGGAGCATGCGCTCAGAACGTGAAAGTTAATGTCCTGTTTTTAAATAGCATTTTAATTTTTGGAGTTTTTTTTTTTTCCTTTCTGATACAGAGCTCCAAATCTCCTGCATAGAGTAAATGATACAATTCTAACTACCAGCAGCCACCACTAGGGTTAGCTATTTGTATACTGTTCTGAAATCCTATGCAGCGTGTTAGATTTCGGTTTTTGAATATGAGAGAACGCTACAGTTTCCAGGAAGTCTATTGATGTCTATGGGATGTTGTTCGGGAGCACGGGCCGAGAATACAGGTGGCCGTAATCATGGATAGTGATTATGGGCAGGTTCATGTGCAGGGGGCCTTATGCCTAGTTCAGGACCTGAGTGGGCGGAGCATGACACAGGGATTCTCTCTGGTTTTCTTTGGATCTCTGTTGTGCTTCGCCCCCTCAGGTGATTGCGGGCATGGGGCCTAAATAAAGGAAACTACCCAGATATTGTAACTTCAGCAGATCCAGATTCTTCGTTTTTACCCATCCTGTTTATCACACTCAGTTTTGTCTTTTTTTTTCTCTGACGTAATTGCTCTATCTGGATGCATTCATGGCTTCCTATTGAAACACACAATACATGGCGTCTGTGTAAAGTGTCCCTAACGGCTCTATCAGTAATCTTCCGTGATGGAGCAGAGCAACGGAAAGCATGAACGAGATGTAAACATAGCCTTGGCCCTACAGTACCTGTTACGGTTGCTACTAGCACATCGGAGTAATGACCGCTCGTCCCCATCCATAGCTCTGTGTAACAGGCGCAAACGAGCGCCGATCAACGATGTCTTGTTGATCAGCGCTCGCTGCACCGGCCCTTTAGTGTAGGCCATCAATGTGGGAGGCCTGGTCCCGGGACCTCCACGGTCAGAAAAATGCTGTGGCCCCTTCAATGTTTTTCTAGAACACATCAGCACAGCCGTACATGCAGCTTTGTCTGGTACTACAGCTCAGTCCTTTTCAGGTGGGCTAAGGATAGGCGATCAGTGGCTCAGGACCTACATGTGACTATCATACCTCCTGCATGTGGCGCTGCAGTGGTGGTCCTAGTGGCACCAGGGATGTCATAGCATTGCTGAAACTTGGCACTGCCATTGGCAGTTAATACCAGGGTAAAGGCGCTTTTACACGGGCAAACGCTCGTTCATCGGCTAATAGTTTATGCAGCAATAAATATTATTACTGCCAGCAGCACATCTGTGTAAACCGGGAGCTTTGCTGCCGGCATGATGGAAATGTATGGTGACGAGCAATTTAAGTAACGAGCGCTCGTCCTCATACATAACGATCATTGCTCCTTGTGAAACAAGCAATCAAGTGCCGATCAACGAGCTGGCTTGTTGATCGGCGCTCGTTTTTACGGCCTATATCGGGCTGTGTAATAGGACCTTAAGAGTCATGTGACTGTCATATCATTTAAAAACTTTTTCCCCTTGTCCATAAATAGGGACTGCTTTTGTTTTTTTTTCCAGAAACGGCAGAACACTTTTCCATTGGCGGTGTTTGATGTTGCACCTCAGCCCCATTGTCTTGAATACTGCAATATCAGGCACAGCCCATGATCAAGAGTGGTGCTGTTTCTGGAAAAAAAAAACAGAAATTTTTTCTAATCCTGGACAACCCCTTTAAATTTCAGTGTGGCTAACACCACATGAGAAAGAAACCGTTGAGGATCTCTAGATTACATGGATGACCCATTGACTTGAATTCACTTTGTTTAACGCTTCATGTGAGATGCTGTTGCTTTCAAATCATGATCTGGTAAGAAAGAATGATGTGGATCCAGAAGAAACAAACTCCTTTCATGTACTCCACACGTAAAATACAAGCTCTTAGGAGACGGCGGTGTGTTTTAAAGCGTAACATCCCTTTAAGACCATGACCCCCTGGCCGCCTTCGCGGGCTGTGTTTTCTAATTTCATTTCCCTTGTAGGTTTGTTTTTCTAAAAATCAAAAGAATATATTGAAGCGTGACCGTGTTTCTGGGTCACATCTTTCTTCAAATCTAGGGTAAAGGTAAATCCTTTTCTTATTCATAATGCGTTCTTTCATTTTTATTCATCATCATGCAGCTGTGGCTTCTAAAACTTACAGAATGATATCCAGCCTGAAAATAAAAGGGAATTAAAAAAATAGGACAATTCGCTGTCGTATTCTTGTAACACCCCCTTCATGTCACATACACAGCTGAGCGGGCAGGTCTATCCCTTTTTTTTGGGGAGGGGAGGGGGAAGAACAAAACCTCACTGCAATCCAGAATTCGGCACCAATTTCTGGCGGAATGGGAAGAGATTCACAGAAGTTCATATTGCAAACTATGCGTGTGTGCACGGCCCAAAAATATGTCCTCATCCCTGTCCTATGATGTTGTTGTCCTGGTGGAAGGCTGGGCACACAGGATACCTCTCAGTCGTTTCTCCAAACATCCAGACCCCCGGATTAGAGACTGGATAGTAGCTAGTGTGAGGCTGGTCCTAGAAGTAAGAGACCGCAATGTTGATGCCACACAGGTCTATGGTCCTGACAGAAAGTAGACGAGAGTTGCCAAGAAAGAATCCAGAAGTTGATACATAGAGCGGATAGAACAGAGCGACACCGTAACATAACACTGAGGCTGGATTCACACGAGCATGTTCGGTCCGTAAAGGACGGAACGTATTTCGGCCGCAAGTCCCGGACCGAACACAGTGCAGGGAGCCGGGCTCCTAGCATCATAGTTATGTACGACGCTAGGAGTCCCTGCCTCGCTGCGGGACAACTGTCCCATACTGTAATCATGTTTTCAGTACGGGACAGTAGTTCCACGGAGTAGCAGGGACTCCTAGCGTCGTATATAACTATGATGCTAGGAGCCCGGCTCCCTGCAGTGAGTTCGGTCCGGGACTTGCGACTGAAATACGTTCCGTCCTTTACGGACGTAACAAGCTCGTGTGAATCCAGCCTAACACCTGCCTAGACTGTATGCATATAGCAAAAACGTAACCCACTGGTAGTCCACTTAAATGAATAACCCCTTAAATAAATTAACCACCAACACTTAAATTCTTTGAATGTCGGCCACAGCTTTATTAATTTGAATAAATAATAAAATAACATTTGTTTTAACCTTATCAAAATATAAAACTCTAAATGACCTTAACAAAGGTCAATGAACAACCTGTATGCCGGCCTATTCCAAGGACATGTAGGTAAATACCCTTCTACTACCGCCAGCTGTGACTTAAAACAGCCATATACAGAATTACAACAAGCAAGACCCCACCGTGTCACAAAGAGAAGCATAACGAAAAACCTCGGTAAACAAGAAACACCGTTCACTTGTTAAGTAGAAAAATATATATATATATTTTTTTATTTCTTAGTCATTTTAAAAAATATATATATATTTTTTTTAAAGAAACCGCAAATATACAAGAAAACAAACTGTTACGCAATTAAAACAGAAAATTACCAATGAAAAAACTCCACCACCAGCGTGCTACAAGGGAGGGAAGGAAGGAAAAATCAGCCAAAAGAGGACCAACGGGGTGAGTGACCCTATATACCACTCTCCATTAGCATAAAACCCGCCCCCTTCCCTATCCAAACGCCCTCTTCTCCTAACTCCTGACACTACCCACCAACATTAACCCCTTACACCGCAACAGTCCCTGGCTCAGCGGTTATACACCTGTGAGCCTCCGTAGGCCATAGCTGTGTGCATGGTCCTTGATTATGGGCACGGACGGCCACGGACTGTCACCATTTGCAGGGCCGTGCTCCCATTATAAAGCCAGGTCCGCAAAATGAAAAAATAGGACATGTTCTATTTTCTGCAGGTGATTTCTATGGATCGGACACTTCACTAAATATACGGGAAGGTGTCCGTGGGCCATAGAAATAAATCCGTATTTTTATCCTAAAATAACAAAAAATTACAGTCGTGTGCATAGGGCCTAATATTGTGTAGCTTGCCCTTGTGTCACCAAAATAGCTTTGAACTGTTGAGGTATGGGGGACCACAAGATCTCTGAAGGTGTCCTGTGGTATCTGGCACCAAGACGTTAGCAGCAGATCAATGACACCTTTGGGGCAAAATAGTATTTTTATTTTTTTTTGGGCTTAAATATAATTTTTGTAGAAGTTTTTATTTTCGTTCTGCAGCCTGCAAGTATTCCAATACATATCAGGCTGCAGAATGCCATTCACTGTGAAATCCAACAGCGGCTCCTGTGATCTCAGCTGAAGTATGATCAAATCCATATACTGTGTACACTGTGCATATTTACTAGTATTCTGCATTGTAATATATCTGATGCTGAATTATGTCTCCCTGATCTAGGAACCCAACATGCAAGAGAAGGCGACAACTTACATGCTTGATTTTGATTTGGTGAGTATTGAAGTCCAGTCTGTGTTAATGCCATTTTTAAGACCCCTTTTCACCTGTAGCAGATTTTCAACTGCAGATTTGAGGGCAAAAAAATTGACACGGCACTCGCAGGACCACCAAATCCCCGTCATTGTTAGGGATCCTAGCGATCCCACCTAACGGTTGGCCATCAATGCTTAAGTGCCAGAGATCGGACCCCACCTAAGGAGAGGCTTTCATTGTTTAAGTCCCATAGAATCCCTGTAACCCTTTCACTGCCAAGGATATATGTAAAACGTCATGACTAGAGCTCAGATCTTGGTATTATGTTAAATCCCAGAATCTTTGCTTTTATTTAATATCCGGCTTCTTATTCTAGGTGAAATATTCGGTGTACAGCACTCATTTAAGGTCAGGGAGCAACATGAAAGTTTTACTTCCTGGTTCTCTCTCTGTGTCTCTATAAGGGAGGGGATGAGAGAGGGGAAGCTGCAAGTGAGAGCAGGAAGAAAGATCACAGCCTATTACGGTTATCTCGTCTCCAGTGACCCCAGGGGGGTGAACCAGAAACATTCTGTAATGTAGGGGTAGGGAGACAGGTGAGCCCTAATCTACCCGCCACTCAGTCCCTGCCTACTTGCAACGACCCGCCCTAGGCGACGGGGTACAACTGGGCGACGGTCCCTACACTCAATAGGTGCACGACAGACAAACAGACAAGGGTACAAAGAAGCCAGGGAAATGGGGAAGCTGCCCACGGGGACACCGTGAGCAACAAGCGAAGTGAACGAGCCGAGTCAAACCAGGAGATGAGCGAGGTACAAAAACGCAGAGCAGAAGAGTGGTCAGTAAAGCCAAGGTCAATCACAAGCAGAGGATCAGTAGTTCAAGAAGCTGCAGAAGGGCCAGGAAACCAGCAGAGAAGAATCACAAGCAAAGGAGGAACAGGAAAGGCAGATATAAATAGACAGAGGGCGGGAGCTAGATCCGTCTGGCCAGGCTGTGATAGGCTCTCCCACTCCTAAGCCTGCCATCCTGGGTGGTGGAAGATGGAGTCAGTCTCACAGACATAGAAGCAGGTGCAGACTGATTAACTATGGGCGTCGACACAGAAGTTGTGTCTGGCAGATCCTTTACACATTCGTTCATAATATCGCCTATTTTACCAATTAGAGAGATTATGTGCTCTCTAATTGTCACAATTTTTAATGCATATTTTACAAAGCGTTCTGCTTTGATGCAAAATTGCATGAAGGCGCCAATGATTGTAAAGTGTTGGGTGACATTTTCATAATGTGCCTGGTGTCTACTTTCAGAAAATATGTAGGTATAGGGGTGTAATATGTTTGAAAAAATTGTGAAAATTGTCCCAGCAGCAACAGGGTTAAAGGCAATTTCTCATATTCAATTTTTTGTTTCATTATTTAAATAAGTAGAAGAATGTAGAGAACTAATGTGTTTGTTATTTTTTTTTAAATGTTGTAACTAATTATTTTGAAAACTTCCCGGGGGGTTTGGAGCCACATATTTATTTTCTTGGTTGTATTTATAGACTATGCAGCACGCGTGTGGGCTTTATGGCAGCTGCAACTAATGGACCTTAGTGGTCAGAAAAGTGTCAATTGACTAATACAGTCTCCAGAAAGTGATGGAGTGCAGCCCCCTCCCCCAGAGACCAGGGAGTGGCAAGGAAGCTGTATATAGAGCCTTAAATGTGCGTGTAGCAGGGGTACTCCGCTAGTTTTAGTAAAGGTCCACTTACCGGGGTCTGTGCTCAGATGAAGGTCCGAGCTGAACACCAATTGTAAAGATGTCGTCTTGTTAAAATTTTGCAAACTTTGTAGAACGATTTACATCAAGTTTTATTGTTATATTTTAGTGGAAAACCAGACCAGGCCCCTAAAATTAATTGAGACCAGAGATCAGCCCCTAAAAATAAGGGCTATGCACACCTATTGTTTCTTAAATAAGAGTATCAGTGTGTTTTGCACAACTTTCGAAGTACTTTTTATTAAAAATAATTGTTACTATTTGAGATACAGCTGCTTTGTATCCTGTATACAGAGCAGCTGTATATCGCGCTGAAATCTGAATCCATCAGGTCAGCGGGATCAGTGTCAGCGGGTCCAGTGGGTCATCCACCTGTAATATATCAAATCTAAGTTAAGAACTTAGATGTGATCGACAGCCGCTCGATCCTGAGTGTCATATACGCACAGCACCCGCTGATCTGACGGATACATTTTTTACCGCTAGATACAGGATACAAAGCAGCTGTATCTGAAAAAGAAATTTTACAAAGTTGCACCAATCACACTGATAGACATTTTTATTATAAAAAATAAAATTGTTTTCAAAGGTGTACATAGCTTTTAATTTAGACACCATACCCCTAAAATTAATTGGACTCCAGATCCCCCTAAACTAATTCAGACCCCAAACCAGGCAAAATACACTTCTGGGCGACGCCGCGCTCCCATCGTCCGGCTGCTGGCCAGCGTCAGGACCTTGTGTGCCAGACCTGTTACACTTCTGACGACTGACCTTACATCATAGATGCATTGGAGGAGACCCTGCCCTCCTCCAATTCCTCTTTAATAGCCGGTACCACAGTCTGCCCATTGGGAACTTCTGCTGTATAGTATTGCTATCCTGTAGCCTGCTTTTAAAAGTAAAAATGAAAGAAGCGCACCTCTAAATATGAAGAATGTTTCAATAACAAAAGAAAACACACAAAGACCACATAAAAATATTAGAAATAGCGCGGATCGATTCCAATGTGACCTGTTCCTGGTATAACGTGGTGATCGAGGCCACTGTCTGACCAGTTTTATCCAGTTTCAGGGATATTAATATTTGTCAACCTGATCCGACTGAGATCAAAAATATATTTTTCTAATATACTTTTTTTTTAGCATGTTCATGATTTCTGCTTAGTCATTGAATGGAAACATTGTTGTTCACATTGTTTTATTATAATACAGTATATCAAAGATAATGTTGAGTGCATGAATTTGTTACTTGCGTCATCCAACAATGGAAATGTTTCTTTGTTTTGTCAGCCGAGACCAGATGAAGGAGATGTGAAATGCGTAACAGTCCTGATAGTTGGCGCTGGGAGTCGTGGAATGTGCTATACTTATTATGCTGTAAATTTCCCAAAAAGAATGAAGGTAAAACCTAACAGTGCGTGACCAGTTGTGGGCTGTAACTTGTTTATAACTTCCTACCCACCTGTCCTTACCTGCAATTTAGTTTTTTCAGTGCTAACTTTTTGGATTCTTTTTAGCTTGACTCCTTTAGGACACAGCTATGATTAGTCCCTGTTGTATCGTCTACTGAAGTTTCAGGGCCCGTTTACCCTAGGCAACTGTCAAAACTGGGCTACCTGCCTAGTGAAAATGCACAAAGACTAAAAAATATACTTAAAGAGGCTCTGTCACCAGATTTTGCAGACCCTATCTGCTATTGCAGCAGATAGGCGTTGCAATGTAGATTACAGTAACGTTTTTATTTTTAAAAAACGAGCATTTTTGGCCAAGTTATGACCATTTTTGTAGTTATGCAAATGAGGCTTGCAAAAGTCCAAGTGGGTGTGTTTAAAAGTAAAAGTCCAAGTGGGCGTGTATTATGTGCGTACATCGGGGCGTTTTTAATACTTTTACTAGCTGGGCGTTGTGTATAGAAGTATCATCCACTTCTCTTCAGAACGCCCAGCTTCTGGCAGTGCAGACACAGCCGTGTTCTCGAGAGATCACGCTGTGTCGTCACTCACAGGTGCTGCATCGTGTCAGACGAGCGGGGACACATCGGCACCAGAGGCTACAGATGATTCTGCAGCAGCATCGGCGTTTGCAGGTAAGTAGCTACATCGACTTACCTGCTAACGCCGATGCTGCTGCAGAATCAACTGAAGCCTCTGGTGCCAATGTGTCCGACACGATGCAGGACTTGTGAGTGACGTCACAGATCTGCACTGCCAGAAGCTGGGCGTTCTGAAGAGAAGTGGATGATACTTCTCATCAGAACGCCCAGCTAGTAAAAGTATTAAAAACGCCCCGATGTACGCACATAATACACGCCCACTTGGACTTTTACTTTTAAACACACCCACTTGGACTTTTGCAAGCCTCATTTGCATAACTACAAAAATGGTCATAACTTGGCCAAAAATGCTCGTTTTTTAAAAATAAAAACGTTACTGTAATCTACATTGCAGCGCCTATCTGCTGCAATAGCAGATAGGGGTTGCAAAATCTGGTGACAGAGCCTCTTTAATCTTAATCAATTCTATGTATTAATCACTGGCGGTGGGAGTATCGGTAAATGTAAAAGGTCTGATATTTTAAAATTTTTGAAAAATCGTTCTGTATAAACTGGAATTAAAGGGGTATTCCGATCACACAAAGTGATGGCATATTGCTAATCTATGCCATTACTTTACAATCAGTGAGGGTTCGACCTCTGGGAACCCCACTGTTCCTGAGAATGAAGGGGCCGCAACCCTACTACATTTTTTTTTCCTTGAACAGCGGCGTCCCATGAGATCGGGAGCACCACTGTGCAGGGAAAACTTAGATTGGAACGCAATGCTAAATTAGCACTGCGGCCACTTCATTCTCAGGATCAGTTTAGGATGGGACCGCACAAATCCTAGAGATAGGCCTTTACTTTGTGTGATGGGAATAACCCTTTATTCTGCCCATACACATTAGATCTGCAGACTCCATAATTTTAAATGGTAACCCAGCTTTGAAAAAACTTTTGACCTGTTGTAGTGACATGTCAGAAGTTTTGATCGCTGGGGGTCTGAGCACTGAGGCCCCACCTATTGCTAAAACGAAGATGCAGAAGCACTCGGGTGAGCACTGTGCCTCTTCGTTTCTTATTGGCTCACCGCTTGCTCGGCTATACGAGAAAAGTCAATCAAAAAAGAAGCAGCACAGCGCTCACCCGCGCATTTCTGATGCTTTGTTTTAGCGATCGGTGGGGATCTTAGTGCTTGGACCCCCACTGATCAAAACTTCTGATATATCACTATGACATGTCAAACGTGTTTTTCAAAATTTAATTAACCTTTAATGTGTAGAAAGGCCTCCAAACTGTGCCCCCATGGCTGACGTTTGGGTAAAAGACGATCAGGCATGGTAGATTTCAAAATGCCCAATACTTTTGTTATGCCAAGAGATAAGCTTGTCTCCCTCTCCCTATTGAAATACTCATGCACGCTCAGCCGAGCAGAGTATACATGTTTATGGGGAGGATGGAAAAATTGTTGGGGACAAGTGTTCAGCCAAAAGCTACCTTATGCAGACCTCCCAACCGTCCTGAATTCAGCGGCACAGCCCCGGATTCCGGGCGGTATCCTCTCCCGCTGTTAAGCTAATTCTAAATCAGGGAACCATCCGCTCCCTGCTTCAGAATTAGTTCATAGCAGAGGAGCAGAGGGAGCTCCTCCGCTCGCTCAGGACTCCCCGGGCACAGCGCTACTTTAAGCGCTGTGCTCGGGGAAGCACTTGACATTACTGTCTATACTGACAGTGACGTCAGTGGCTACTCCTGGAGCGGAATCCCCGGCCAGAGTCTGCAATGGGGATTCCGCTCAAGGGGTAGCCACTGACGTCACTGTCCATATATGGATAGTACTGTCAAGGGCTTCCCCGCGCACAGCGCTTAAAGTAGCAGCGCTGTGCCTGGGGAGTCCTCGGCGAGCGGAGGAGCTCCCTCTGCTCCTCCTACTGTGCACTAATTCTGAAGCAGGGATCTGATGGTTCCCTGCTTCAGAATTAGTGGCTACTCCTTGAGAGGAATCCCCATTTGCCGATTTCTGGCTGGGGAAATTGGAGCGGAATCCCTGGCCAGAGTCGGCAACGGGGATTCCGCTCAAGGAGTAGCCACTGACATCACTGTCCATATATGGACAGTGACATCAGGGCTTCCTTCTAGGAGCGGAATCCCCGGCCTATCCTCTGGCTGGGGATTCCGCTCCTAGAGGGAGTCCCAATGGCGCTATCTACAGGGGACACTGTGGCTATGTAAATGGACACTATTTACATGGGCACTGTCACTATCCTACAAGGGCACTGGCACTAGGGGCAGCTAAAAGGGCATTATACTGTATGGGGGCAGCTTTGGGGGCACTATGCTGTATGGAGGAATTTGTTTGGGCATTATACTGCATGGGAGCATCTGTATGGGCATTATACTGCATGGGACAATATGTGTGGGCATTATACTGTATGGGGGCATCTGTGTTGGATTTATACTGTATGGTGGCAGTTATGGGGGCATTATACTGTATGGTGGCAGCTAGAGGGTATTATACT
This sequence comes from Rhinoderma darwinii, assembly GCF_050947455.1. NCBI lineage: Eukaryota > Metazoa > Chordata > Amphibia > Anura > Rhinodermatidae > Rhinoderma > Rhinoderma darwinii. The sequence continues at coordinate 23,445,469 of NC_134696.1, forward strand.
GTATGGGAGCATGATACTGTGTGGACTGAATCGGGTGTGTATGGGTGGGATTAGAGGTGTAGTTTAAAAGAAAAAAAAATTGGCATGTTGTGTGCCGCATCGGTTGTGCCTCTTTGTGATACTTGAAAGTTGGGAGGTATGCCTTGTGTATTGCCAGCCTTAGCCAGAAATCCACCTCCTGTCTCAACGGCTGCTGTTTTGTCAATTCTCCATTGTCCATGCTTGTCACTGAAGCTCTGTTTGTGCTTATTGGCTCCTATGTATAAGCACAAGCCCACCACATGCTCACCAGGACATCCGTTCGGTTCAAACATGTAAAACCCCTTTAATACTTTATGCATTTACTTCATGTATCCATTCATATTTAGCCAACGTATGACTGTCTGGAAAGCAATATGCACTTGTGGACATTTAGCAGAAAGATTTAAGTGCACATTAATGACTATATGTGAGAATTTTGAGAAGCCTGCGAATACATTTCCTCCCATGTCTGTGTTTATATTAGTAGGGAAATCGTGCCCCTCCTAGTTCGGCTGTTCCTTGGAAGAGGGCACATGAGGACACAGCCTGCCATTTTACAAGGGTTAATGGTTATATATTGAAAGTCCCACAAGAATTGTTGGCAACGTTCCCAGTCGCTACTTCAAGGAGCACATTATACCTACAGTGAATGTTGCAGATTTTTTTTTTTTTCCCCTATAAATTTTTATTGGTAGATTTTCCGAAACAAATCTTCTGATCGGCGTGGCATCTTAATGATCGGGATTCCGCCTCTAATGAACAACGAATAAACAATGCGAGCAGTATAGGAACCTAATCAAAACTGGAAAGAGAAGAGTTAATAGAAAGCATTTCATGAAACCAGATTCTCAATGATATTTGTTCTTTAGTGCGTTGTACATCATGTACAAGGCAGAAATAATGGAGCCAGACTTCAAGCATGGTTATAATGAGTAATAAAAAGTAATCTAATTGAATATTAATGGTATTAAATATGGTGAGATGACCTCATGCTGCTTTGTATGGTAGTGGGTAGGACTAAAGGCCCTTTTACTCGGGCAAATGGAACGTTCCCAATCATTGTCCTGTGTAAACAGGGCAACGATCAGCCGATGAACGAGAAAACGCTCATTCATTGGATGATTGTATCGTTTATGCAGCCTAAAACATTATCGTTGTTGGCAGCACATTTCCCTGTGTAATCGGGGAGACGTGCTGCCGACATGACAGAAATGTATGGGGACGAGTGATCGTTGCTCGATCCCATGCATTGCTCCCTGTAAAAGGAGAAAACGAGCGCCGATCAACAAATGCCCTAAGTGTATAGAGGTGGCACATAGGCTAGGGCTACACGTGTAGAGTTGTTCTCGGCTCAGTCTACTATAGGTTTGTAATGACGGGGTAGGGAGACAGACAAGTGAGCCCTAATCTACCCGCCACTCAGTCCCTGCCTACTTGCAACGACCTGTCCTAAGCGACGGGGTATAACTGGGCAACAGTGCCTACACTCAGTAAGTGCAAGACAGACAAAACAGACAGGGGTACACAGAAGCTAGGGAAACGGGGCAGCTGCCCACGGAACACCGTGAGCAACAAGAGTGGTGAACGAGCCGAGTCAAACCAGGAGAGAACGAGGTACAAAACGCTGAGCAGGAGAGTGGTCAGAAAGCCTAGGTAAATAACAAGCAGAGGATCAGTAGTACAAGCAGCAGCAGCAGGCCAGGAAACAAGCATAGAAGAATCACAGGCAAAGGAGGAACAGGAAAGGCAGGTATAAATAGACAGAGGGCGGGAGCTAGCTCCGTCTGGCCAGGCTGTGATAGGCTCTCCCACTCCTAAGCCTGCCATCCTGAGTGGTGGAAGATGGAGTCAGTCTCACAGCTTCCTTGGCCTGACGAAGACACATGTCCTGTGTTGAAACGCGTTGCCTATATTTAATAAATCAAGGAATTTACCACTGTTACCCGTTTACTTATTAGTAGCGCTCCCCTGTATATCCATACATTTTTTCCTATTTTACTATCACAGACATAGGAGCAGGTGCAGACTGATTGCCCACGGGCGTCGACACAGAACCTGTGTCTAGCAAATCCTTTACAAGGATGGTCCTCATCATGGGACCCCCTACTCTATCACATACAAATGCCATGAAGAAGGATTATGCAAAAGACAGTCCCTTAAAAGGATAGTCCACTTTGGACAATCCCTTTTTGTAAGAAGGGTCTCTTGATGATAAGCATATTATAGGGGGTCTTGCTACGATCAGCTGTGATCTGAGGGAACTGCACAGCAAGTGTTCAATTCCATTGCAGCGCCACCACAGGGGAAATGAAGCGTTACACAACTTCCATTCAAATCAAGGGGCCGTCAGTTTAATGCATGGACATGCCGGTTTCTCCAGCTTGATATTGTCTATTACTCCAAAGGGCCTCTTGCATCCATGCATTTCACAGACGCTCATTGATTTTAATGGAAAACGACTAATTCTTCATTTCATTAGAGGGGAAATGATCAGAGATAATGTGAAGGAGGGGGTGACAGCAGCAACAGGACCTCCCATAACTGTAGACCAGCAATATATAGTTCGATATGTTTTTGGGAATGTTGGTTGTACACAATACTTTAGTAGGTTTCTCCGGATGAGCAGGCTGAGGTTCAGATTATTCCTTTGCTGGGTGCGGTGTGCAAGTTATCTAACTAAATGTATCATTGACCTGCTCGGTTTGGCTGTGTCCACACATCTTGGTTTTGTTGCATGATTTTGCCCCAAGTTTTGCAAATGCTCGTAAAAAAATGGCGATTTTTTTTTTTTTTTTTTTAATTCTTTTTTTATTTCTTTTTTTTGCCTCGTTTTTTTTCCCCCATAAAGCATGATAAAACGGACACAAAACAAATGTAGTGAATGCAGTATTCCATACAGGCAAGGAAGCAATGCAATATAGCTAAAATATCATTTTAACCCTTTCTGGAAATGTTTAGGGAGGTTAAAAGGGCTACTGGCCAAGCTAGAGAAACGCTCTTCTATCTTAAAAACTTCTTGCACTGTGGTCGAGGAAAAATGCACAACATGTTTCACGGATATAATGAATGTCCTGTCCTTAGGATTGACCATTAATGTGTAATCTGTGGGGGTCTGATCCCCCAGTAACTGCACCAATCAGCAGAAAGAAGGCCCGAGGCGTTTGCTGGAGTTCCATCTCCTTTAGCTTTATCCTTGTGGCAATATCTGGTACTGCACCTCAAGAATATTCAAGTAAATGGTGGTGGGTAGCAGTACCAGACACATTCGCATGGCCAAAAATGATTCAGTGTCAACTACTGCAGTAAAGGGGCACTCCAGCAAGCGCCTCAACCCCTCCGTTCTGCTGATTGGTTGGCATACTTGGGGTCAATCCCCCACAAAAGCATTATTATAACCCCAGAAAGCCAGTTTGGCCATACTTTATGTCCCACTCCCAGCACATTCTTATTTTGATTGTAAAAATTGTTTAATGAGTAAGACCGTTGCGAAAGAGAGTAAAAAGCTTAAAATGTATCTTTCTCTTTAAATGTAGAAAAGTAGAAGACTATAATAGTCATATCAATGACGAGCATTTCCCGTAAGTGAGGGATACTGGAAGAAGAAAGCTGAATTAGTGGTTGCTCTCCATTACTGTTCCACCAACGACCCCTTGTGGAAGGGAACCGGCTCTACTCGTTGTGCAATACAGTCATTCCCGGAGCCGTGTAGTCTAGCAACATGTTCAGCTCATCTAAGTCATTTCATTCCAGGCAATTCATGAGGATCAGACAGGTTTCTTTTCCCAATATAGTTGCACTTTTGGACATTTTACTTCGCATTCTGCCAATTTATTTACAGAGGTAAAACCATCTCCGCAGCTGCTGTGTTGTGAATATATGAAGTGCAGCTTAAAGGGACAGTGACCCAAAAGTTTATCGTATCGTCCTTTATTTTGTGTCTTTCAATGGACTAACTGACCACAAGTTTGCAAAACTTCCTGCCTCCATGATGACTGCCATATCTCACATATGACTAGATCGGAGAACCTTACACACACATATATATATATATATATATATATATATATATATATAGATACAAACCTATATACATACAGATGTAGCCATCTTTATCTTGACTTTTAGCGCATTAAATACACAGTGAGAAGAAACTTTAACTTGACTTTTCAATAAGTTCTCAGAGTCCAGATAAAGATGGCTGGTTTCATTTCTGATTCTTGTCTTTGCCACGTGGACAGATTTACGCAGATCTGAGAATTAAGACCTGACTCATGTTTTATAGAGCGGTCACATTTTCTGCAATAGGTTTTTTTTGTGGTTATTTTTATACAGTTCAGGATCAAAAACCACGTGGTTAAGTGGAGACAGACTTTGCATCTACTTTGCTCCACGTGTTTTGTAGAGGTGGAGAAAATGCAAGACTATATTAGGCCATATTTCTCTCTTAAGGCCTTGTTCACACAATGCTAATTTGCTGCAGATATTTCAGCCAAAACCAGGAAGGACTTTATAGGTCTCCTCTCCTGGATCCAATTCTGGTTTTGGCTTAAAAAATAAAAATCTGCAGCAAATCTGCACTGTGTGAACAAGGTTTAAAGGTGTATTCTGACCAGAGGGGAATTCTGTCACTCCCCCCCCCCCCTGCCGCACAACCAAGGAGGACTGTGAATGGAGCGTCAGTGAAGCGTGCTGGCTGCCGCGCCATTCAGACTATGGGACTGATGGAAAGAGCGAAGTGTGGAGGTATTGTCCCCTACAGGCATTGCTTATATGGGAGGATATCCTCAACATACGGCACCTGACAGAGCACCATACGGTAACACAAGGAGTCGTAAAGTGGCTTAGATCCTCCGCCACTCTCTGTATGGCATCGTGTATGATGATGTGTTTTCCATAGTGGCCTCTGTGGTCATGGGACATGCCACCACTATGGACCATATATATATATATATATATATATATATATATATATGTATATGTGTGTTGTTTTTTTTTCCATCTCCTTAAAAACTCCTCTAAACACATTGCTTGTCGTATATAGCTGATATCATCTGACATATGTAGCCAATCAGACCTTCTTTCAATTGTGACTTGTGTATCTGCTGCAGTCAGTAGTCAGTATTGTGGGTCACATTGGCTGGCTGTGTGTAGGAAAGAAAACTTGTTGGACCATTTATTCCATTGATGGGGTTCAGGTTTCATGCTCCTTATACCAGTTTTTCTGCATGACCCAGAGATGCCAGTGGCGTCCAAATGGTAGCCAAGCTGTATAGCCGACGCTGTTTCTGTTTTACTGTTTCTACACATTGCTGATAACAAGCAGCCAGTAATCTGCTGTATTCATGGTCTCAACCGGTTGTGCAAAGCAATCGGGTAATGTCTTCTTCATAGTACCCTCTATTGATGTGGTGATACCTTACACCTGAATATTCTCTACATCCAGCTTTCTAGAATTCAGTAGGACCCCATTTACCCCTAAGACAGACTAGGGGTAAAGAAGATGCTAGAAACATTTCTTAATCGAATCAGACATTTGCTGCACATCTGGAGGCTGCACGTTCATGATGCAAATTTCCCATTCCTCCACATCCCAAAGGTGACCTACTGGTGACTTGGGTCCGTGACGCCAAACAGCTTGTCATGTTTGTGGAGTTAGCTCTTTATCACATTTCAGGCAATGGGTAGACTGTAGTTCTACAGGGGTGGACATGGTCTGCAGCAATATTTAGATGGGCATGTAAATGATGCTTTAGTTTTAAAGGGTTAATCCCATCACATGAACATTGGTATTAAAGGGTTATTCCCATCACATGTGGATATATACCGCCACCTCTCCATTCATTCTCCACTTGGATGCGACGGTCAGCAGGACAAGGGTTGGGGGACACCTGTTCTGGAGATATGTACTGGTCCCACCTCTAGGACCTGCACCTATCAGACCTTTATGGCAAATCCTGCGGATATGCCATGAATGTCTAAAATGGGAAAACCCAGTGGTCTAATCTGTGCCAAGTGAAAACATTCCCCACACAATCCTACCAGCACAACACAGGATGGGTCCGTAAATTCATATGGTCTACACCAATTTATGATCCTACCATCTGAATGGTGCCAGAGATATTGAGCTACATCTGCCCAGGCAACGATTATCTGACCTTCAACTGTCCAGTTCTAGTGACTCTCTGCCCGCTGTAGCCTCTGCCCTCTGCAGTCTCTGTCCTACTTCGCCTCTGACCTCTGTAGCCTCTGTTTCTCGCTCTTAGTTGACTGTCTACCTACTGTTATGCTTTTACATATCTATACACCTAATAAATTCCTCAAAATTAAAACAAAATACATTATTATACTTTAAATACACATTTTTAGGATTTTATATATTTAATAAGGTAAATTTTAATGTTGAATTGAGTTATTTACTCTCATATTTAACGTATTCGTATCCATAAAATATTCACTATTAAAGGACAAAACCATATAGCCTTAAAATGGGTACCAAATCTATTTATTAACAACATCTTCATATATTTAAATGATATAAAATTTGCTATTTAAAGGGAAAAAAAAATGTAATGTACAAAAATATTAATATAAGTATCACCTTTGATAACACGGGGCTCAATATCGTTCAAGTCCTTGAAAGAGAAAGCATCAAAACTGTTTTCTTTTAGTCTTGGTAGAATAGTAATACTAAAAAAAAATGAATAATAATAAAAAAAATAAAAATAAAATTCTTCTCTGGTAAAGTAAATCCATAAAAAATAAAAATTCATAATATTCTTCTGTTAAAATTTCACCTTGTGTCCTCTTCGTCTTGTACTCTGAATACCCACAGACTCTTCTTGAATTTTCTACTGTGCTTTCTTGAATACGTGCCCCCTCGCCTGAGCTGTAATGGATCCTGCTCCAACTGTGTCTCCAGCAAGTGGGAGGGATATAGTTCTCTGTTACTTAAACATTTTCTATTTGGAAGAAGAAAAAAAAAATATGATGCAATATCCTTCGTTGTTTTCTGGGCATAAACCCAATAACCGGAAAGATTTATGAGTTACAAGGTTATTTTTGTTGTTGATTGAACGGCTTCTTCCTGGTTCCCTGTAGAAAAACAGGGCAAGGGTGATTAAATAGAAGATAAGCTAAAAAAAAAAAAAAAAAAAAAAATGTAGGGACTTATCTGGCTGGAACCGGTCTGAAACTGCAGCCAATCCCAATTCGCTAAACTTTTTTTTTTTTTTTTTATAGTATAAAAGAAACAATGGGTATTTCTAGACTGGAGAATACTGGGGCGTAGCTGCAGCGTCAATCACTAGGATTTTATTTTTAGATGGTAAAAATAACACTTTCGACAGCGACCTAAGCTGTTGTGGAAGATCCGCAAGAACTCTGGCTTTCATTTTAGGGAGCTTTTTTTAAAAAATTTTGTTTTGTTTTGGGTTTTGTCATGTCAGAGGCGTTGTACAAAACAATCATCCGACTCTGTAAAAGCCACGAGCTGCCTTTCAAAAAGATCTACAGCACAAGAGCTCCCTCGTCTGAGCTAGCGCGGAGCCACAGGGGTGTTCGCAGCAGCTTTGTTAACTCTTGGGTGGTATTTTATGTGGCGTTGCTCTTACAGCCCTCAAAATGTCTCCGACCCTGCTATAACATAGGAAAGGAAGCCATTTAGTGGGCTTCGAAAGTATTCATGACCAGCAGGAGAAAGCCTTCTGTGAGGTAGAAGAATATTGTATTAATATCAATATTTTTGAGTCTGCTGCTTTAGTGTGTAAAATTTCCTGCAACGTCCGTGGACACAGGCGGTTGTGACATTGCAGAGTCACTCTAAATCGCCAGTGATCGCCTTGTTCTGGCCACGGTACAATCAGGGTGAGCTAAAGCAATTTACCGTTTGTATTTTGCGGCCCATAAACAACGAATCCGTTGTCTATTTCTGCGTTCCGTGTGTTATCAGTGTGTCCTCCGCATCCGTTCCGTATTTTTCGCAAACACGTTCCGTACTGCATGCGCATGTCGTCTGTATTGATGGAGCCGCAAAACAACGCAAGACAGGAAATTACGTCAATAGCATGTCCCAACAGTCCCATGATCCTCGCCACCCAGCACCTTGTCCGCAAAACACGGACAGCACGCGGATGCCGTCCTTGGTTTTCACATCGCCATAGACTGGAATGGGCGAGGCTGAGCCGCAAACACGGACAGGAAAAGGACCTGCTCAGAGTTTTGCAGACCAGTCCATGAAAAGCACAGTAGTGTGAATGGGGCCATAGAAATGAATGGGTCGGTGTGCTGTCTGTTAAAAAAACGGATAACACACGGAAACAGCAGTTGTGTGCATGTAGCCTGAGGGAATGTTCTCACTGGCAGGAGACGCTGCAGAAAAAACGCAGGGCATTAGTCACAGAATCCGCAGCAAATAGTGCGTTATTGCTACGGAAACCCGCTGAGGTTTTACCTGCAGATTTAGTGTGAAGCATTGAATGTAGTTTACTGCGTTTCCGATGTACAGAACAACAACAAAAATTCAACTTGTGGATTTTAGTGCAGAATTTCTGCTCCTCATTGATGGCACAAAATACGCAGCATAAATTGACCTACTGCGGACTTGAAAGCCGCACCGCAGAACACTTTCCGCATGACTTTTTTTTTCCGTGTTTTTTTCCACACCGTGCAGCTGAGATTTTCAGAAATCTTATCCACGTTGCTGTTACTGTAAATGCTCCAGGATTTCCACAGTGTGTCCTGCCTGTGGGAACCCAACCGAACTACTCCATATATCGCAACATCCTGGATCCTTGTTGGGAAAAATAAAAACTTTAGACACAACAGTTTCCATCCCAATGTTCCAATTAAAGAAAACCCGCCGCCTTTCTTCTAAAATGTTTGCTGCCAACCTGGTGGTCTGTACACAAATGCATCCGTTTATAACAGAAACCACAATGCATTGCCGGATCCGTCATACAACAGATACAACCCGCGCCTGACGGACTCCATTGACTTATGAAAAGGGCCGTCCGCTTCTGCTCGGGTGTCTGTCGATTTGGCAGAAAATATAATGAAGTCTATACCAGAGATTTTTCCTCTTCTTCCTCCTCTTCCTCTGTCAAATGCTTTGGGTGTAAGTACTTGTGTTTGTAGTGTCTTAAAGTGCCCTCCAGCTCGCCGGCCAAATTCTAGGTGACCATTTCAGGCACATAGACCTAAGGCGATCACTCCAGCCTCCCTGCACCTGTCGCTACGTTATAATCTCAATTGATTAACAAATCCATAAAGGAAAAAATGTTAATAATGAAGTCTGAATGTTTTCTTGAAAGGGTTGTCCCTCGACAACCCTTCTCTTAGGCCCCATGCACACGTCCATAGTTCTTATCCGCAATTACTGATCCGTAATTGTGGCTAAAATACTGACACATTAATTTCTATTGGCCATGGACACCGTCCCCTTTACAGGTGTCAGCCCAGACCGAAGAAATGAGCCATAAAAAATAGGACGTCCTATTTTTGGCATTTACAGACCATGCCCCTATACTTCTTACTGTGAGCACGGTCCGCGAATGCGGGTAACACTCCGCGGCCTGTTCGTGCAGTATTTACAGACCGGAAATACCGCACGAACATGTGCACGGGGCTTTACTTTTATATCCTGTCACAGTGAATAGGGCTGTCGGAAACACCCGAAGGATTGCATTTCAGCTATCTCCTACATTCCCATCCAACTCTGTAAAGACCGACAGCACGTGCTCCTCCTGCTCTCCAGACTAAGGGCCCCTCCTTCTCGACTACAGTCCGGATCCCAGATGTCAGACCCCACACCAGTCATTCTGTTCATAACCTGATGGATTGACCTGGGCTTTGGGCATCAAAGCCAATTTTTCTGTTAGACCGCTTTTGATCATTTTGAGTATTTTAAGCAAACTGCTATTTATTTTAGTGGCTCTTTAAACATAAATGTTGAATGAAATAAATGAATATGAGAAGTCACCGTACACCTCACTATTATTACAGCGCTGTATATACTGCATGCTCAATGTGTTCCCTGTATCACATACCCTTGAACTGTTCACAATGTCAGTAAGCGGAAGACAAAAAGAGGAAGCGATAAGTTCCTTTGGTTTAACGGACATTGTTTATGAGAGTAATTTACAGTAGTAAGAGAAGTAGTATATACATTCTACATATATATGTGCAGTATATACAGTCTACATATACATTCTATACTGTAGAAACTGTCACTAGACACTGAATATATTTTTGCTTCTTAAAAATGGTCTTCGCCATTGTATGGATAGGCCATCCGTGCATGATCCCTCTGGATCCCAGAATGAAGTGGCAGCGGTGCTGCGGCCCTTAAACTGCAGTATCCAGCACAGCGACATCCATCAAGTGTGGCAGCATCTGGTACTGCAGTTCAGCTACGCTCATTTTGGAGGATGGACTGGCACAGCCATTGACAGTATTGACATTGCTATGCTGGGTACAGCATTGAAGGGGCTACGGTGAGCACTGCTGCCCATTTGTTTTGTTGATCGGTGGGGATCCCAGAGGGGTGGACCCCCAGTAATGAAATCTTGGATAAGCCATCGATGTAATTTCCCTGAAAATCTATTTTTTTCATCAAGTAGATTAAAACATGTTACTACACGCACCATCATGACAATATCTAATTGTATATACAGTAAAAAATATAGAACCCGGCATTGCGCAAAAGAAATATCATAGCTGCTCAAATATTCCTGATCATACGGATGTTCATAGAGAATCCTAAAAACTCACTAGTGAGGGTAAGTTCACACGGCTTATTTTCGGGCTGTAAACAGACGAAAAATCGGAAGCAGAACTCCTCCAAACATTTGCCCATTGATTTCAATGGGAGAAACGGCGTTCGGTTCAGACGGGGCATTTTTTTACGCGGCCGCGTAAAAGAAACCTCGTAAAAACAAGTGCATGTCACTTCTTGAGCCATTTTTCATTGACTCTATAGAAAAACAGCTCCAAAAACGGTCGTAGAAAACGCCGCGATAAACGTGAGTTGCTTAAAAAACTTTTGAAAATCAGGAGCTGTTTTTCCCTTGAAAACAGCTCCGTATTTTCAGAGGTTTTTTGCTAAGCGTGTGCACATACCCTAAGCCCTTATTCACATGACAGGGTTTCCCGGCCGGGTGACGGCCGTTCATAAAACGTCCGTCACCCGGCTACAGTAGGAACAATAGACCCCTAATGGTGCTATTCACACAACCGATTTTTTTGACGGCCCGGGAAACCTGGCCGTCCAAAAATGGGACATGTCCTATTTTCGGCCGTTTGCCCGGCCGCCCGGCTCCCATAGAAGTCTATGGGGCCGGCTAATACACCGAGTGATGGCCATGTATTCCGTCGCTCGCTCCCTCCTCATAGCGCAGAGTGCATGTGAGGAGGAGGAGTTTATGCCATTCGGACGAATGGCTGTACGCTGGAGGTAAGTTTATACACTGTGTGGCAGGGCCGGAGTGTACAGCAGGTGTAAGGGAGCACTGCGCTGGCTCCCTTCCCCTGCTTGTTTTAAAAGCGCCCTGGCCCGGCGACACCTTCCATGGCCGATAACGCCGCTAGCAGGTGCTGCTGCTGTGGCTGCTCCTACTGCAGCGACGCCACTATAGCAGAGCAGGGAGGTATCTCCCCGCTCTGCTATGTGCTAGCCGCACTTTAGCTCCCTGAAGGAGCGGAATCCCCGAGTGTTCGGGGATTCCGCACCTGGACAGAACGCTTGATGACTCTGTCCATATCTGGACAGTGACATCAGGGGAAACTCCTGAAGCGGAATCCCCAAACACTCTGTGACCGGGGATTCCATACCAGGCGAAGCCAGTAACGTTCAGTGTCCATAAATGGACACAGACGACAGGGGCTATTCCTGAAGTGGAATCACCGGCCACATGGGGATTCCCCTTCAGGAGTTGCCCCTGATGTCACTGTCCAGATATGCTCGGCCCGGAACGGATGCAAAACGAATGCAAACCGGCCGGGATATTATCGGCCGACACTCGGGCTCGGGCTGGACCCTGTCGTGTGAATAAGGCATAAGAGTAGATCGCCTTCTGAGACAGAACTAAATACAAAGTGAACTAAAATGTGATACTAGAACGTAGATTTTTAATCCGCGGGATTTCCTCATTGTCATTAGCTCTGCTTTAGGGCTGATTCAGACGACCGTGAATTGTGTCCGTGCGGCTCGCATGGACCAATAGAAGTCTATGGGGCAATAAAGACAGTCCGTGCTTTTTGCGCAGCGTTTGTCCGCTGCGTAAAAAGCGCAACACGTTCAATATCTCCGCGTATTTCGCACATCACGCACCCATTGAAGTCAATGGGTGCGTGAAAACCACGCAGGTCGCACGGAAGCACTTCCGTGCGAACTGCCTGTTTCGCGCAACAGCTGTCAAAAGGATGAATGTGCTTTTCTGTTTACAAACATCCAAATGGCGTGTCATAATGATGGCTTTTGCGCGAAAAGCACGCAGCCGCGCATCATATGATGCTGCCTCACGGAGCAGGTAAGCGGCTTTTGCGCAGGCAAAACGCCGCGTGTTTTGCGTGCGCAAAAAACGCCACGGTCGTCTGAATCAGCCCTTGGTCTCCTGGAAGTTTCACATAATACTCTGTGTGCTAGGAAAAAGTGTCGGATTATTAGAGGTTCTGGATTATCAAATGCAGAACCAGAGGAATTTCACTGTTCTTATATTTACACCTTAGATGTGTTTTTTTTTTCTCAGATTGTTGGAGTTGCAGATCCTCGATCATGTACTAAAGAAACCCTTAAGATGATGCATCGTATAGATGAAGATAAATTTTTTGATGGTATGTAAATGTAGATTTTGTTTTTTTGTGAAATAAAAAATGCAATGTTCACAGGCTACACTGCCTGAAAAGCCTTTCCTCTTGTTCTAAGGGTCTGTACACACGGCGCGGTCAAATCACGTTTTTTTGCTGCAATTTTGCAACCACGATTTGAACGCACCGTGTTTAAGGTGCGGGCCGAAAATTATTATCATCAGTGTAGTCCCTGCAGTATGTGAGTAAACTCGCTAATATACATTCCGGTCCCCCGTCGCGCTGATTCTGAGATTTTCATAGATTTTTATAACCCTGCCGGGGGATCGGAAGTCTAGTTGCACGGTTTTCTTTGATAACGATACGACTCTTGTCCGGGAATGTGACCGATCCCGCTGTACTCTATATACAAGCAGTAGTTCAGCGATTACATAAAGTACAGCGGGGTCGATCACATGACGAAGAGTCGTGTCATCATCAAAGAAGACGGTGCAACTTGACTTCCGGTCCCCTGGACGCGCTATAAAAATCTATAAATATCTCAGAATCGGAGCGACGGGGAAGCCAAGTTTAAGGACGCGGCAGTCGTCCGAAACGCGTAGGCCTAGAGGATACCACCTCCCCACTTCTTACACACCCGGGACATCTTACAACTGGACTTTCCTTTTAACTTATACCATTAAACTTGGAAAACCATTTTCCATTTTAACGCTACCCAACGCTGGATCCTACATTCCTCCTTTTCCATCCGCAAATATACTCACATACTACAGGGACTACACTGATAATAGTTTTTGGTCCTCACATGACTCCTTAAAGGCTCTGTTCACAACAGAGCCATGATCGCTATGACAGATCTGTTTTCGAATGGATCCCATTGACCCATGTCCAACATCATCCGGAAGCCCAGGGGATCCTGAGGACAACGTCCTCTTCAGATGTCAGTCGCTGCGCTGTCCAGGAGAACGTGTGTGTATTTAAATCACCAAATACATCACTGTCTCCACATATACGCACATGTTCACACACGAATTGGCCTGAAAAGTGGCAAGTATTGATGTATTTGGCGATTTGAATGCACACAAGGTCTTCAGGACAACACTGCCTGTACATAGGGCATAATGCAACTGCTGGGTTCCCTTTGGGCCTCCTTTACACATCAAATTTCTGGTGTTTTAAATTGCAGCAAAAAACGCTTCTAAAAACACGAGTATTATTAACATGTAACGTGCGGTTTTTTAATGGAGTTTTTAGTGGCGTTTTTTATATGCTGTCATTTAGGTCCGATTCACACGAGCGAAGGGAAACTCGGAGGTGAAAAACGTGACGGTGGTGCCCTCGTGCGGGTCCCGTTTTCACGAATCCCCATAGACTTGAGCCTGTGGAGGGATCCGTGAAAACGAAAGATAATGGGACATGTTCTATTTTTCAACTAACCCTTCACAGGGTCCGTTGAAACAATGGCTGTGTGAGCGGCCCCATTGAAAAACATGCGTCCGTGTGATGGCCGTTGTTTTAACCGCCGTCGCACGGATGTATTCATCGCTCTTGTGAATAAGGCCTTGCTGTCCGCAGCATGCACAGTCTGTTGCGGAGAAGCAGCGGATGTTCACTGCGGATTTCAGCTTTTGCAATGCAAGGGTTGAAATCTCCGGCAAGACCGCCGTGATATCCGCCACGTCTGAATAAACTGTTAAGCATGCAAAATTTTGCTGCAGTTTCGTTGCGTAAATGGCACCAATTTTCGGCTAAATCTGCAGCGGTAAAATTTCTGCCATGTCAGAACATACCCTGATTTTATATTTCAATCCTTCAGGTGGAAGACCTACTACATTTTATATGCATCTTGTAAATCCTACTAATTTTTGATGGTTGGACCATTATTTACAGGGATCTTTCGGGTTTAGTTGACTGTTACTGTTTAATGCAAAATATTTTTCTGCAGACTGGAGAGAAGCTGCAGAACTTGAAAAATTTGCAGAAGCCGTGATAATCGCAACTCCGGACAGTCTGCATAAGGTATATGCTCAGAACGTAGACTCGCATATTAGTCATGATGCTAAAGCAGGTGCAGGAGGAGACGGCGTAATGAGGTCCCTGCACTCCTTCCTGCATTTCTCACTGGGGGCACCATGAGCATCTGCTGTAGGCCAAATTCTCTTTCATATCTACCATCTCCCACGGTGACCTCAATACGTCTCTTGTTGTAAAATGCCAACCAGATGGTACACAAATATATCCGTCAACCCCCAACCCTGCACCTGCACAGCAGACCCTAGAACAACCATTGTGATTCTGAAGCTGCCTTTACATTCACCAGTTTTATGTGTTGGGATCTGATTGCATTCCACATCCATTCATACTTAAGTAATATCCCTTTAAATCTCAGAACTTTCTTCATCCGTCTTACAATGTAATTTTTTACATTTTTGTAAAAATTGTTCTAAAACATTAGATTAGCGAAGACACAGAACACTTTTCCCAAATGTAATTTCCCGTCTAGTCTAAATAATTTCCTGACTGTCATTTTTGTATTGTGGTGTAATCATGGGCTATAACCGGGCCAGCAGGGGGCGGTATGAACCCTCCTAGTCACCAAGGGATTTGACTTGGGGTTACTCCGGGGAGCAGAGTCTAAGGGAACCCCTGGTCTTTATCCTTTAATCACTGTACAGGGATGTGGACACCGCTGTGGGGGAGCCACAGGTCACTACCCCCATAGTAGTCTCCATCAGTGACGGCTGTTGTTAGTAGAAGCTGAGTGGTCAGGAGAGCTAAAGGCCTGGGCACGCTGAGGAGATTCGTTACGGTTAACGAAGCAATAAATCAGGGCAGGCGGCAGAGATTCATCAAGGAAAACGTAGCAATGGAAATGTATGGGGGCGAACGATCGTAGTAATGATCGCCCATCCCAAAACATAACCAATCATAGCTTGTGGTGACAGGAGAAAACGAGCGCCGATCAATGAGACGTCTCATTGATCGGAAATTGTTTTCACTACCCAAATTGGCCGGTTTAAAAGGACCTTTAGGGCTTATTCAGACGAACGTATAATACGTCCGTGCTGCGCGCGTGATTTTCACACGCGTCGCACGGACCTATGTTAGTCAATGGGGCTGTTCAGACTGTCAGTGATTTTCACGTAGCGTATGTCCGCTGCGTAAAACTCACGACATGTCCTATTATTGTCAGTTTTTCGCGCATCACGCACCCATTGAAGTCAATGGGTGCGTGAAAACCGCGCATGGCACACGGACGCACTTCCGTGTGCCACGCGTGATGCGCGCTACAGTAGTCAAAACTATGAATGAAAACAGAAAAACACCATGTCCATATGGTGATGACACACGGAGCTTTTGCGCGCGCAAAATGCCGCATTTTTTGCGCGTGCAAAGCGCACACGCTTGTGTGAATCCGGCCTTCGGTTGTGCCCATATTGCAGATGTATTAGACACATCTGAAGATGCCCATAGACTAATATCATGCAGTATCTTGGTAACGGCGCCAGGCTAGTAAGTACAAATGAGATAAATGAAATAAAATTGTTTCTTTATTCATGTGGACTACGCGTTTCAGGACCGCACCGGTCCCTTCGTATTTGACCTGACGAAGGGACCGGTGCAGTCCTGAAACGCGTAGTCCGCATGAAAAAAGAAACCCTTTTACTTTATTCACCATTTATTTGCCATTTATACTTTATTGTACTTACTAGCCTGGCGCCGTTACCAAGATACTGCATGAACTTTTTCTCTTGCTTACAATATAATCCCCGCGACAAGGATTCATCCTTCCAGGGAACGCGGTAGGGGGATTCCGGCGTACACCAATACTACAGAGACACATGGCCGCGAGATTCCCTAGTGGTGTGCCCACTACCGGAAAAAAGGCTTCCTGCTGAGTCTTTTGGCAAAGGACCACTTCCAAATGTACAAACCGCACATAAGATTACATCGCCTCAGAGGAGCGCCAGCTTTCCCCTTTTTTTCTTCACTTGCGCATCCATAGACTAATATAATTATCGGGGAACTGCTTGTACATCTGATAGCGATCCTTCCTTACACCTCTTTTAAAGAGAACCTTTCACCTGCCCATGCATATGCAGCATGTAATGGGCCGGGCTGCACAAACCCTGGGGCACTATAAATGTTCCTCCTATCTTTCTCCGTTATTTAGATATCGGTGCCGTTATATTTTGGCGCCCGATATTTAAATAACCCCTAAACTGTCAATGAGGCATGTAATTGGCAATTGGTAACATTGCTGTGACACTGTCCAATCAGCTACGGACCTTTTTCCAGCATAAGCTAGAGAGAGAAGAGCGAGAGCGCGCAGCTCCGCTGCCACAGAACAGAAGAGGAGAAGAAGAATGTGAATTCTACTTCTTCTGTTCTGTGGTGGCAGGACAGGAGTATCTTCAGCAGCGGCATTGGAGCTGTGCGGGCGCGCGCGCACGCTCTCACCCGTCAGCTCTCGGCAGACAAGGACAAGACTGTGTGATCTCTCACGAGAGATCACAGACTTGTTCAGCTTGTTTGCCGAGAGCTAAAGAGAGAGAGCGTGCGCACGCATGCTCGCACAGCTCTGAGCTGCGCGTGCGGGCCACGCACCCGCTCTCCTCTCTCCAGCTCTTGCTGTGACACAGTCCGTAGCTGATTGGACAATGCCACAGCGATGTTACATGCCCCCTTGCCAATTACATGCCCTATTGACCGTTCAGGGGGTTATTTAAATATATCGGCCGCCAAATATAATGGCACCGATATCTAAATAACGGAGGAGGGTAGGAAGAAAATGTAAAGTGCCCCAGGGTTTGTACAGCCCTGCCCATTACATGCTGCACGTGTATGGGCAGGTGAAAGGTTCTCTTTAACATGCTTTAGGCTTCGTTCACATCTGCGTCAGGGCTATATTCTGACATTGCGTCGGAGCTTCCCGTCAGAACGGAACCCTGACTGAGACAAACTGAAACCATAGGTTTCCATTTGCATCGCAGTTGCTTTCAAAGGTGCAAATGGTTTTCGTTTGTCTCAGTTGTGCAAAGGTTCTGTCGTTTTGACGGAATCCATACCTTAGTTGACTATGCTGTAGATTCCGTCAAAACGACGGAACCTTTACACAACTGAGACAAACTGAAACCATTTGCACCGGATTCGTCACCATTGAAATCAATGGTGACGCAAATGGAAACCTATGGTTTCCGTTTGTTTGTCAGGGTTCCGTTCTGACGGGATGCTCCGACGGAACATCAGAACGGAACCCTGACGCAGATGTGAGCGAAGCCTTACTCGGATCGGCTGAGCATGCATGTTTATTGCAATAGTGACAGCAGATACATGGCTGCCGGAAACCTCAGCTGCCGCTTGTCTCGAGGCGGAACAAGAGTTCTTACAATTTCTAAAATCCAACCATCTGGTACAGCTTAATTTGTATGGCAATAAAATAAAGGACAGCATGGAAAGTGTCGGCTGCGATGTGTGTGGACGGGTCTTACGTCCTACAGTTGCCATTATTCTTATCACATTGTTACACGTCTCTTTATAAACGGAAATAAATTGATAAATTGTCTCTTTTTAGGATCCAGCAATAGCGTTTGCAAAGAAAGGATATCATATTCTCCTGGAGAAACCAATGGCTGTAAGTCATTACACATCGAGAGCGCAACATTTATTGATTTGCTTTTTAGGGTATGTTCACATGCTTAATAAAAACGTCTGAAAATACGGAGCTGTTTGGTTTGACTGCCTCCCTAAGATCCTCTACTGTTATAGGGGCTCCCAACATTTTCCTCTGTTCTTCTGTCAGAGAGGGAAATTTTATTCTTTCTAGGAAGATATTCAATTCAGTGTCACTAACTCCTATCTCCTCTTTATACGAGTCTGAGTCGTGTGCATGGGCCCATAGAAATGAATAGGGCCGCAATTCTCCCGTGGATTTTCGGGGGAATTGCAGCCGCAAAAGCACGTTCGTGTGCATGGGACCTTACTGTTGTGTTGTGGCAGTTCAGCCTTGTCATAGGGACATTGTATTGATATGGGACATCCACATCAATGGTTACATGCTAGCTGACTTGAATAGTAGTTGACCTATGGATACTGATGTGGGTGGTTATTTAGATTACGCACTAGTGGGTCACAATCCTTTGATTTTAATTGCATACACAAGTTCAGTAATAATAATACATTTAGGGAAAAGCCACACGTGGCGGAATTGCTCTTGAATTCCGCTGCGGACACTCCGCAGCGTTAATCCGCAGCGGAGCCGTTTCTCCATTGCCTTCCACTTCTTTTTAGTAGGCTTCGTTTAGACGAGGCTGAAAATTCCGCTGCGGAGCATAGGCTGCGGTGCGGAATTTGGTGTCCGCAGCATGCTCTGTCTGTTGCGGAGCAGTGGCGGACTGGTTGCGGACTCATGGCGGAAGTTCTCCTTTGACTTCAATGGAGATTCTAAATTCCGCAATGAAGTCCGCAGCTGTCATGCACATGTTATGTGTGCTGCGGATGCGTCTTGCTTTTTTGCCATGACATTTCTTCATTCTGGCTGGACCTATGTATTTCTAGGTCTACAGCCAGACTGAGGAAGTCAATGGGGCTCCCGTAATTACGGGAGCGTTGCTAGGCGACATCAGTAAATAGTTACTGTCCAGGGTGCTGAAAGAGTTAAGCGATCGGCAGTAACTGTTCTGCACCCTGGACAGTGACTACCGATCCCAATATACAGCAACCTGTAAAAAAATAGAAGTTCATACTTACCGAGAACTCCCTGCTTCTTCCTCCAGTCCGGCTTCCCAGGATGACATTTCAGTCTAAGTGATGGCTGCAGCCAATCACAGGCTGCAGCGGTCACATGGACTGCCGCGTCATCCAGGGAGGTCGGGCTGGATGCCGAAAGAGGGACGCGTCACCAAGACAACGGCCGGTAAGTATGAAATTTGTTTACTTTCACTAGGGAAAGTTCTGTCCCATCTCTCTATCCTGCACTGATAGGGAGAAGGGAAGCACTTTTCCCGCAGTCCGCAGCAGCCAGTCCGCATCAATTTACTGCACATTTTGGGCAGATCCGCCGCAGAATCTGCAACGCAGATTCTGTGCGGCATTGATGCGGACAGTTGCGGAGGAAATCTGCCACGTGTGGGCATGCCCTTAGGGTATTTTCACACGTAGCATAAATACTGCAGATTTTCCACAACGGATTTCCTTGTGATGATGCAGCAGCAGCAGCAGAGTGTATGTGACGTGAACAAATCTCATCCACACGCTGCGTAAAAAAAGCAGCTGAAAAAAATGTTCCTAAATTAACCTGCAGTTTGTTTTTTTAATCCGCAGTATGTCCGTTTTTATACTTCGGAATCGCTGCTTTTCGTGTGCAGTTTTACCCCATTTAATTCAATGGGGAGGTAAAACCGGCAACAAATAGCAGATGTTGCGATTTTTGCAGTCGAACAACTGTGATTCGGCCGCAAAGATCGCAACTCAGAAAAAAATAAAATAAAGCTTCTACATACCTCCGGTCTCCATAGTCATGGTGACGTGTCCCTCTGTTCTCCGTCCAGACCAGTCTCCTTGGATAACCAATCACAGACTGCAGGGGGTCACATCAGATGAAACGTCAAATCAGGAGGCAGTGCTGCATGGAAAACAGAGGGCTGTGGCGCCATGATTACAGAGATTGGGGTAAGTATAATCTGTTTTGTTTTTTTTAAATTATTATTTTAACCACTTTTTTCCTGCAGCAGATATTCCGCCTGAAAACCTGCACCACAATTGGTTGCGGTTTTTCGGCCAAAATTCCCTGCAAGGGCGAATACAATGTGTACTTTTATGCAGCGTATCCGCCCTGTGTGAACATAGCCTAACTGTTTTCTTTCTTGTGTCCTTTCTTAGGTTACTCCTGAAGACTGTTGTGAAATAGTAAATGCTTGTAAAGAAAATGGCGTCATTCTTGCTGTGGGACATGTCCTGCGATATCATCCGGTTTCCAGGAAAACCAGGGTAATTTTCTTGAAAACGATCGTTTACGTTCTCTCTGCTGGTCGACATCGGCCCAGATTTCTGAAAGTGTTTACATGCAAATCTACGTGGCTTATAGCAGGCATTTAAAGAGACTGTGTGCCTGTCTGAGAGGTTGCGTTTTTTTCCACATTCATTAGGCCAGGTTCCCACGGGACGGATACACATTTTGGTGCCTTTTTTTCGGACGGAATTTCCGCTGCGGAAAGCAGCGGTAAAAACGCTCATACTTGCGTAACCCGTTGTTATGGCGACGCGTCCCTCCTGTGCAGTCTGGTCCAGCCTCCTTGGATGATGCTGCAACCCATGTGACCGCTGCAGCAGCGGTCACATGGGATGTAACGTCATCACAGGAGGCCTGACTGCAGGAGGGCGTTTTGGGTAAGTATGATTTTTTTTTCCGTAGTTGTGATTTTTGCGGCGTAATCGTTGCATATACGCCGCAACACCTGGCTTTCTGTTGCGGGTTTTGCATCCCCATTGAATTCAATGAGGAAATTCCGCAACTGAAAATCAACAGAAACGCAGCAAAAATTGACATGCTGCGGAATTAAATTTCGCACCGCAGGTCAAGTTATTAACTTTTACGCTGCATTTTTTTTTCGCAGCATGGGCTCGAGATTTTCTGTATCTCATCGACTTTGCTGCTACTGTAAATGCTGCGGAGTTTCTGCACACAATTCCGTTGTGGAAATTCCGCAGCGTTTACGCTACGTGGGAACCCGGCCTTAGGAGGTATTCACTTTTTAATAAATTTGATGCAAATCTTGTCAACTACCCGCCCCAATGACTGGTTTAAAATATGCCAGTCTTAGAAAATGTGGGCCAAGAAATGGGAACCTCTAGGGAAAACCTTCTACTTGGGATCTATTCACACAGTTCGGTCAAATAGCGCTAAATTGCCACAATTACTGCAAAGTCCATGCAAAATGCCCTGCTTTGACCGCAAGGTGTGAATAGTGCAGGTCCTGATAGTGCGGTGCATGACTTCTTTGAATCTGCACTAGGCGTTACACAGTGTATGGGTGTACTGTGTGAATACTCGCAAAGGATCTATTCACATGAAGGCATTGAATGGCGGTTTTGATGCATTTTTCCCAAATCATGGCAAAGCCACAGCATTTTGCACCGCAATAACTGCAATACAATCGCACACTGTGAATAGGGCCTAAGGTTGGGTTTCCATAGGGCGTTTTTTGTAACTTTTCTTTTTTCTCAGTTTTGAATTGCTTCATAATTGCTTTGAAAAACGCATATGTGGTTTACTGCGGCGTTACTGTTGGGTATTTTTACGCCACCCTTACAATAAATGGGTCCTGTGAAAGGCTCCGCCTTGACTGCACCGGTTATTACACAGTACTGCCATCTTTTCCCTTTGACTGTTGAGCTTTGCACCTCCATAATTACGTTCCCTGTTAATAAATACCAGACGTGTCAGCAGTTCGTGTTCTGTAGATAGTTGCTATGTAGTTAGTAAATATACAACCCCACATAACATAAAGACAAAGTCTGACTCTGTAGGTTGTCGGGATCGACATCCAGGTTTGACTAGGAGGGGTTTGGAAGGTGTGTCCAGTATATTCACATGGTGCGATTTTTGCCGTGCGGCTCAAAACCGCGCTGTAAAAATGCATGCGTTTTTACCACGATTTGTTTGTACTGTAAAACCGCAGTAAAAACTCATGCATTTTTGCAGCGCATTTTAAGCTGCTGTAACAAAAAAACGCGGCGAAACCACACTGTGTGAATACACCCTTAAACAGGTTGCCGTTAAAAAAAACCTGTTAAAAAAGAATTTGACATGTAAAAAGCACACAAACTGCATTGACAATTTGGAGTAAAAACACGTGCAGTTTTGCTAAGCAATAATTGGCCGCACGCCAAAAAGACGGTCCCATTCGGAATGTGTGAAATGGCATATCTACAGTAGTACCATAGATGTCTGATAGGTGACCCCCGTTCTGCGAGGCAGTAAAATGAATAAATTATACATAAACATTTGAGGAATTTCCCTTTGATGTATTATTTTTCTTAGGGTATGTTCAATTAAAAATATTTTATTGTTTAGCGTCTACAACTCCTATGCCGACTTATGTGTCTCGATGGAAACAGACTGCAAACATACCCTGTGTAGTCTAATCCTGCAGTCATATTGCAATCTATCTGTCCGCTACTTCTTACTAACCTACCAGATTGATGTTAATAAGAAGCAGGGAACAGACTGAACAGAGTATGACTGCAGGAAGTTTGTAGTCGGTTACCATGGATACATTTAGGACTGCATAGGAGCTGTTTACACAACACAGTAGGAGATTTTTAATCAAGACTATTTGCAAAGGTTCTTCATTGTAGATGCATTGGGACTATAATAATTGGTTGTAAAGGTGGACATAGCCTTTAAAGGCAATGTACACCTTTGAAAATTTGCTGTTTTTTTTACTGTGTGTGTGTGTGTGTGTGTGTGTGTGTGTGTGTGTGTGTGTGTGTGTGTCTCTGAGTGTTTGCTGCAACTTTCTAATTACTTTTTATTAAAAAATAGTTTTACTTTTTGAGATACAGCTGCTTTGTATTCTGTATATAGAGCAGCTGTATAGTGCGCCGAGACCTGAATCCATCATAGTTCAGTGTCAGCGGGTCTGGTGTGTCTCTGACAAGCAGGATGGAGCTGTTACCGATCACATCTAAGTTCATGTGATCGATTTACAGGTGGATCCGAGCCGCTGACACTGAACCCGTCAGTCCCGCTGGTCTCTGCTAAGTACAGCTGCTCTGTATACAGGATAGAAGCAGCTGTATCTCAAAAAGTAAAAATAATTTTTAATAAAAAGTAATTAGAAAGTCGCACGCACACACAAACACGCACACGCACGCACACACACATACAAATCTTTGTTTTGCTCATTTTCATGACACAATTATTGTTACAAATCCTCATGATCATTTGCATCTGAGCAATCATTATTTCAGGTCTTTTATAACCTATTAGTCTATGTACAGAGGGCTTGTGAGACGGCATATTCCAGATTTAGCGATTCAGAGGAATAATATTTAGATAAAGGATTTCACATCTTGATACGTCTCCAAGGTAAAACGTCCTAATTATAAAAGATAATCTAGAAGCGCGGATCTCGAGCAGCCTCTCCGGTGACCTCATTAATCCTTTTTTGACCCCGTTTTTAGGAGTTGTTAGATTCTGGCGCCATCGGAGACATTGTACACATTCAACACATGGAGCCGGTGAGTATTCCACTGTTGACAAGTAAGCGGCGTCTAATTAAAGCGTAATCATAAAGGAAAATGCATTGCTTATATATAAACATAGCAATAGGGGTCTCCTCTCCAATTCTTCTTACCCCACAGTCCCAGTTTGGGCATTTTGACCACCCCTGGGCTTTACGAAATGGGGCCTAAAATTTATTTTTTTTATAATCTCCTTCTTCAGGCATAACCCAGAGGATGACCTGGATACACTTCAGTGGAATTGTAAGTTCAGACATGGCACTTTTTTTCTGCCGCAGGGTGAAATCCATGGCACAACCGCAACATAATAGCCATGATCGAGACAAGAAAATCTGCAGCTTGCCATGCAGATTTTTTCTGCTGCATGTGAATTTGGTTTAGAAAACCACATTCGCTAGCATTGTACTGTCAATTCACACTGAAAAGCCGCAAAAATTTTGCCATGTCTGAACGTTGCGTAATGAAGGCATCAATTGGGCAATGTGGACTAATGAGGACGGAAGGTTATTGTCCAGGGACCGTATAACATCTCAAGAGATGAAGTAATATGGCTTGATTTGTCAAAACTGTTTAAGGGTGTATTTTCATGTTAGACAGTTTTAACTATTGAGGCCTTATTGGCCCGATTTATCAAAACTGACCTTGTTGCCCATTGATTGCAAGGCCAGTTTTTCTATTAGACATTATTGATAAATCCGGCCTAAAGTGTCAAGTGTTACATTAAAGGGGTTCTCTAGTTTAGAAAATTTTGCTATACCCAATTAGGGAATTCTAAGTTAATAGAGGGGGGGTCCAATGTTCAGGATCCTCATGTTATGGCCAAAGTGGAGACCGGTTACAAAGAGCGTCTGTCTCTCACTCTGTCCGGCATTATACAGACAACCTATTGAGATCAATGGGCACTGTGTAATGCTTAATTTCTCCTGTGGTGGCGCTGCAGGTAAATTGAACACTTACTGCCGGGTTTCCCCACATTATGGCAGACTGCCGGGGTTCTCAGAACTGGGACACTTAGGGACAATACACACGATGTGTATCACATGCAGTTTTGCCACGCGTAATACAATAGTAGCATTGTCAATGAGATTCCAGGTAATCTCATGTCCACGCTGCTGTATTTTTCGGGGCGTTTACTGACCCGCTGTGCGTATTTTCGAAACCACAGCAGGTCAATTTATATTGCGATTCCACTTGCCTATTCTATCCCTGTAGTTCTACAGAAATAAGCAGCAAAACCCACAGCAGGAAAACGCAGCGATTTATGCAGCAAAACGTAAAAACCGCACAGAAAAACGCATCTAATAACACAACTTCAGCATTTTTTTCCGTGAATTTATTGCGGTTTCCTGCGGTTTTTCCGCAGCAAAACACGCAATGTGTGCATATAGCTTTAGTGATCGGCTTATTGTCAAGGAACACTTCTAATAAGTAAGGATTGTACGAAGGTGGAGAACCCCTTTAAGTCAGAAAAGGGTTCATTAGTCATTATGGTCAATGACTTATGTAAAAATCACATTCACAGGTAACTAAAGTTGGTCGTAGACAAGAGATATTCTGACTATTTCCCAACCATCGGCTTTTTATTGGTCACGTACTTTCATCCAAGAGACTGCCAACAATCTGCTCCGCTGTGTTGGACTTTTTTCAGACTGTAATCTGATGTTTACAATTTATTATAAAATATATTTAGCTTTTTTAACACTGAGCACCGTCTAAGCACTGTATCTGGTATTGCATCTTAGCCTCAGCCCTAATGGGGCGGAGCTGCAATACCAGACACAACCCATGGACAAAAGTGGCGCTGTTTCTG